>NC_140961.1:51579158-51611658 GCF_056783735.1 Eptatretus burgeri
ACGATATCACCAACTTTGAACTTAGGTTTTCTGACATTAATCTCTTTTTCATATTTTAATTTTGTAAATGTTTCTGATGGTTTCATATTTGTTGACGTGTGAATCGTGTCATTATACTTATCCACAATATCCTGAATAAAAGATGACCATTGTTGTGAACCGAGTTGTGTGAATTTTTTATATAGTCTCTCTTTTAAGGTACGATTAAAACGTTCAACAACAACTTCATTAAAGGTACTGTATAATGTAATACTGTTATTTTTTAGAAAATTCATAAATGTCTTGTTATAAAACTCTCTACCCTCATCAGTCCACAATTTTTTAGGTTTTCTCTTACTTTTATTAAATATCTGTTGAAAGGCTAACATAAGAGTATTACCTGTTTTGTTTTTTAATGGTACAATTCATGCGTATCTACTCCTCAAATCAATAACGGTTAAAGCATACTTGTACCCCTTATCATTATTGAGTTCAATCAAATCAGCAGACCAGATATAATCAACTTCCTTGGAATAAACTTTCCTTCTTTGAAACTTTGTGAATATTGGTTTATGTAATTCATCAGCTAATTGCTCTTCAGTCTTAATGACATCATTAGAGCCTATAAGTTTTTTGAATTTCCAAGTCCAAGTTTCAATTTAGCACTGATCATCTTCTTCAAAATGAAACGATCAACTTTTTCTCTCAAGGTTGGATTTTCTATCAGAGACAAATTATACAACATTTCTCTATCGGCTTCATGCTTTTCTTCCAACGTTGTGGTATTCCCATAATCAATATCGTGTCTCATGCACACTTCATAAACTCTAGTGATAGGCTTACTCCAGGATTTAGGATTGTCTGCCTCATCTAATCTTTTATCTAAGTTTGTGCCTGGACCACAGAAAGAATACCCTGGAAGATGTAATTCCCCTGGTATTCCAGTAGTTGTAAATTTACTTCCTGATAAAAACTTTTGTATATCTCCTCCTCGTTTGTGTTTGGAGATAAATTGATTTTTTTTTGAACCACACACCGAACATATACCTTTTTGTATAACCCTGTTATTTTTACTTTTAATATATGAAATATTTTTAGTATTAGTTTTCTTTTTACATTTGAGACAATAACTCATTTATTTATGTGAAAAATTCCTGCAGAGTGCAAAAACCTTTTTAGTTTCCAACATGCACATTTGAATCTTAATTTTTAAAACATAAAGAATCCTTAGAAATGCCTTCACTCTCTCCTCCATTTATTTAAGAAAAAAATAAAAATGAAAAACTTGAATTAAAATGAATAGCTTGGCGATGTCAATAGTCTTGAAGAAAATATTGCAAATAGACTTGTCAATTCTTTGTTTTCCTCCTCGGTGGGTTGAGTTATTTTCTGTAATACCACCAATCTTTTTTTAATCTCACTGGTTTCCATATTTTGATATTTATTTTGTCTCGCTCTTTCCTCCCTCTCCTCCCTCTCTCTCTTCTATTTTTCCTCCCTCTCTCTCTTCTCTCTCTTCTCCCTTTCATCCCTCTCTCTCTTCTCTCTTTCCTCCTTCTCTCTCTTCTCCCTCTCCTCCCTCTCTCTCTTCTCCTTTTCCTCCTTCTCTTTCTTCTCCCTCTCCTCCTTCTCTCTCTTCTCCTTTTCCTCCTCTTCCCTCTCTTCTTCAACTCCTTCCTCATCCCTTACTATCCTTGAATCGCTTACACCCCATAGAATATCATACATATATTCATCAGGATTTCTTCTTATTCCTGTATCCAAAATATTTTTTTTTACAACAGGAAACCAATAAAATTTCTTTTGAATTTCTAAAAGAGCCTTACCTTTTCTTAACTTTATAATTTTTTCATTATTTAACATTCTAATTAAATCCAAAGTTGTCGGTTTATCAACATCAGCATAATGCCAATCTTTTATTGAAAATACCTCATTCTTATGTTGTAGAACATATTTATTAAAATACCGAATACCCTTTTCTTGAAGGTATGCTTGGACAAAGAAATGATAATTTTCTTGAAGCCTTCTTGCTGCCATTTATGTATTAGAAATATATGTTAGAATAATATTATGGCACGAAACACCTCCCCATCTTCCCATAGTTAAATCATTTTGTATTTCCTTACTTATTATATATAATCCTGTTTTTTCTGTTTTCATGAGATAAACAAGGGCAAAACCATTATTATATTTACCCTTATTAAATTCTTTTATTTGTTGTTTACTAATCGTGGCCCCACAAAACTCATTCTCGATACCAAGTGGATAATATTCTTCCTTACGAGACTGATTTAATTGTTCCAGGTCTTCGAGGTTAATTTTAAATGACCAATTATACCCTAAATCATTCATATCATACCCCCATTGTTCTATTCTCATACAAACGATACGCCCTTCTTTATAAAAAATTATTTTAATTCGAACTGTGAATTCTGTATGACCTGGAGATAATATCAACACTTCTGTATCTTTGGAATACACGGCCGTTTTATTTAAGGATATATATTGTGATAAATCGCTTAATCTCACCAAGTCATTCGCGTCAGTCGGGCTTGGATAATTTTTTAATTTATAAGCATTTTTCATGTTAATATTTTTGGTTATATTATTTTTATGTCGTTCAGCCTGTGCCTTTGTGTAATAATTTGATAAATCAATATCCAGTTCTTGAGATACACCAAAGATAGAACCATCTTTACCAACATAAGTCATTTATATTAGATTAAAAATAATATCATAAAAATTTTTATTTTTATTGAGTTGAAATAACACAAATAGACATAATTGACCACAACACTTGGAATTTAATTCTTGGACTTGAAATGTTTGATAAACACCATTCTGTAAGAATTTTATGACTTCAACAGGTGGTGGAAGACCAAAACTATCAAAATAATATTTGTCTTGACTATTAAAAATACAAACCCAATGAGAACCGTTCCCATTATTATCTTCTAAGTTCATAATAATATTCTTTGTATGTTTCGGCACATTTGTTAATTCATCTCTCATACAAATAACCACATTATGAATTTTTAATTTCTTACAATATTTGACAAGTTGTAAATTTGATGTTGTATTCTTTCCAAATTCTTTCAACCACTCATCAATGCTCATTTATTTATTAGAAAGATATAATCCATTACCTCTTTTCGTTAATTTTACACCTGCTTGTGCTATAAAAGAAAGCATATCTCCAACTAACAATCTCGCTTTATCAGGCAGACCTTCAAGTTTTTCAGCAAAATCTACAATTACACCACTTCCACTAATTTGTTTCTCCAACTCTTTGTTATGTCTTTCCAATTCCTTTTGAGCATGGAGTTGAGCCTTCCTTTCATTGGCAGTTTTCACCGCTGTTGAAATACCACCCGTCAATGCTCCAACCGCACTTAAACCAGCAAATAAAGGAATTAGAAATGGGAGAAATCCTCCACTCGTCTCTCTTATTAAATATTTTTTCAACATTGGTTTTGTCATTTTAATTTTAAGTGAGCCAGTGTCATTCAAGATTTTAACCTGTTCTCTTGTGAGCAAAACATCAATTCTTACTGCTCCTTTTCTCTGAATTGTATTAACGTTAATCGTACAAGGCTTTTGATTTTGAACACAAGATGATAGTTTATGAAGATTGATTTGATTAACATATACCCCAGTTGGTACTTTGCCACTCATTTATTTAACAAAAAATTATGTGAGACTAATCGTCACACCATTATCTGTATTAATCTGCAATTCTGTTTCTTCCAAAAGCAAACAATATGTATCAACTTCTTCACTCTCTCCTCTTTCAATGTATAGGGAAGTATCCACTCGATTAGACTTTATAGTTTCCTTTTGAGCGCTCAGGTCAAATGCATAGATTGTATACAAACTTTTAAATGCTATCATATCTAAAATAGGTTCTTTATTTCCATTACTTTCACACACCTTTTGGTAAGACTTGTATGCTTCAGCAAAATCATTTTTTTCCCAATTAATTTCCAATCTATCTCGTGGATAAAATGTTCCATCTATAGAAACGCGAAGTTGTTTCACCTTAGCATTATCACTCAATGCATTATTCTTATCAGTCGCAGTATCACCATCTGGCTTTTTAAAAATGATCCACAGATATCGTGGCTTTCCTTCCAGAACACCCAAATTCCACGTGTAAGTAGTTTGGTTGAGTTTAACGTGTTGACATCTTCTTTTGAGGTATGATACACTGAGTGGTTTCTTTGAGTTAAGTCTTCGATTCAACATCTCTTCTGTTTTAAGATTAGGAGTATATTCACTGATATACCAACTCATCTCCTCAATTACAAATTTATTCTGATCACCAAAAGCATTACCAACACCAAAAAGCAATCGATTTTCATTATCATTCCTTTGTAGTTGAAATCTAATTTTAAGACCATACAGAACTTTATCATGATCACAAAATCCAAATATACCTTTAAGAGGAACTGCCACAGCAAAACTATTTTCTGCTTTTGCATCATCATTATACGCTCCTTTCCTTTGAGTATATCCAGGGTCTGTGTTTGTTCCCGTTGACATATCAGGAATAAAACCTTCGACAGACCCCTTTCCCATTCTATCACTGAATGTATAGAGTGTAAATTTCATCATTTCAGATACAGCAGAGACATAATCAACCGCTTCAACTTCTTGTGTTCCAATATACAAACGCACACTATCAAACATTTTCCAGAAGAAATCATTTACAAGTGTAGCGTTTGTGTTAGTCGCAGCCTTAGTGAATTTAAATTTACACAACAAGAAACTTTCGGATAGATTCAAATAGGTTTGTTGATTATTTATTTCAAAACTTTTTGTACCATTCGTATTCCAGTCTGTTCCAGTTATTGCATTTACCTTGAAGTAATCTTATTTTTTAGTGGAGTTTGAGATAATAATAGTATCATCCAAATCATAGATACTATCAATTGCTTCCATACTTGTATTTATTTAGGAAAAAAGATGTTAAAACTTTTGAAACCCTGATCCAAGTATTTGAATTATTTTCTGTCGTTCTTGGGGGGACAACTGAGTTTTGCCTTTCTTAATTTCTTTTATTGCTTGTAATTTATGAGATTCCTTCTGGGCATCTTTTATGCTCTTGACAACACCTGCTACATTTCCCACAGCAGAAGCAGTTGAACCAATTAGATCTTTATGTTTAAGAATAGTTGAACCAATACCCATTAGAGCAGGGGTCGGGAACGTGTGGCTCGCGAGCCAGGTATGGCTCTTTTGATGATTGCATCTGGCTCGCAGATAAAATTGGAGTTTGAAACTTGGAAAGCCCAATATTTCTCGCAGAAGCTTTACCTATAGTTTGAATGGTGTCGTTCTTCATTCACGTGCAGGGCTGAACTTGGCAGAAGGAGAGAAGAAAAAACACCTCCGAATTGTCTGAAGCGGTTTTTGTTTCGTCCAGTCATGCGGCCGACGCGAGTCGTGATTTCGGTTCCTCCAATGACGTGCCGCCGCCGAGACGCGTCACGGAATTCATCTCGACCAATCACGCGCCACCGCTGAGGCGACTCGTGATTTCGGTTCCTCCAATGACGTGCCGCCGCCGAGACGCGTCACGGAATTCATCTCGACCAATCACGCGCCACCGCTGAGGCGACTCGTGATTTCGGTTCCTCCAATGACGTGCCGCCGCCGAGACGCGTCACGGAATTCATCTCGACCAATCACGCGCCACCGCTGAGGCGACTCGTGATTTCGGTTCCTCCAATGACGTGCCGCCGCCGAGACGTGTCACGGAATTCATCTCGACCAATCACGCGCCACCGCTGAGGCGACAGCATCCCAGAGTCGGCTGGCCGCGCCGCACCTCTCGAGTATGGCAGCCCGTGCGCAGGCCAGCCAGACTCACTTGGGTCAACATCTCCCTCTCTCTCATTTGCTCAAAGCTAACCCTTCGACGAAGAAGATGGCGAAAAGAAAAAAAGATGAGGAGTATCGTACATTTCAGGACGAATGGGCCGAAGAATTCGCCTTTGTGGAGAGAGCAGGTTCTGTGGCAGGGGTCGGGAACGTGTGGCTCGCGAGCCAGGTGAGGCTCTTTTGATGATTGCATCTGGCTCGCAGATAAAATTGGAGTTTGAATAACTTTTTTTTTTCATCATTTTGAAAAACAGACAATTTAAAGATGCATGCACAGCAAGTGAGCCCACTCAAAACTTTGATCTCCACCAGTTAGCTGGCTTCACATCCAGTCTCCTACAGTCATTCAAAGCACGCTTTGGAGAATTTCGTGAGCACACTCGTCTTTTTAAGTTCATCACCCATCCAAACGAGTGTTCACTGAACACAGCCGACCTGAGTTACATTCCTGGTGTCTCCGTCAGATATTTTGAAGCAGAAGTGGCTGACCTGAAGGCCTCAGACATGTGGGTGAATAAGTTCAAGTCACTGAATGAAGATTTGGAAAGAATCGCACGACAGAAAGCAGAGTTGGCGAGCAAGCACATGTGGACAGAAATGAAAAAACTTCAACCCTAAGACGAGCTGATTATCAAAACTTGGAACGCGCTTCCTGTCACATACCACACACTGCAGCGTGTGAGTATTGCTGTATTGACCTTGTTTGGATCTACGTATGCATGTGAGCAGTCATTCTCACATCTTAAAAACATCAAGTCCAACCTACGATCACGTCTAACGGATGAAAGCCTCAACGCTTGCATGAAGCTTAACCTCACCAAGTACCAACCAGACTACAAAGCCATCAGCAAATCCATGCAGCACCAGAAGTCCCATTAATGGTGAGTATTATAACAACATTATTTAAAATAATAAATTCAGAGGCTTATTATACTCACATTTCGTTGAATTCAGTCTTAAAATATATTATATGGCTCTCACTGAAATAGATTTCCAAATATTTTGTTTAATGGCTCTCTGAGTCAAAAACGTTCCCGACCCCTGCATTAGAGTATCAATTATCCCATCTCCTCTAAATTGATGTCCAACACCCCTTTGTCTCTTAGGTTTATAGTATCCTCTACCAAGATACATACCTTCACCCTTGTAGTATGGGGAAAGGAACATCCCATCCCCTGTAATTATTTTATATTTTCCCAACTCGTGTTTCCTCACAATAACCATCGTATTTATTCATTGGAAAACTTCACATGGGTGAATTCTGATGGATATAACTTCTCCATTAAAAGAAATCACACGATTATCTTGGTCGGTTATCCTAAAATTTACTCTGTGTATGGTTTTTCCTGACACAGGGAGATAAACCAAATTTTTGGGTTCTATATTGAATTTATAACCCATTGGGGTTGAGTATGCGCTGAATGAAAATATTGTATTTGTTTTTTTTCCATCATTATAAGCACCATCAATCAAATCACAGTGAATTAACACCGAATTTATTCCTGAGGATATTTGAATGACATTATCACTGTAAAACGTCCCATTAGTTTCAATCTTTTTTGAGGAGAAACCTAATAACTCTCTAAATGAATTATCAATTGTGAAATCAACCTTGTAGTTATTTTTAACTTTAATCGTTGATTTTGAAGTATGTTTTTGAATGTCTATAACAATATTTTTTGGTTCATCACCCTGTTCTTTCATAAGACGAGCAATTTCGGAAGATATTTGAGAAATCTCATATGCTCCGGGTGAGACTGTTATCGTTTTGCATCCACTTCCGGGATTATAACTAAACTTGTCATTTTTATCTGTTATATTAAATAAGGTATTATAAGTTTCCATGGACAATAAAGATGCCTCATATTCTTTTGTTGGGTCAAGTTGTAGTGGGTATGGGAATGAAGATGTGTGGTCGCTTGTTGTGAAATTAAAACTCAGGATTGTGCTTCTCATCTTATTTAATATGAGATAAAATGTCTTTATATTGAGATTTATTAATTATTTTCATGTTCATCAACTGGTCTAAAATGGCTGATGCTTCATTAAAACAATTGTTATTTCCAGCCGTCTTACTACCTAACAACAATAACAGTCTAATAACTAATTGCGATGGGTCATTTGGAAGGAAACTAACACCTGAACCAAGGATACTTAAAGCCTGAATAATGTGTTTCTCCTTCTCATTCTTCCTACTTTTACCAGAAAGAATAACCTTATAATTTAGAGTGTTCAGCAGATCAATATATACTCTATCATCATTATTTTCCATATCCAATGGTTTATCAATATACTTTGATTCATCCCTCACAGTTGAACCTTGTCTTCCATCTTTTGTGAGAAGAAACATTAATCTCGGAGTTAGCTTAACAGGGGGTTGAGCAGAACCCAAGAACCTTAATTCATCATTAAATATCAATACCTTTTCTTGAAGAAGATGAAATATTGCTGGTTGTTCTGTTGGAATGAGTCCTGCTTTGGTTTTTGAATCCGCTGAATATTCATTGTTTTGAAGAGCATTCACAATATAATCAGGGGGTTGATTAATCTCTTCCAGTTATTGAAATAAACCTTCATCATCATATACCTTTAATTCTCCTAAATGCTCTAATTCTTCCTCCGTCATTTGATCAAAATCTTTTAACATTTGAAGTTTTTTAGGAGTATATTCTACTGTGGGAACTGTGGAAACATCTTTCATTTTTTCTTGGGAAGTTTTTAAAAGTGGTTTAAAAAATTTCTCTTGTTTTCTTTCAAATGCTTCTTCGCCCGTTAGTTTCTGTCTGCGTTTCTTCTTTATGTCTTCCTGCTGTTTTACAACTTTTGAAACCAACTCTTGATGTTCCTTAAATCTTCTTGCTCTTTCTTTTGCATCCATTTATTTATTGTAAAATATCATTTAATGAATTGTAAAGATCAACAGGGAAATTTTCCTTTTCTTCATCATTCAAGTAGATGTGTTCAAATAAATCCTTTTCTTTAAATATTTAATCAAATTCTTTATTAACATTAACGCGAGTTGTAATTTCTTCTTCACTAATACTTGCATCTCTGCTTTTCATACGTTTGCGTTGAGTTTCTTCATCAACATCAAAACCGAATGATAAAATCTTCACTCCGCTCAGATGTTTAATAATTTGTCTCGTTCCTTCTGGATTAGTTTCTAATATCCCAAGACCACCAGATTTTAGTTTCCTTAACTCACTCTTACAATGTGAATATTTTGTTGTACCAAGAGAAACCTCCTCAAACATTTGACCTTCATTCCTCAATCGCATATGTTCCTTCACTGAAATATAGTGATAATCTTCACCTTTTACTTCTCCAGGTCTTATTGCTCTAGTTGTTGTTGATACAATGCATATCACGGCGTGTTTTTTAAGTAAATTTACAATATTCTCATTTGTACTGCACAAGAACCTTGATTTATGAAAGTTTTTTCCAGAAGCAGATTTACCCACAAGATTTATAATAATAGTTGTCATTTATATATGTAATTGTTTATAAAACAAAAAATATATCCCTTAATATCTCATCTTGTTTCACAACAATATATTAATATTTTTCAGTCGTGCACTTCATGTAATCCTCAAATTTCTTTTTACTACATAATGTAGAACAATTATCTCTCCAAAAATTATTGATATCTATTGAATTTAACTTGAATAAAATAAAAGTATTAGCATTGTTTCTGATGGAACGACGAGGAAGTTGAAAGTACGATTGACTAAGATAAATACAATTACAAGAAGAATGTCTCCCTCTTGTGTAGTAGCTGTCCATTACCCTTTGGTTTCTCTCATGAACACAATCATCAAAGATAACGAGGTTCTTTTTTGATTTATCCAAATCTTGGGGAGACGGTATATCATCCGTATTATCACTAAGAATACAAGTTATCGGATTTGATTTCTTTTTACATCTCTGTGTATCACAAAATAGTTGAATTATATCTTCAATGTTATAATCATTTAGGTTTTTTTGACGTTTAAATAAACCGATTATATCTTCTTTTTGAAGACCAGCATTAAAACCTTGTGAGAGTAGTTGATACTCTGGTTGAAAACTCGACTTTGTGAAAATTATTAAATTATCATAATCTAAAAAGTTGGGAGTGAGGAGCATTTTTAAAAGTAAGCAGGTTTTTCCACATCCACTTGAACCAACTATGAGACATCTTAATGAATTTGGGAGATTTTTATGGTTGTTAAATTTTATCTTATTTTCCCAAATGGGTAAAAAATCATTCATTTATATATTTGGAAAACAGGTTATTTAATTTATTATTGGCTTTTTTAGAAACTCTATATTTTATCCTAAGTTCAGGTTTAATTTCAAGATAATCCATTATTTTATTTATACAATATCTTGTGTTGATATTTCCCTGAAAATTACATCCATGAATAATATATAACAACAATCCTTTGAACATTTCTCTTATACGTTCAGTTTCTTCCCTTGTAAGGAAAGGTGTGTTATCACCCTCATACTTTACATTCATTTCTCTAATCAATCTTGTAAAGTAATTTATTTTTGGTGTAAATCTAAAAGAATTATTTTCCTTTTTATATTTTTTATTATCATTAATGAGAAGATAATCACAGAATATACATGGTTTATAAGCTTTTGACTCTGTGTTTAATCCCCGTCTTTCACACGCAGGACAATTCTCAAATTTGTCAGATGGAGAATCAGGAAAGTCTAGCATATTTATAAAGTAAAACTTTACTTAAACTGAAATTCATCTATACTTTCAGTTGTATATTGGCTCATATTTAATAATATTACCATCGATATCGATATACTTTTTTTCATTATCAGATTCAATGACAACATTTTTTATATTAAAGGTAATTTTAAAATGATCGTTAACTACTATTGAACGAAATGTCATTTCACCTGATATATTAACATCCTTTATTTCATCAGGATTTACATCTTTGGGGTTGTTGAAAAAAAATACAAATTTCTCCTTGCATATTACAGATGGTCTTATCTTTTCTTTCTAAAGCTTCATCCATGAGGTTTTTGTTTTTTGATACTTTTTCTTGTTTCATTGCTTTTTCTAGTTTTGAATATATTACCAGAAGGAGAGGAGAAACTTTTGTTGGAGATACTTTTATTGATGTTCTACCAGGTATACTAAAAGCCCTTCCACTGAAGGAAATTGAAGAACTCATATTATTTACCATAATTGTTTTTATCCAATAGTTGTTATATTTATCTTTGTTCAATTTTACATCTTTGACATATTTCTCAGTATCTTTAACAAATGAAGAGATTGATTGAAACTTGTCTTTTGTGTCTTGAAACATTGTATTTATTAAGTGAAAAAGTTGGAGGATAAAATGATTTTAAGCACAGATTCACCTATAAATTAAACGAAATTTTCATCAAGAAAATTTTAGTTTAAGCAAAGTTTTATTATATAAATATGGTGAATACAACGTACTGCGATGTTTGTAATCACGAATATAAACATTATAAAAAACACGTTCGAACCAACAAACACACATTTAATCTATTTCATAAAATATCTCCTCTTGAGTTGGAAAGAAAACATTGTGATATCTGTTCAAAGGATGTTTTGAAGAGTAGTTATAATAAACATCTTCAATCACAAAAACACAAGAAAAATGAGTTTAAAGTAAAGGGAGACTATTATATTGAAAACACTGATGGGGCATTTAAAGGGCATATAAAAATAAGGATTATTCAATTTGGAGAACCCGGTCCATCATCAATAGCTGAATCAATTGAAATAGTGAAACCCGATGTTGAAAAATTTATTAAAAAGACATTAAAAGAAATGAAAACTTTAAAGTTTTATATGGGAGTGAAGATGAATATGAAAAGACAAGATGAAGAACATACTCCTTATATGAGAACAGATCTTCATTTTATAACATCATTTCAAGATTTTTTGAAGAGTGGGGTTTATGAAGAACTATCAAGACAAGAGGAGGATGTTGATAATACAGTGGTAGGAAGTGGATTCAATATTAAAAAAATCATCTTTTTAGATATACACATTCTAAAATCAAACCCTCTTAAAGCTTCTTCTTATATTGAATTACCAAAAGAAATAAAACTAAAGAAGGCAGTTGTTAATATTAAGAACAATGATAATAAATGTTTTCTCTGGTCTGTTCTTGCTCACTTTCATCCACCAAAATGTAATTCAGAAAGAGTAAAACAATATATGAAATATGAGAATACCTTAGACATTAAAGATTTTAAATTCCCAAATGCCACTAACAGATATTCCTAAATTTGAGATAAAGAATAATCTTTCTATTAATGTATATGGATTAACGGATACAAACAAAGTTCAAATATTAAAAATTTCAAACAACTATAAAAATGAAGAAACACACATTGATCTTTTATATTTTAGTGTTGGAAAGAATTCACATTACACATACATCAATAATTTATCAAGATTAATCTCTTCTCAGGTATTCAGAACAGCAAACAAAATATATCCTTGTAAGCGATGTCTTAATTCATTTCATACAAAAGAACGATTAGAACAACATTCAAAATATTGTAGTAATCATAAATCAGCTGTAATTACAATGCCTATACCTGGTGAAAAGATTTCTTTTGAAGATTATAATAAATCTATCATGCACCCATTTGTGATATACGCTGATTTTGAGTGTATCCTTAAAAAGATAAATACTGCTTCTCCTAATCCAAAAGAATCATATACAAATAAATATCAAAAACATATTCCTTGTGGTTTCTGTTATTATATCAAATCATCTGTTGGAGAAAAGTATAACAAACTTGAACATTATCATGGAAAAAAAGTTTCACAAGAGTTTGTAAAACGATTAGAAAAGGATTGTATAAGACTCACTAAATTAATGAAAGAAACAAATGAACCGATGAAATTAACCAAAGAAGAAAAATTAGAATTTAGAAAGAACAATATCTGTCATATTTGTGAGGGGGAAATTAAGGAGTCTAAAGTTAGGGATCATTGTCATCTTACTGGTAAATATAGAGGTCCCGCTCATTCCTGTTGTAATCTTAATTATAAATTACCTTCTTTTATTCCAGTCTTTCTTCACAACAGCGCCAACTATGATACACATCTATTTATAAATGAACTTTCAAAAACACCAGGGAATATTTCTGCCATAACAAACACAAGTCAAAAGTATATTTCATTTACAAAAATGATATTCACAAAACCTTTAACTCGTATTAGGTTTCTAGATTCTTACAAGTTTATGGGAACACCACTAGCCTACCTCGCATCAAATCTAAGCTCCACGGACTCTTTTCCAAATCTTAATTCATTCTTTCCAAAAGAGGAAATTCTCACTAAAGAGGAAATTCAGATTAAAGAGAGAATTCAAAGTAAAGAGGAAACTCTAATTAATGAGGAAATTAATGAAGAAATTCTAACTGAAGATGAAATTCTAATTATAAAGAAAATTCGAACAATGAATGAAATTCTAACTAAAGAGGAAATTCAGATTAAAGATGAAATTCTGATTAAAGAAGGAATTCTTACGAGAGAGGAAATTCAAACAAGGAATGAAATTCAAAGTAAAGAGAAAATTCTTACAAGTAAGGGAATTTATCCTTATGATTATATGGATTTATTTATGAGATTTAAAGAAACACAACTTCCTTCAAAAGAAAGTTTCTATAATAACCTTTATGAAGAAGAGATAAGTGATAAGGAATACAAACACGCACAAGAAATATGGAAAATATTTAAGATAAAGAACCTTGGAGAATATCATGATTTATATCTAAAAACAGATGTTTTATTGTTAGCTGATGTGTTTGAAGCTTTTAGATCACTCTGTCATAATAAAAATTGTTATGGATTAGATCCTGCCCACTATTTCACAGCTCCTGGTTTAGCTTGGAGTGCAATGTTGAAAATGACAAAACAAGATATAGATTTAATCAGTGATGTTGATATGCTTTTGATGATTGAGAAGTCCAAGAGAGGTGGAATATCACAAGTATGTTCAAAAAGATATGCTAAAGCAAATAATAAATATCTTCCAAATTATGATAGTGAAAAAGATAGTAATTATTTGATGTATTTTGATGCTAATAATTTGTATGGATGGGCGATGTCTCAATCTCTGCCTTATGGTAAATTAGAGTGGGTGGAAGAAAAGGATTATGAAAAGGCTTTGATGAATATTGTTATTTCTTCTCAAGAGGAATTGAATGACGAAGAAGAAGGTTATTATTTTGAAGTTGATTTGAAGTACCCGAGTGATCTTCATAATAAGCATAAAGACCTTCCTTTTGCATGTGAGAAAGAAACCCCAAAGAAAGAATGGTTCAGTGATTATCATAAAAGTTTTAATATTAAAGGCAAATCAACAGAAAAGTTATTAACAACATTCTATGATAAAGAGGGATATGTTTTGCATCAGAGAAGCTTAAAACAGTTTTTGAGAGAAGGATTGAGAGTAGCTAAAATTCATGGAGTTTTAAAATTTAAACAAAGTCCTTGGGTGAAAAAGTATATTCAATTCAATACAGATATGAGAGCAAATACAAAAGTAAAATTTGAAGGGGACTTTTATACATTAATGAATGATGCTGTATTTGGAAAGACTATGTAAAATGTTAGAAACAGGCAAAACATTTGATTCGCAACATCTTGGAAAGAAGCTTCGAGATTGATAAATAAACCAAGTTTTGAGAGAGAAGAGGTTTTTTCAGAGAACTTTTCTGCAATTCATATGAAAAAGGAAAGTATTGTAATGGATAAACCAATTTATATTGGAACAGCAGTTCTTGATTTATCAAAGATATTGATGTATGATTATTTGTATAATGACTTAAAGAAAGAGTATGGTGAAAATGTTTCATTGTTGCATATGGACACTGATAGTTTTATCCTAGATATAAAAACTGATGATGTTTATGAAGATATGAAGAAAAATATTGGAGTATATGATACAAGTAATTTCAGCAAGAAGAGTGAGTTATTTTCCAAAAAGAATGAAAAGGTTATTGGTAAGTTTAAGGATGAGTTGGGTGGAAAAGTAATGAGTGAGTTTATTGGATTGAGAGCAAAGGCATATGCTTATAAGTATGGTGATCAGATTGATAAGAGGTTAAAGGGAATAAAGAAATATGTAATAAAGAAATCAATAACTTTTAGAAATTATTATAATTGTTTGATGAATAAGAAAGAAGAATATAGGAAAATGAATACAATAAGAAGTTATAAACATAACATATATAGTGAAGAAGTAAATAAAAAGGCATTAGGAGCCTTTGATGATAAGAGATTTATTTTAGATAATGGAATAGATTGTGTTCCATATGGATATTGTATGATAGAGTGAATAGAATAGATTGTGTTTTAACGATGGGAAGATGGGGTAGGGTTTTTTAAGGGCTACCGCCGCGTTTTTTTGCAATATATAAATGGTCAAACCAAGTATGAATCAAACTAAAGAGTGGAGAAAATCTCAGTCTTGGTATATAAATGGAAAACATAATGAATGTGAAAAATATCAAATAAGTCTTATTGAAAAAATAACAAAAACAAAGGTAAATAAAACAAATAAGCGAATCAATTTAAAAAGTAGTAAGTTAGAGGATGTAAAGAAAAAAATGAATATCCTTGAATGGACTGAAAACTTTGATGGTTATCAATTGAACAATGAAAAAACAATTTACTATAATCTCAAAATGATATGTGGCTCAGGAGGTGGTCAAACAAGAGCATTAAGAGAAGTTTATCATTTCGTAATGGCACAAAAGGGGTATCTTAAAAGATATAAAGATTCAAATGTTTTGTTTGTCAATATTTTAGATGGGGATTATTGTGCAAAGAAAATTAAACTATTGAAGGAATTTGAGAATGAACAAATCTTTATAGGTTCAATGAGTGAGCTGTTCAACCCCCAGGTGTTCAATTCAATGAGGTTCAACCTCCAGGTTAAAAGGGGAGACAAATAAATATACCTTGGGATAAAAAGGGGGTTTATTTTTAGGGAAAAAAAAAGGGAATCGCTGAAAATCCCCCATTCATTTACATGGGGAAAAGTGAGCCAGAACCAGTATATCCACCCTACTCATATATATATATATATATATATATATATATATATATATATATATATATATATATATATATATATATATATATATTTATATATATATATATATATATATATATATATATATATATATATATATACATATATATATATAAATATATATCCATATATATGACCTTATATATACATATATATGTATATGCAGTGGGGAGAACAAGTATATTTATATATATATATATATATATATATATATATATATATATATATATATATATATATACATATATATATATATATATATATATATATATATATATATATATATATATATATATATATATATATATATATATATATATGTATGTATATATATACATATATATATATATATATATATATATATATATATATATATATACATATATATATATATATATATATATATATATATATATATATACATATATATACATATATATATATATATATATATATATATATATATATATATATATATATATATATATATATATATATGTCGGGAATCGTACCTTTTTCGATTAGCTTTGCTTTTCCAAGTCATTATATGTTTTTGCAGGCTTGGTGTTAATCAAACTATACTCTTGGTTGGCTGCTTGGGAAAAAGGACAATTGGAACAGTGTATGCAGAAAATATGATTGTCATTAACTTTAAGTAATCCAGAGGAGCGCTGTGGGAGCGGGGCAAGGGAGTGACCCGTTATTTCATCTTTATCTCTACTTCTGTTTCACCATTCTTGTAAAGAAATGAGCCAACTGCTTGCAGCTGGTTCGGTTGAAAGGACAAAATGTGAGATAAACATTTGTCCAAAAATAAAACAGAGTACATAAGGGAGTGATAAAACCGTCTCATACAGTGGCTGCACCTTCCGAGCATATGTTCCTGGTGTTTGCCGTGCTCCGTGCGCACCTAACTTGGCAAATAATAAACAAGATTTCTCTGAAGTACATCATCCGTCTTCATACATTGGTGAAGGGTGATTGACGTTTACTACATATATACATGCATACATATATATATATATATATATATATATATATATATATATATATATATATATATATATATACATACACACACATATATACATATATATGAATATATACACACATACATACATATATATATATATATATATATATATATATATATATATATATATATTTATTTATAGATAATAGTGTGGGCCGTAGTTGCGTGCCAGTATGTGCAGCTTCGTTCCTTCGCTCTCCTAAACGACGACTGGATTGGGGCATTGTTTCAATTAGATCGGACCAACCGTATCATAAATGGCCAGAACTTGGGAAACACCTGGGAAACATACTCAGGTCCCCAGCATCAATTGTGACATCATATCAAATGAAGAATTGTGATGCCCCTCTCTCTCGCCCCCCCTTGTCTCGCACCTCCTCTCTCCCCCCTCCTCTCTCGGCCCTCTCTCTCGCCCCCTCCTCTCTCCCCCTCTATTGAATTGTGACGCCCCCTCTCTCTCACCCCCTCTCTCGCCCCTCTTTCTCGCCCCTCTCTCTCTCCCCCACTTTCACCCCCTCTCTTGCTCCCCTCTCTCCCCCCTCTCTCGCCCTCCTCTGCCCCCCCTCTTTCTCCCCTCCACTCTCGCTCCTCTCTCTGAAAATGTATTCACAAAAAAACAAATAAATAAATAAGCATTAATTGTGACGTCATTTGTGATGTCATAGCACCGTGTCCTGTCATTGGTTTGGTAAATAAATGGCAATAACTTGGGCACTGCTTGTCTGATTAATATCAAACCTTGAAAAGGCACACTCAGGTCCCCAGCGTCGATTGTGACGTCATAATAAACGAAGAAGAATTGTGACGTCAATCGTGGAAAATAAATAAATAAATAAACATTAATTGTGACGTCATTCGTGACATCATAGCACCGTGTCTTGCCATTGGTCGACAGATAAATGGCCGTAACTTGGGAACCGCTCGTCCGATTGATATCAAACCTCGAAAAGGCACATCCACGGGTCCCCAGCAATATTCCTGGCAAGTTTCAATCAGATCAGACTGGCGGTCGTCGAGAAACGGCGGTCGCATACAGACACACACACACACACACACACACACACACACACACACACACACACACACACACACACACACACACACACACACACACAGATTGCTGGAATTATAGATAGATAGATACATGCATGAAAAAAATCATTTCAACAAAAAAAAAGATATCTCCAGCGAACTATACCGCTGAGGTTGTTTGCATTGATCAAATTCTCCCGAAGAGTACTTGACTGAATTGGGAATTGATTTTTAAAATATTTTTTTCGTTGCCCGATTTGAACAAAACTTGATACTGCAGACCGCAGGAGAATGGTGAGTAAGGTGGCCCTTATATTTTTGTACTATCGTGTACCGTTTTGTCTGTATTTTGGGAACATACATACATACATAAATACATACATACAAATATATATACAAGATGAGAGTTTTAGGAATTAATAGATCTACATAAACATATATATATATATATATATATATATATATATATATATGTATATATATGTATATATGTGTATGTATATATATATATATATATATATATATATATATATATATGTATATATGTGTATGTGTATGTATATATATATATATATATATATATATATATATGTATGTATATATATATATATATTTATATATATATATATATATATATATGTATATATATATATGTATATATATATATATATATATATATATATATGTATATATATATATATATACCGGTTAGAATAGGTGTACCATATCCCTGTGTGTCGTAAGAGGCGACCAGGGTTGCGTCAGGAAGGGCATCCGGCGTAAAAACCTATGCCAAATCATTATCAGGTCAGGTATGGGAGCATGTGCCAGAACAGCGCGTCGCTGCGTCCACTTTCCGCCGGTACTCCAGGGGCCTCCGTCTGGCCATCCCCCAGGCAGATGCCAGGCCCATCCCCATCTCCTTGAGATGATGGTCAACCTGCTGCAACCATGAGGCACGTGGTCGGCCCACTGGCCTCCTCCACTCATGAGACTCCCTCGCTGAGAGAATCTGGTGAGCAGGATCAGCGTCAGGAAAACGAGCCACATGTCCATACAGCCGCAGCTGACGCTCACGGACTATGCAGGTAACAAATCTCATCCGAGTCTCTCTCAGCAACCGCTCGTTGGACACAAAATCCGACCAGCGATAGCCAAGGATTCTCCGAAGAGACCTGGGAACAAAAGAATTAAGTCTCCGTCTCAGATCCTTGGTCAAAGTCCAAGTCTCGCACCCATAGAGCAAGACTGGAAGTACCAAGGACCTGAAGACTCGGACTTTCGTCCTCCCGCACAGGTACCGGCAGCGCCACACCCCATGATCCAGTGAATCCATGACTCCCCAGGCCCGACCCAGACGTCTATTGACCTCCGGCTCACAACCTGCGGAGACATGAATATCACTGCCAAGGTAAGTGAATCTATCCACGACCTCAACATCCTCACCACAAACAGACACAGACAGGACAGCAGCATCCAAGATGTCACCGAAAGCCTGGATCTTTGTTTTGACCCAAGAAATCCGTAATCCCAACGCAGCTCCGACTCCTCATTCAGCACCTCGAGGGCCCCCAAAGAGGATGTCTAAAGTCTCTGCAAAGATGACTGCATCATCTGCAAAATCAAGGTCCGAGATCTTGACATTGCCAAACGATGCACCGCAGCTGGATCTCTCCGACATCCTCCTCAAAATCCAGTCCATACAAGTGCTGAAAAGTGTGGGGGCAAGTACACACCCCTGACGAACTCCAGTAACAACTGGAAATAAGTCAGAGATGGTACCACCACACTTCACAG
The DNA here is from genome assembly GCF_056783735.1 of Eptatretus burgeri. Taxonomy (NCBI): domain Eukaryota; kingdom Metazoa; phylum Chordata; class Myxini; order Myxiniformes; family Myxinidae; genus Eptatretus; species Eptatretus burgeri. The sequence continues at coordinate 51,598,983 of NC_140961.1, forward strand.
CACTCTCAGTACCAGAGTAGAGTTCAGACATCAGATCGATCAGTTTTGGTGGCACCCCACGAAGACCAAGAATCCTCCAGAGGACATCCCGATTCACTGAATCGAACGCTTTACAGAGATCAACATAGGCTGCAAGCAGCCCCTGCCGAAACTCTCGTCTGCGTTCGGTGAGGACACGAAGTGCAAGGATACGGTCAATCGTTGACCTCTTTGGTGTAAAGCCTGACTGCTCTGGACGCTGGTGCTCAAGCAGATGGTGGCGAACCCTATCAAGAATTATCCGAGCAAAGACCTTGCCCGGCACTGAGAGCAGCGTCACCCCTCGGTAGTTGTTGCAGTCTTGGCGATCACCCTTCCCTTTCCAGAGAGAGGACAACAAGGCCCCTCTTCCAGTCAGTTGGGATGATGCCTGTGTTCCAGGCAGAGCACAAAACTGCATGCAACGACGCGAGTGCAGCATTTCCACCAGCCTTGAGAAGTTCGGCATGGATGCCACAGATCCCTGGAGCTTTGCCCCGTTTCAACTGGTTCACCGCAGCCCGTGTTTCCACAAGCGATGGTGGACCACAGTTGATTCGAGGGTCAGCAACAGGGATTGTAACACCCTTGACGTCCAACTCGACAGCTGGGGGATCAGCCTGGTACAACCGCTCAAAGTAACCGGCCCAGCGGGCCTTCACTTCAGACTCCTCTGTCAAGAGCCTACCACTCTCTGCTCGAACTGCAGTGCTCCGAGGGATGGGCTTGGATGAACGTAATGCGCGAATTCCCCTGTATGCGGGACGAGAATCACCTGTCCACAGGTGATGCTCTACCCCCTCACAGATTCCTCGCACATAGGCCTCCTTGTCCACCCTCAGTGCACGTACAGTTTTACGCCTCAGCTCCCTGAACAGCTCAGCTCTGCCATTCAGCCTGGCCCTGCGACTCTGGTCAATGGTCAATGGTATCCAGTGTCCCTTGAGAGACAAAATTCTTCTTTGCCCTGCGGTGAACTCCAAGGCATCCACCGGCAACATCAAGGACGGTGGTCTTGAAGGTGCTCCACAACTCTTCAGGACCCCCCAAAGCACCCAGACCCCCCAAGTGTCCACTCAGCCTGTTCGCAAACTCCTCAGCTACTCTCTCATCCCTGAGCTTGGCAACATCCAGCCTAGGCTGGGATGGTACCATTCTCCAGGATTTAAGGTGCAGCTTTAGAGTTGCTACAACAAGCCTGTGGTCAGTATTGAGGAACTGAGCACTCCGGTAGACCCTGCAGTTCTGGATCATCCTCCAACGACCGTCAATGAGGACATGGTCAATCTCCTTTGCCACACCGCCAGCGTTGGAATACCAAGTCCAGCGATGAGCTTGCGGGCGCTGAAACCATGAACCAGCCACCCTAAGTCCATGACTTCTTGCAAAGTCAAGGAACTTAGTGCTATTCTGGTTCATAGTTCCTGACCCATGGGGACCAACACACACCTCATAACCATCCCTATCAGTTCCAGTCGATGCATTGAAATCCCCCAAGACTAGAAGTGTATCTCGTCTGAGGCACTGATCAACCACAGACTCGAGTGTGGCGTAGAATGCGTCCTTCACGGTAAGATCACTCGCCTCAGTCGGAGCATAAATAGAGACCAGGGAAATGACACCTAAGGAGTGACGAATCCTTAATCTCATAATACGCTCGTTGACCGGTGTTACCTCAATTATCATTGGGGTCAGCTTATTGGACACAGCTACAGCAACTCCTTGGGTATGGTAACCATCAGAGCGACCAGACCAATAGTAGGTGTAACCACCCACCATTATCTCGCCGCAATCCGGTCTCCGAACCTCAGAGAGCTGCAATCCCGATGTCCAAACGCTTGAGCTCAGATGATAACAGAGACAGGTGATCATCCTCTCTTAGGGATAGGACATTCCAGGCACCCACCCGAAGGGACCGCCTCAGGTTAACCCAAGGAGACCGCCGTCTGGTGGACGACACCTCAGCACCACTCCGACACACTCTCCCGCAATCTGACCCAGGGATGTTACCCCGTGGTTTCCCTCCTATCAAAGATTGGGGGTCCCGAAGGCTTGCCCCAATCCCATCATCCGGTGAGCTGCCCTGCGAAGGGAAGCTGCACAGGAGGTACTCCCACGGAGTGGGTTTTCAGATTTTTTTGCGTTTTTGCGTTTTGCGGAATGAAGCGTTTTACGGTGGCTGGAGTGCAAATCCTGCCACCAACCTCCTAATAAGAAGTAACCCAACTGCAGGAGGACATCCGCAGACACAGTTGGGCACTAGATATGGATGGCCGTTGGCTCACAAGGAGCTCCTCCGCCCTTTGACAGGTTTTGTTTTTAATCCTGCTGGGTGTCCATATCCAAACACCCTCCTCACCAGAAAACCTGGTGGGGGAGACGGTTTAGTCGCCGACAACCCGACCATGGAACAGGTTAGTACAGGTTTACATGGTACCTGTAGCAGGTCACAGATCGAACCTGACCTGACCTATGCGGACAACATCATTATCATCAACCTATGCGGACAACAACATCATAAATCATTATGCGGACAACAAAACGAATTTCCATACCGGATCGGTCGAGGCCCGGGTTACCAATGACCGCCACCGGTACCGGTGGTCAGCAGGGTACCAGTGGAAATTGTGCTACTGCTGGGCGAAGGAGGAGAAGGAGACGGGGAAGGCGAGTCCGGAGGCGGTGGGAGAGGGGGAAGGGTAGAAGTGTGGAGGTGAGAGTTGGAACTCTGAATGTTGGGACGATGACTGGCAAAGGGCGAGAGTTGGCTGATATGATGGAGAGAAGAAACGTGGACATATTGTGTGTACAAGAGACCAAGTGGATGGGGAGTAAGGCTAGGAGCATTGGAGGTGGTTTCAAACTGTTCTACCATGGTGTGGATGGGAGGAGAAATGGTGTCAGGGTAATCCTGAAGGAAGATTATGTCAAGAGGGTATTGGAGGTGAGGAGAGTGTCTGACCGAGTGATGAGTGTGAAGTTGGAAATTGAAGGGGTGATGATGAATGTCATCAGTGCATATGCCCCACATATGGGGTGTGAGATGGAATATAAAGATGATTTCTGGAGTGAGTTAGATGAAGTGGTGGAGAGTGTATCCAAGGATGAAAGAGTGGTGATTGGAGCAGATTTCAATGGACATGTTGGGGAAGGGAATAAAGAGGATGAGGAGGTGATGGGGAGGTACGGTCTCAACAAGAGAAATGTGGAAGGGCAAATGGTGGTAGAGTTTGCAAAAAGAATGGAAATGGCAGTGGTAAACACGTATTTCAAGAAGAAGGAGGAACACAGGGTGACATACAAGAGTGGAGGAAAGTGCACACAGGTGGATTACATCTTAAGTAGGAGATGCAACCTGAAAGAGATTAGTGACTGTAAGGTTGTGGCAGGGGAGAGTGTAGCTCGACAGCATCGATTGGTGGTCTGTAGGATGTCTTTAGAGGTGAGGTTGAGGAAGAGAGTGAGGGCTGAACCAAGGACCAGATGGTGGAAGCTGAAGGAGGAAGACTGTTGCGTGAAATTTAGGGAGGAGGTGAGACAGGCGTTGGATGGTGGTAAAGATGGGTGGGATGATTGGGCAACGACAGCAGAAGTTGTGAGGGAGATAGCTAGGAAGGTACTTGGTGTGACATCTGGACAGAGGAAGGAAGATAAGGAGACTTGGTGGTGGAATGAGGAAGTACAGGAAAGTATAAGGAAGAAGGGGTTGGCGAAAAAGAAGTGGGATAGTCAGAGAAATGAAGAAAGTCGGCAGGAGTACAAGGAGTGGCGTCGAAAAGCAAAAAGAGAGGTGGCAAAGGCCAAGGAAAAGGCATATGACGAGCTGTATGAGAAGTTGGATACAAAAGAAGGGGAAAAGGATTTATACCGATTGGCAAGACAGAGGGACCGAGCTGGGAAGGATGTGCTGCAGGTTAGGGTGATAAAGGACGCAAATGGGAATGTGCTGACGAGCGAGGAGAGTGTGTTGAGAAGGTGGATGGAGTACTTTGAGGAGCTGATGAATGAAGAAAATGAGAGAGAGAAGGTTGGAAGAGGTGGAGATAGTGAATCTGGAAGTGGGGTGGATCAGTAAGGATGAAGTGAGGACTGCTATGAAGAAGATGAAAAGTGGAAAGGCGGTTGGCCCAGATGGTATACCAGTGGAGGCATTGAAGTGCTTCGGAGAGATGGCAGTGGGGTTGTTAACCAGATTGTTTAATAAAGTCTTGGAAAGTGAGAGGATGCCAGAGGAGTGGAGAGTAAGTGTACTGGTTCCGATTTTCAAGAACAAGGGTGATGTGCAGAGCTGTGGAAATTACAGAGGGATAAAGTTGTTAAGCCACACCATGAAGTTGTGGGAAAGAGTAGTGGAAGCTCGGTTGAGAGGAGAGGTGACGATCTGTGAGCAGCAATATGGGTTTATGCCAGGAAAGAGCACCACTGATGCGATGTTTGCTTTGAGAATGTTGATGGAGAAGTATAGGGAAGGCCAGAAAGAGTTACATTGTGTGTTTGTGGATTTAGAGAAAGCTTATGATAGGGTGCCAAGAGAGGAGTTGTGGCATTGTATGAGGAAGTCGGGAGTGGTGGAGAAGTATGTGAGGATCTTGCAGGATATGTATGAGGACAGTGTGACAGCGGTGAGGTGTGCGGTAGGAATGACGGACCGGTTTAAGGTTAAAGTGGGATTGCACCAAGGATCGACTCTGAGCCCTTTCCTGTTTGCAATGGTGATGGACAGGTTGACGGACGAGATCAGACTGGAGTCTCCATGGACTATGATGTTCGCGGATGACATCATGATCTGTAGGGAGAGTAGGGAGCAGGCTGAATCGAGCCTTGAGAGGTGGAGGTACGCACTGGAGAGAAGGGGAATGTTAGTCAGTAGGAGTAAGATGGAGTACATGTGCGTAAATGAGAGGGAGGGTGGTGGTATGGTGCAGTTGCAAGGAGTTGAGGTGGGGAAGGTGGATTGGTTTAAATACTTGGGATCAACTGTCCAAAGTAACGGAGAGTGTGGGAGAGAAGTGAAAAAGAGAGTGCAGGCAGGATGGAGTGGGTGGAGAAGAGTTGCAGGAGTGATTTGTGACAGAAGGGTAGCTGCAAGAGTGAAGGGGAAAGTATACAAGACGGTAGTGAGACCAGCTATGTTGTATGGTTTGGAGGCGGTGGCGCAAACAAAAAGACAGGAAGCGGAGCTGGAGGTGGCAGAGTTAAAGATGCTGCGATTCTCGTTGGGAGTGACGAGGATGGATAGGATAAGAAATGAGTATATTAGAGGGACAGCGCAGGTAGGACGGTTTGGAGACAAAGTGGGAGAGGCGAGCTTGAGATGGTTTGGACATGTGCACAGGAGGGAAACGGAGTATATCGGGAGAAGGATGTTGAAGATGGAGCCGCCAGGCAGGAGGAGAAGAGGAAGGCCAAAGAAGAGGTTCATGGATGCGGTGAGGGCGGACATGCGGGTGGTTGGAGTGTCAATGGAAGATGTGGAGGATAGAGCGAAATGGAGACGGTTGGTCCGCTGTCGCGACCCCTAACGGGAGCAAGCCGAAAGTGGAAGAAGAAGATATATATATATATATGTGTGTGTATATATATATATATATATATATATATATATATATATATATATATATATATATATATATATATATATATATATATATATATATATATATATATATATATATATATATATATATATATATATATATATATATATATATATATATATATATATATATATATATATATATATATATATATATATATATATATATATATATATATATATATATATATATATATATATATATATATATATATATATATATATATATATATATATATATATATATATATATATATATATATATATATATATATATATATATATATATATATATATATATATATATATATATATATATATATATATATATATATATATATATATATATATATATATATATATATATATATATATATATATATATATATATATATATATATATATATATATATATATATATATATATATATATATATATATATATATATATATATATATATATATATATATATATATATATATATATATATATATATATATATATATATATATATATATATATATATATATATATATATATATATATATATATATATATATATATATATATATATATATATATATATATATATATATATATATATATATATATATATATATATATATATATATATATATATATATATATATATATATATATATATATATATATATATATATATATATATATATATATATATATATATATATATATATATATACATATACATATATATATATATATATATATATATATATATATATATATATATATATATATATATATATATATATATATATATATATATATATATATATATATATATATATATATATATATATATATATATATATATATATATATATATATATATATATATATATATATATACATATATATATATATATATATATATATATATATATATATATATATATATATATATATATATATATATATATATATATATATATATATATATATATATATATATATATATATATATATATATATATATATTTATATATATATGTGTGTGTGTATATATATATATATATATATATATATATATATATATATATATATATATATATATATATATTTATATATGTATATATATTTATATATATATTTGTATATATATATTTATATATGTATATATATATATATATATATATATATATATATATATATATATATATATATATATATATATATATATATATATATATATATATATATATATATATATATATATATATATATATATATATATATATATATATATATATATATATATATATATATATATATATATATATATATATATATATATATACATATATATATATATATATATATATATATATACATATACATATATATATATATATATATATATATATATATATATATATATATATATATATATATATATATATATGTATATGTATATATATATATATATATACACACACACACATACACACATTTACATGGAGACCTCTAAGACACCTAATACCCTTTAACACTCCAAAACCCTTTTAGGTTCCTCAGACCATAAGACCATTTAAGATCCCTTGGACCCTTTAGAACCTCTTTAAAAAGACCATTAAGACCTATAAGCCCCTCTCGACTATTTAGAACCCGAAGACCATTAAGTTCCAGAAGAACCTTTTTGACTCCAAAAACCCTTTAAGACCCCTAAGACCACCTTTATTACCTAATGCAGCTTCACTATGACCACCCTCCATCTGAAGACGAGTGTCTGTCCCACTTGTGACTATTTATTTTTCTACTCATCCTAAATTGACCTGGGGCATTTGAAACTTGGCACCGCAAACTGTTCCTGTTCTGGAACCTAAACTTCACCTTCAACCAGGCAGACTATCCGAGTGTACTAAACTGGATGCTTTCCAATTTCACTCCTTCAAGTGAAACATTTGGCTGGAGCAATAACATTCCCAGCCTCCTGTAACTTGGGAAAGATTTAATGTTGGACGCAACAAAGCTCCTTTCTTGGCATTCTTTCAAGATTGAGGAGTTTCTGGTGGTCAAGAAAATGAAGGAACACAATTGGAAAAGCGGGGTAGCAGGGGTTACATAACCATATTATCCACAGCCCTGTGAGTGTAAGTACAAGTGTTCAGCTCTGCTGGCAGCTCTGAAAACCTTAAAATAGTCGTCCCTTTTGGAATTGAATGCGTCGCATGAAGTCGAAGAGTCCACTACAAGATCTGGACTGACTATATTTACACCAGAATGGCGCATGAGAGCAGCAGAGTACTCCCTCTCTTAAGGTCATTCCTGAGCCAGCTGGGTCTCTATCGATAATCCCATTGCAGCGCATGGAAATGTTCTTGAGGCTCCGTCTTCTTCATACTGCTGCTTTCAATTTGATTTCAATCCAGGAGGGAAGTTCACATCAACTGCTTGTTTTAAAATGACTCCAAAACGACTTCCAGGGAATATGTGCTCAATATAGTGCTTATTCCAATTTAATTTCAATTTCTCGTCCAAAAGTAACCAGCAATTAAATGCGCAGGGAAAGTGCTTCAAACCTATTTTGAATTGAAGAACAAGTTCACGATTCACATTTGTGTATTGCTTTAATATACCAGAAGGACCAAAACGGCACTATTAAGTTATTAGCCCATCTACCGTGCAACGGGAGATGAGGTTTTTTAATTGCTTCTGTATGTATATGTGTGTGTGTGTGTGTGTGTGTGTGTGTGTGTGTGTGTGTGTGTGTGTGTGTGTGTGTGTGTGTGTGTGTGTGTGTGTGTGTGTGTGTGTGTGTGTGTGTGTAGGTAGTGGCCAAAAAAAAATGGAAACACAAATGTAAAGTCACTTAATAGGGCGTTTGGCCACCACGTGCGCCCAGTACAGCCTGTATATGCCGTGGCATGGAGTCCACCTGCGTCTGGAATTCTCCAGGATGGATGTGACACCATTCTTCCACAAGAAAGTGAATCACTCACACCTGTTTGATGGTGGTGGAAAATGCTGTCTCAGGTGTCATTCCAGAATATCCCTTAAATGCTCAATTGCGTTCAGATCTGATGACTGAGAAATCCATGATGTATGGATAACATCAGTATCATGCTCATAAAACCAATGGGCGACCACACGTGCTCTGTGGATGGGGGCATTGTCATCATGAAAAACACCCTCCGGGCCTTAAAGAAATGCTGCAACATTGGGTGAAGATGGTCACTCAGTACCATTAAGTCGTGATTGGCATTGACCTTGCCTTTTAAGGGAATGAGTGAATCAAAACGATGCCAGGAAAATGTACCCCACAACATTACAGAACCACCAGAACCCTTCACTGTTGGAACCAAGCACTCAGGGTTGTGGAGTTCTTTAGGTTGGCACCACACATGCACTCGTCCATTTGTCGAGAACATGGTGAAGGATGATCTATCTGACCATATCACATTTCTACACTGCTCGGTTGTCCATTGCCTGCACTCTTTGCTCCACTGATCTCGCAAATGCACATTTTCAGGTATGATGAGTAGTTTGTGCACTGCAACCTGACTATGGTATCCTGCTCTGAAGAGTTCTCGGCGGACCATTTTTGATGAAACTAGCTGCTTGCGCTCCAGGTTGAAACTTACAATTAATTCATCTGCATTTGCTCAGTTGCTTTGCCTTGAACTTCAAATTAATGCACGGATGCCACGATACCGGTGTATGCACTTCCACCTACTGTTGTCCTTTGCTGATGATGTCTTTCCCTCAGAGTTCCATGTCAACATCACCTTAGACACCGTTGCTCATGAAACATCAGCAAGTTGAGCTGTCATTGTCACTGAAGCTCCTGCTAAATGCGCCCCAACAATCACCCCTCTTTCAAAGTCACTGAGGTCCATTCTTGCAGCCATGCTCGCCATAATTATCGGCAACGAGGCCTGTGCAGCATTTTTATCTCACCAGGACTTTAGTCTGGTGAGCTTATGTGATCGATCAATGTTTGTAGGTGAGTGAGTCAGTGAGTCTGTAAACACTTCAATAATCATCGCTTAAACCAAACACACGATTTTGATAAACTTTTGCCACGAGCTTCATATCTGATGCCTAGCGAAGGTATATTGACCACATCAAAATCTACACATGAAGAGGGTCTGGCCGGGGTGAGGGGGTTGACCCCCCCCAAAATAGTGGATCACTACCCAAAGTGCACTCCCCAAAGCATGATCAATAGCAGATCACTGACAAATACTCCCGACGGATCACTACCAAAAATTGGTATTTGCTTTCTTCTCTGAAACTACACGTACCATTTCAATGAAACTTGACCACAACCTTCATCACCCGTAATGTATTAAAGTTTGTTCACAGCATTAAAAAAAAATCAGGGTCAATGAGGGTATGCAGGGGTTTTGAGTGACTGTTGCTCCTGATCCAGGAGGGCTTCAGGACGTGCGGTCCAATTATTTTGTACACTACCTGTATGTGTTTGTGTGTGTAAGTGTGTGCATGTATATGTGTGTATGTGTGTGTGTGTGTGTGTATATGTGTGTGCGTGTTTATGTGTGTGTTTGGTGTGTATGTGTGTGATTATGTGTGTGTGTGTGTGTGTCCAGGTCATAATGCTTTTCCCATTTGAGCTTTTGTCAAGTTTTCAACAAACTTTTATTGTGAGGATATGGAGAAGACAAATTAATACATGAAATTTTTTTTTAGCTGTTCTTTTCATCAAGTTTACTTTGAGTACAAAGTGGACGCAGACGGGCTCTGCATTTTGGGATGCTTTATCGGATAAACTTGTTATTCTCTCCCATTTAATAAACAGCTGCTTGCAATTATCCTGCAGGTGTGGATACACCATGATGAAAAGGCTCTGTATTCATGTCTGGCTTCACTTCGTTATTCAAAAGTGTGTTCGGCTTCCATATCTGTTCATCCACCCACATCCCTCCTCGACTTGGTTGAATGCACGAACAGGGCACGGCTTGCTCGGCTGGCCATTTCAAGTTGGCATGATGTTGCGTTGGTGAACCGTGAATCGTTTTGGACTTAATCACCTCGATAAGATGGAAGTGTACAGCCTGCTCTCGCCTCAGCTCACCGACTGCAATGCTAGATAAACGTCCCACGGAATGACATGAAAAAGTAAAGGATTTTTAAAATACCAGCGGGAACCAATAATTATAGAGTCTGAAGCCTAACCTACACGAGTAAGTGAATTGAGGACACTACGTTGTATGACTTGAACAGCAAGTTAACCTTTTTTTAACCCAATGGTCACCCATGTCTGAAATCAACTTCGATGTTAAGATCTTGATCCACTGTCTATCCTGGAGTAACTAGAGCAGCACTTGGCTTCTGAAACACCTGGCGCATGATGTCAGGAAACCACGTTCAAATGCTTTACACGAAGTACATCTACGTTTGTCCATTGTCTACTAAGGCCTCAGTCACATTTGCTCTACGGCGAGGATAAGGCGGCCGTACGCCCTCTGAATTGACAGAAACGTGCGGCGGCCGCAGAGAAACTGAGGTGGCCTCAGGGTGGCCCTACGCCGTTTGGCTGTATTTTACAGGCCGTAGGGTTGCCGTGGAATGAAATCGCGGAGTTTTAACTTTTTTTCATTTCTACGCTCGCCGTAGCAATTAGACAAGCCAAGCTATGACGTAGATGTGTTCCACGTCGACCGTACATAGGGCGTGCGGTGGGCTTGCGTTTTCCGTGCAGCTGCCGTAAGCTCTTCTCAATGAAAAATGAATTTTCCCAACCCCCAAAAAATTATGGCGGCCGCACTATTTACACGGTCGCCGTACGGTGGCCTTGCGGTCTGTGTGACTACCTGCGGGCAACACAGGGTCGACGCACGGTTCCCCTACGCCCGCCGTGCACCGACATACGGCCTCTGTGGCAGTCTGCGTCGACCTTGCGTTTCTGTCAATTCAGAGGGCGTACGGCCGCCTTATCCTTGCCGTAGAGCAAATGTGACTGAGTACTTCCACCGACGAACTGAATGAACAAAGCGCGAAGATGCGGGTCGAAGAGGTGGGGGAGACACGTGAACAAACATGAACGCCACGTTGTGTTCGGTTTTTTAAAATGTATTAAGTTTTTAGGGCCAAACTTTCTCGAAAAAATTGTTCTGATTCCAATTTGTTCAAACAGCTTGGCCGTTCGGATTCTGGGGGCACCACGGTATATTATAGTTATAGTATATTCAGTTATATATACTGGTATATTTTTATTTCAGTAAAAAAAAGGACTGGTATATATACCCACTCGTTACCGTCCGTCTGGCCGCACGTTCGCCTTAGGCCCCCTGCGGTCGCCTTGCGGGCACCTTGAGGTCTCCTTGCGTCTGCCTTGAAAATTATATTGCCGCCGCAGGGACGCCCTAAGGTCACCGTGCGACATCAAATCAAAGACCGTACGGCACCCCCACGTTTTCGGTCTCCACAATTTATAAATACCCTGTGCGGTTCCACGAAAAATAAAAACATATGTGACTGCTACATTGTGTGACCGTGGAGATACTGCGGCCGCCGTAGAATTGCTAGTGGCCGCAGATTTTGGAGACCCCACGGCCGCCGTGGCAAATGTGACCTAGGCCTAATGTCCTTGTAATTCACGTAAAACTACACTGATATTTACTAGTGTTTGTCTCCCGCATGTGGTGGATGCAAAAGTTCCTTTGTGACCTTATCAATGCAAACAACAACTATAAAAAAGAGGTATAAGCACCATTACTGTATTACTACTATCTGGTCAGACATGGGGAAGTAAATAATATGGGAAATGGGATGGATCATTAATCTGGACAGATCACTACCCAGGACAGGTCATAACCGTAGACAGGTACCAACTTGTGACAAGTTATAACTCTTGACAGGTGACTACTCTGGACAGGTCACTACTCGGGTGGTATCTCCATGCTGGATAAGTTCCGACACTACTCCTTGGGGAAGGTTAATCCACTGGACAGATCACCACCCTGGTCAGGGTACTCCACTGGACAGATCACTACTCTGGAGAGGTTACTGTTACACTATAGGGTGCTGCAGGAGCTGCTCTCAACTCAGGCAGGCCA
>NC_140961.1:51624158-51641658 GCF_056783735.1 Eptatretus burgeri
CATTCACAAATGCTTTCCAACGGTTCTGTGATATTTCCCAGTGTGTCGGCTTTGATGTCCATCAGCACGCAAAATTTCAGCTTTCTATGCCGCCCGGAAGGTACCGATCTTTAATATCAGTCAGTGAGTGAGTCAGTATGCCTGGTGTTGGCTGAATGGCTAGGGTGGTGGGCTTGGGATCCCAGGATTCTGAGTTCAAATCCCACTCAGTTGTTGAATTTATTCCAGGTGGGGTTGACTCTGCCTGTCATCCTTGTGAGGTCAGCAAAATAAGTGCCAGTTTGCTGGTATCCTGTGTCGGAGTGGCGACCTGTCCAGGATTGTGCCCAATAGCCAAGGAGACTGCTTCGGCAGCACCAACGCTCTGCACAGAGTATGGTCCCGATGGATGGGTGTGAGTCAGTCAGTGGTTAGAATGAGTATTTATATATTACTAGCGGGGTGTGCTTAAACATTGTGTAAGCATATGAACCGTGTTTCCTCATTGTCTGAGGTCGCTCACTTGCATTTGATTTTTCGTTTATTTATTTTCATTTATATTTTTCATTTACAGACGCTTTCTGACGGTTTTATAATTTTTTCCTGGTGTATTGGCATCGATTGTCTGTTAGCATGCAAAATTACCATGTTTCCCCATTGTCTCGGATGACTCACCTGCATTTTTCATTCATATGTTTTTTTTCATTTACAAATGTTGTTTGACAATTCTGTGATTTTTTTCTGGTGTACTGGCTTTGATGGCCATCGGCACGCAAAATTTCAGCTTTCTACATCACCCGGAAGGCACCGATCTTCAATATCAGTCAGTCAGTGGTTAGGAAGAGCTTAGTATTGTTGCGGGCCGGGGGGAAGTGGTGAGAACGACCGTGAGGTGGGGGAAGTTACGTCGCCTCCCACCAGACTCCCGGAAATGAAGGACGTCGCTCACGGATAATTCCGTGAGGCGGCGGGTCGCTTAACCGACCGTGGATGCTAATAACTCAACCACGTGGCATAGGGTCTTTTTTGTCTCAAACCAATTTACCTAATTAACCACGCGGTTTCGACTACCGGGGAACCGCGCCCTCAATACGCCTTGCCCGATCTGGATCACTCTACCAACTACCAACTACCAACCACCTTTCTGGATCGGATGCAGCCGAGCGGAACTACCAAGGACGTACCGGCGAGAATGAACAGGTTATCGGGGATAAAGACCTGGCTAAACTCAGATCCGAACCATGCTGGACCAATGAGGGAAAAGACAAAACGAACTGGGAACATTTCTACAATAATTTATTTACAATCAACTTACAAAAGGACACAGAGCAGGCTTACGCGGGAATAAAACAGGCAAGATTTACAATGATCAAATAAAAACACATGTAATACTACTTAAAGATGGCTCCACACACTCAGACGAAAATAAACCCAGATGTATGGCAAAGGACCCCGCAGCCAGAGAGGGAGGTGAGCTGAGGTCGCAGTTATTTCGGGTACCTGAACGTTGGAGGGAAGGGATGCTCCATGGTGTGGCACCAGCTAATGGTCGTGTGGCTCAGTCCACGGCCGTACACGTGGAGACCGTGTCTGTGAAGGAGCCCGGGTTGAGTAGAGCGGATTCCGAGGCGGGGATCAGGGCTGCAGACAGGACCCAACGAGAGACCCAGTCAAGGTCGGGTCGAGGTCTTACCAGCTCTCTCACACTCAAAACGAATGCCCCCCAAAGAGCGCAACCACTCTACGACCTTCCTACTTTCTTTCGCCACCAGCCGACGAACTGTCTCACTCCAACGCTCTTCACTCCAATGCTCCCACTCCAACGCTCTCAGCAGGGAGGGGCCTTGGTGAAGCTGACGTCACTGTCTGCCCTGATTGGACGGGGCTTCCATGGGTCCGCCCTTTCTGGGCGGGGGATTTCGGCTCTACCGGGAAGCCCGCCCACTCCACGCATGTCCGGACTCACCAAAAAGGTACTGCACAGAGATTTTGCCTCGGAAGGCGAGAAGAAGCTACTGTGATTCATAATGGAGGAGATATAAAGATTTATTAATCCAACTAAAAAACATCGCAATGCACCCCAGTGTCTTCCCACTACACACAAGGTAGAGAACTATCTACACATATACTTAATGGCATAACTAACTTCGGGACAACTGTATGTTTGTATGCATACGGTTCCTAGACCTGTAATAATATATTATACCAGCAAATACCACCCATCGCTTCGATGATGGTAATACGAAAGGGAGGAGGGAGAAGAAGAGGGGGAGGGAGGGAGAGAGGGGTGGGGGAGAGAGCGGCGAGAGTGAAGAGGTCGAGGGGAAATGAGAGAGGAGGGAGGGGAGAGCGAGGAGGGGTTGGGGAAGGGAAGACAGTTTGAGGTGAGAGGAAGGAAAGGCTGATATGCGGTGGAGCATTAATTACGATTCATACTGTTTCATCAAACTTATTCTACATTGAATAACAGTGAAGATGGAGGAAAAAATGTCTGAAATCAATTTTCTGCCAGTCATACTATAAACATGGCCAGGAGACAAACTCCTGTCCAGAGACAAACTCCTGTCCAGACAAGTCTGGAGACAAACTCCCATCCAGACATAAATAACGCCCATACGCGTCCGGAGCCAAGCTGTGGGGAGACAAGCACTGCTCGCACAGGTCCGAAGACAAACATCGCCCGGACACATCCGGAGACAAACTCCCATCAAGACATAAACAATGCCTGAACATGTCTGGAGACAGAGAGTGAAAGAGAGAGAGAGAGAGAGAGAGAGAGAGAGAGAGAGAGAGAGAGAGAGGAGAGAGAGAGAGAGAGAGAGAGAGAGAGAGAGAGAGAGAGAGAGAGAGAGAGAGAGAGAGAGAGAGAGAGAGAGAGAGAGAGAGAGAGAGAGAGAGAGAGTTATGATTTATGAACAGCGCGCACGCACGCACGCACACACACACACACACACACACACACACACACACACACACACACACACACACACACACACACACACACACACACCCAAAGAAATGGTGGCCGCGGCCTTTATTTTGTCCCTTCGGCTCGGGAGGGAAAGGCGAGCTGAGGGCAGGGGCCTATTCTTGCACCTGTCTGCCTCGTGCGGTCTGGCCGAGCTTGTCCGGTGGCGGGACTCGAATCCGCCGCCAACAACACAAAACCGAGCACCAGGGACCAGGAATGATGCAAGGGACGCCAGCCAGCACGGGAATGGGAGAGACGAGACGAGCACCCGCGGGTAGACGAGAATGCCAGCAGGTAAGACGAGGCTTCTTCTCCTCCTTCTTTTTCTCGAAGGGGCGAACCTTCTCTTCTCGACGGCTCGCCACCTACTCTTATCCTTTCCCTCCCCCACGGGTCGAGGGAACCGCTCTGAGGGACTTGCCTCTGGATTGGAAGAGGGGCGAACATCCCATCTTGCTGGGCGTTGCCACCCCTGAGGTGGTCAGCCTCCTGATTGGACGAGGCAGCTCGGGGGGGGGGGGGGTGTCGAGGCATCCCGGAGGCCCGCCCCCCGAAGAGGCTCCGTAGTAGCTTTCGGCACGCTGGCCTCCCATTGGCTGGGGCGCGCGTGCGATGCTCGCCCTTCGCTCATTGGCTGGAGGAAACGTTCCATGCCCTTCCTCAGGGCAGAGCCTCGATCTGAGGCGATGGAGATCTGCCCACACCTTCAGCCAAAAACACGTGGGCAATGGCGACCGGGTTGAGTGAGGGACTGTGCCGCTGTTGTTGTTGTTGTTGTTGTTGTAGATGTATAAAACCTGACTATAAAATAACTCACAGTGCACACACAAAATTCCCATTAGACATAGGGGATGGATTCTAACTATAAACACATACTTATCAAAATAACTGAACTATGGGACTGCTGTCTGTTTGTGTGCAAAAGCTGCCAGATTCGTAACAATATGACAATGACGTCATGCACATTAGTTTTGCCAACACATCACCTCCAAACTAAGATGGCATCCGTGTGCCACTTAGGTGCCTGAACACTGAGATGTATGCCCTTATGGTCACGAATAAATGACAACAGAGCCGCCGATCCAGACTTCGTCATTGTGATGAGCTCATCAGGACGATGTGCAAACCTTTTATTTGTAACCATGCTTAGCTCGTTAATAACTACAAATTGAATGCCTTAACTTTTGTGCATGACGACAATGTCATGTCACATACAGAGTTGGTGTGATCCTTTCATTTAACTTATTATTTCAGACTGCAAACCTCCTTACTGGTGATAAGCAGGGCAGAGACAATGTGTTTGTGTGGCAGTCTGGCAGACTACACTTGTTGCTGCAGGTCGTGCAGAAAGTGCTGTTATGGGACTCCATCTGTGCCCTGCTGTCTCGGCAACTTCGGAAGCTCGCCTAAGAAGCTTTGGCTTTTATGCACAACTCACCCCCGTGTTCGCGACCAAGCTGTTCTCGATCATTGGTGGCTTGCAGCTGATGGGGCACCTCTCCTCACTCTGTGATTAGCATCGTTGCTACCCTTATGCCCACCAATAACCTGGGATTGGTCCTCCAGGGGCTGGGAGTTGTGTGGTGCAGTGCTGGGATTACCGCTGGGCACCCTATCATCTCAAAGGTGATTAATGGGCCACCTGTCGTGCGGTCCTTTATCCGGTGCCTATGAGCCAGTTTGAGGTGGTCTCTGGGGAGGGTAACTGTGGTGTGAAGGGCAGGGAGCAAGCGCCTGCAGCGCTGGAGGTAGGGAGCAAGCGAGTGTGGTGCTGTGGCCTGTGGGTAGGGAGCAGGTGATTTTGGAGTGCGTTGAATGCGCTGTGTGTGTACAAAATGAATGCTGACCAGGGTTTAGAAGCTGAAAATAATCTCTATTATAATACCAAGCTTGCACACTAAAAACTCGGCTCGCCGTCACACGATCCCTATGAAATTGCTGTGGCACTTAGCGGACATGCCGACAATGTTTGGGAAGTCTTGGCGTTCCATAGTACCACTTGCATTTTGCACAATGCGTATTTTTGTCATTCCCCGTGTACGGTCTGTCGTCTGCTACCAGCTATGTTGTACTGCTATTCCGTGCATGTGCACGGGTATTGCTAGTGTATATTGGATATCTATCAATACACTCGCAACGCATATTTCCTCACATCGACTACAGAACAATATACTACGAAATAACTAGGTTTATTCTATGTGAGGATCTCTCTTTCCCCCAGAGGTCCAAAACCACAACAAACATACAATTACGTGTGTGTGTGTGTGTGTGTGTGTGTGTGTGTGTGTGTGTGTGTGTGTGTGTATCATACTAGCAGGGTCTGCTTCCACGTTATAAGCAATAATGAACAGTGCTTCCACATTGTCTTGGGTCGCACACCTGCATTTATTTTTTTCATTTATTTTTATTCCTTCATTTATATTTTCATTCACAAATGCTTTCCAACGGTTCTGTGATATTTCCCAGTGTGTCGGCTTTGATGTCCATCAGCACGCAAAATTTCAGCTTTCTATGCCGCCCGGAAGGTACCGATCTTTAATATCAGTCAGTGAGTGAGTCAGTATGCCTGGTGTTGGCTGAATGGCTAGGGTGGTGGGCTTGGGATCCCAGGATTCTGAGTTCAAATCCCACTCAGTTGTTGAATTTATTCCAGGTGGGGTTGACTCTGCCTGTCATCCTTGTGAGGTCAGCAAAATAAGTGCCAGTTTGCTGGTATCCTGTGTCGGAGTGGCGACCTGTCCAGGATTGTGCCCAATAGCCAAGGAGACTGCTTCGGCAGCACCAACGCTCTGCACAGAGTATGGTCCCGATGGATGGGTGTGAGTCAGTCAGTGGTTAGAATGAGTATTTATATATTACTAGCGGGGTGTGCTTAAACATTGTGTAAGCATATGAACCGTGTTTCCTCATTGTCTGAGGTCGCTCACTTGCATTTGATTTTTCGTTTATTTATTTTCATTTATATTTTTCATTTACAGACGCTTTCTGACGGTTTTATAATTTTTTCCTGGTGTATTGGCATCGATTGTCTGTTAGCACGCAAAATTACCATGTTTCCCCATTGTCTCGGATGACTCACCTGCATTTTTCATTCATATGTTTTTTTCATTTACAAATGTTGTTTGACAATTCTGTGATTTTTTTCTGGTGTACTGGCTTTGATGGCCATCGGCACGCAAAATTTCAGCTTTCTACATCACCCGGAAGGCACCGATCTTCAATATCAGTCAGTCAGTGGTTAGGAAGAGCTTAGTATTGTTGCGGGCCGGGGGGAAGTGGTGAGAACGACCGTGAGGTGGGGGAAGTTACGTCGCCTCCCACCAGACTCCCGGAAATGAAGGACGTCGCTCACTGATAATTCCGTGAGGCGGCGGGTCGCTTAACCGACCGTGGATGCTAATAACTCAACCACGTGGCATAGGGTCTTTTTTGTCTCAAACCAATTTACCTAATTAACCACGCGGTTTCGACTACCGGGGAACCGCGCCCTCAATACGCCTTGCCCGATCTGGATCACTCTACCAACTACCAACTACCAACCACCTTTCTGGATCGGATGCAGCCGAGCGGAACTACCAAGGACGTACTGGCGAGAATGAACAGGTTATCGGGGATAAAGACCTGGCTAAACTCAGATCCGAACCATGCTGGACCAATGAGGGAAAAGACAAAACGAACTGGGAACATTTCTACAATAATTTATTTACAATCAACTTACAAAAGGACACAGAGCAGGCTTACGCGGGAATAAAACAGGCAAGATTTACAATGATCAAATAAAAACACATGTAATACTACTTAAAGATGGCTCCACACACTCAGACGCACACTCAGACGAAAATAAACCCAGATGTATGGCAAAGGACCCGCAGCCAGAGAGGGAGGTGAGCTGAGGTCGCAGTTATTTCGGGTACCTGAACGTTGGAGGGAAGGGATGCTCCATGGTGTGGCACCAGCTAATGGTCGTGTGGCTCAGTCCACGGCCGTACACGTGGAGACCGTGTCTGTGAAGGAGCCCGGGTTGAGTAGAGCGGATTCCGAGGCGGGGATCAGGGCTGCAGACAGGACCCAACGAGAGACCCAGTCAAGGTCGGGTCGAGGTCTTACCAGCTCTCTCACACTCAAAACGAATGCCCCCCAAAGAGCGCAACCACTCTACGACCTTCCTACTTTCTTTCGCCACCAGCCGACGAACTGTCTCACTCCAACGCTCTTCACTCCAATGCTCCCACTCCAACGCTCTCAGCAGGGAGGGGCCTTGGTGAAGCTGACGTCACTGTCTGCCCTGATTGGACGGGGCTTCCATGGGTCCGCCCTTTCTGGGCGGGGGATTTCGGCTCTACCGGGAAGCCCGCCCACTCCACGCATGTCCGGACTCACCAAAAAGGTACTGCACAGAGATTTTGCCTCGGAAGGCGAGAAGAAGCTACTGTGATTCATAATGGAGGAGATATAAAGATTTATTAATCCAACTAAAAAAACATCGCAATGCACCCCAGTGTCTTCCCACTACACACAAGGTAGAGAACTATCTACACATATACTTAATGGCATAACTAACTTCGGGACAACTGTATGTTTGTATGCATACGGTTCCTAGACCTGTAATAATATATTATACCAGCAAATACCACCCATCTCTTCGCTGATGGTAATAAAGTGGGGAGGGAGAAAAAGAGGGGGGAAAGAGGGAGAGAGGGGTGGGGGAGAGATAGTGGGGAGAGTGAAGAGGTGGAGGGGAAGGAGATAGGAGGGAGGGGGAGCGAGGAGGGGTGGGAAAAGGGAAGACAGTTTGAGGTGAGAGGAAGGGAAAACAGATATGCGGTGGAGCATTAATTACGATTCATACTGTTTCATCAAACTTATTCTACATTGAATAACAGTGAAGATGGAGGAAAAAATGTCTGAAATCAATTTTCTGCCAGTCATACTATAAACATGGCCAGGAGACAAACTCCTGTCCAGAGACAAACTCCTGTCCAGACAAGTCTGGAGACAAACTCCCATCCAGACATAAATAACGCCCATACGCGTCCGGAGCCAAGCTGTGGGGAGACAAGCACTGCTCGCACAGGTCCGAAGACAAACATCGCCCGGACACATCCGGAGACAAACTCCCATCAGGACATAAACAATGCCTGAACATGTCTGGAGACAGAGAGTGAAAGAGAGAGAGAGAGAGAGAGAGAGAGAGAGAGAGAGAGAGAGAGAGAGAGAGAGAGAGAGAGAGAGAGAGAGAGAGAGAGAGAGAGAGAGAGAGAGAGAGAGAGAGAGAGAGAGAGAGAGAGTTATGATTTATGAACAGCGCGCACGCACGCACGCACACACACACACACACACACACACACACACACACACACACACACACACACACACACCCAAAGAAATGGTGGCCGCGGCCTTTATTTTGTCCCTTCGGCTCGGGAGGGAAAGGCGAGCTGAGGGCAGGGGCCTATTCTTGCACCTGTCTGCCTCGTGCGGTCTGGCCGAGCTTGTCCGGTGGCGGGACTCGAATCCGCCGCCAACAACACAAAACCGAGCACCAGGGACCAGGAATGATGCAAGGGACGCCAGCCAGCACGGGAACGGGAGAGACGAGACGAGCACCCGCGGGTAGACGAGAATGCCAGCAGGTAAGACGAGGCTTCTTCTCCTCCTTCTTTTTCTCGAAGGGGCGAACCTTCTCTTCTCGACGGCTCGCCACCTACTCTTATCCTTTCCCTCCCCCACGGGTCGAGGGAACCGCTCTGAGGGACTTGCCTCTGGATTGGAAGAGGGGCGAACATCCCATCTTGCTGGGCGTTGCCACCCCTGAGGTGGTCAGCCTCCTGATTGGACGAGGCAGCTCGGGGGGGGGGGGTGTCGAGGCATCCCGGAGGCCCGCCCCCCGAAGAGGCTCCGTAGTAGCTTTCGGCACGCTGGCCTCCCATTGGCTGGGGCGCGCGTGCGATGCTCGCCCTTCGCTCATTGGCTGGAGGAAACGTTCCATGCCCTTCCTCAGGGCAGAGCCTCGATCTGAGGCGATGGAGATCTGCCCACACCTTCAGCCAAAAACACGTGGGCAATGGCGACCGGGTTGAGTGAGGGACTGTGCCGCTGTTGTTGTTGTTGTTGTTGTTGTTGTTGTAGATGTATAAAACCTGACTATAAAATAACTCACAGTGCACACACAAAATTCCCATTAGACATAGGGGATGGATTCTAACTATAAACACATACTTATCAAAATAACTGAACTATGGGACTGCTGTCTGTTTGTGTGCAAAAGCTGCCAGATTCGTAACAATATGACAATGACGTCATGCACATTAGTTTTGCCAACACATCACCTCCAAACTAAGATGGCATCCGTGTGCCACTTAGGTGCCTGAACACTGAGATGTATGCCCTTATGGTCACGAATAAATGACAACAGAGCCGCCGATCCAGACTTCGTCATTGTGATGAGCTCATCAGGACGATGTGCAAACCTTTTATTTGTAACCATGCTTAGCTCGTTAATAACTACAAATTGAATGCCTTAACTTTTGTGCATGACGACAATGTCATGTCACATACAGAGTTGGTGTGATCCTTTCATTTAACTTATTATTTCAGACTGCAAACCTCCTTACTGGTGATAAGCAGGGCAGAGACAATGTGTTTGTGTGGCAGTCTGGCAGACTACACTTGTTGCTGCAGGTCGTGCAGAAAGTGCTGTTATGGGACTCCATCTGTGCCCTGCTGTCTCGGCAACTTCGGAAGCTCGCCTAAGAAGCTTTGGCTTTTATGCACAACTCACCCCCGTGTTCGCGACCAAGCTGTTCTCGATCATTGGTGGCT
Source organism: Eptatretus burgeri (assembly GCF_056783735.1). Classification (NCBI taxonomy): domain Eukaryota; kingdom Metazoa; phylum Chordata; class Myxini; order Myxiniformes; family Myxinidae; genus Eptatretus; species Eptatretus burgeri. The sequence continues at coordinate 51,633,931 of NC_140961.1, forward strand.
TGCAGCTGATGGGGCACCTCTCCTCACTCTGTGATTAGCATCGTTGCTACCCTTATGCCCACCAATAACCTGGGATTGGTCCTCCAGGGGCTGGGAGTTGTGTGGTGCAGTGCTGGGATTACCGCTGGGCACCCTATCATCTCAAAGGTGATTAATGGGCCACCTGTCGTGCGGTCCTTTATCCGGTGCCTATGAGCCAGTTTGAGGTGGTCTCTGGGGAGGGTAACTGTGGTGTGAAGGGCAGGGAGCAAGCGCCTGCAGCGCTGGAGGTAGGGAGCAAGCGAGTGTGGTGCTGTGGCCTGTGGGTAGGGAGCAGGTGATTTTGGAGTGCGTTGAATGCGCTGTGTGTGTACAAAATGAATGCTGACCAGGGTTTAGAAGCTGAAAATAATCTCTATTATAATACCAAGCTTGCACACTAAAAACTCGGCTCGCCGTCACACGATCCCTATGAAATTGCTGTGGCACTTAGCGGACATGCCGACAATGTTTGGGAAGTCTTGGCGTTCCATAGTACCACTTGCATTTTGCACAATGCGTATTTTTGTCATTCCCCGTGTACGGTCTGTCGTCTGCTACCAGCTATGTTGTACTGCTATTCCGTGCATGTGCACGGGTATTGCTAGTGTATATTGGATATCTATCAATACACTCGCAACGCATATTTCCTCACATCGACTACAGAACAATATACTACGAAATAACTAGGTTTATTCTATGTGAGGATCTCTCTTTCCCCCCAGAGGTCCAAAACCACAACAAACATACAATTACGTGTGTGTGTGTGTGTGTGTGTGTGTGTGTGTGTGTGTGTGTGTGTGTGTGTGTATCATACTAGCAGGGTCTGCTTCCACGTTATAAGCAATAATGAACAGTGCTTCCACATTGTCTTGGGTCGCACACCTGCATTTATTTTTTTCATTTATTTTTATTCCTTCATTTATATTTTCATTCACAAATGCTTTCCAACGGTTCTGTGATATTTCCCAGTGTGTCGGCTTTGATGTCCATCAGCACGCAAAATTTCAGCTTTCTATGCCGCCCGGAAGGTACCGATCTTTAATATCAGTCAGTGAGTGAGTCAGTATGCCTGGTGTTGGCTGAATGGCTAGGGTGGTGGGCTTGGGATCCCAGGATTCTGAGTTCAAATCCCACTCAGTTGTTGAATTTATTCCAGGTGGGGTTGACTCTGCCTGTCATCCTTGTGAGGTCAGCAAAATAAGTGCCAGTTTGCTGGTATCCTGTGTCGGAGTGGCGACCTGTCCAGGATTGTGCCCAATAGCCAAGGAGACTGCTTCGGCAGCACCAACACTCTGCACAGAGTATGGTCCCGATGGATGGGTGTGAGTCAGTCAGTGGTTAGAATGAGTATTTATATATTACTAGCGGGGTGTGCTTAAACATTGTGTAAGCATATGAACCGTGTTTCCTCATTGTCTGAGGTCGCTCACTTGCATTTGATTTTTCGTTTATTTATTTTCATTTATATTTTTCATTTACAGACGCTTTCTGACGGTTTTATAATTTTTTCCTGGTGTATTGGCATCGATTGTCTGTTAGCACGCAAAATTACCATGTTTCCCCATTGTCTCGGATGACTCACCTGCATTTTTCATTCATATGTTTTTTTTCATTTACAAATGTTGTTTGACAATTCTGTGATTTTTTTCTGGTGTACTGGCTTTGATGGCCATCGGCACGCAAAATTTCAGCTTTCTACATCACCCGGAAGGCACCGATCTTCAATATCAGTCAGTCAGTGGTTAGGAAGAGCTTAGTATTGTTGCGGGCCGGGGGGAAGTGGTGAGAACGACCGTGAGGTGGGGGAAGTTACGTCGCCTCCCACCAGACTCCCGGAAATGAAGGACGTCGCTCACTGATAATTCCGTGAGGCGGCGGGTCGCTTAACCGACCGTGGATGCTAATAACTCAACCACGTGGCATAGGGTCTTTTTTGTCTCAAACCAATTTACCTAATTAACCACGCGGTTTCGACTACCGGGGAACCGCGCCCTCAATACGCCTTGCCCGATCTGGATCACTCTACCAACTACCAACTACCAACCACCTTTCTGGATCGGATGCAGCCGAGCGGAACTACCAAGGACGTACTGGCGAGAATGAACAGGTTATCGGGGATAAAGACCTGGCTAAACTCAGATCCGAACCATGCTGGACCAATGAGGGAAAAGACAAAACGAACTGGGAACATTTCTACAATAATTTATTTACAATCAACTTACAAAAGGACACAGAGCAGGCTTACGCGGGAATAAAACAGGCAAGATTTACAATGATCAAATAAAAACACATGTAATACTACTTAAAGATGGCTCCACACACTCAGACGCACACTCAGACGAAAATAAACCCAGATGTATGGCAAAGGACCCGCAGCCAGAGAGGGAGGTGAGCTGAGGTCGCAGTTATTTCGGGTACCTGAACGTTGGAGGGAAGGGATGCTCCATGGTGTGGCACCAGCTAATGGTCGTGTGGCTCAGTCCACGGCCGTACACGTGGAGACCGTGTCTGTGAAGGAGCCCGGGTTGAGTAGAGCGGATTCCGAGGCGGGGATCAGGGCTGCAGACAGGACCCAACGAGAGACCCAGTCAAGGTCGGGTCGAGGTCTTACCAGCTCTCTCACACTCAAAACGAATGCCCCCCAAAGAGCGCAACCACTCTACGACCTTCCTACTTTCTTTCGCCACCAGCCGACGAACTGTCTCACTCCAACGCTCTTCACTCCAATGCTCCCACTCCAACGCTCTCAGCAGGGAGGGGCCTTGGTGAAGCTGACGTCACTGTCTGCCCTGATTGGACGGGGCTTCCATGGGTCCGCCCTTTCTGGGCGGGGGATTTCGGCTCTACCGGGAAGCCCGCCCACTCCACGCATGTCCGGACTCACCAAAAAGGTACTGCACAGAGATTTTGCCTCGGAAGGCGAGAAGAAGCTACTGTGATTCATAATGGAGGAGATATAAAGATTTATTAATCCAACTAAAAAAACATCGCAATGCACCCCAGTGTCTTCCCACTACACACAAGGTAGAGAACTATCTACACATATACTTAATGGCATAACTAACTTCGGGACAACTGTATGTTTGTATGCATACGGTTCCTAGACCTGTAATAATATATTATACCAGCAAATACCACCCATCTCTTCGCTGATGGTAATAAAGTGGGGAGGGAGAAAAAGAGGGGGGAAAGAGGGAGAGAGGGGTGGGGGAGAGATAGTGGGGAGAGTGAAGAGGTGGAGGGGAAGGAGATAGGAGGGAGGGGGAGCGAGGAGGGGTGGGAAAAGGGAAGACAGTTTGAGGTGAGAGGAAGGGAAAACAGATATGCGGTGGAGCATTAATTACGATTCATACTGTTTCATCAAACTTATTCTACATTGAATAACAGTGAAGATGGAGGAAAAAATGTCTGAAATCAATTTTCTGCCAGTCATACTATAAACATGGCCAGGAGACAAACTCCTGTCCAGAGACAAACTCCTGTCCAGACAAGTCTGGAGACAAACTCCCATCCAGACATAAATAACGCCCATACGCGTCCGGAGCCAAGCTGTGGGGAGACAAGCACTGCTCGCACAGGTCCGAAGACAAACATCGCCCGGACACATCCGGAGACAAACTCCCATCAGGACATAAACAATGCCTGAACATGTCTGGAGACAGAGAGTGAAAGAGAGAGAGAGAGAGAGAGAGAGAGAGAGAGAGAGAGAGAGAGAGAGAGAGAGAGAGAGAGAGAGAGAGAGAGAGAGAGAGAGAGAGAGAGAGAGAGAGAGAGAGAGAGAGAGAGTTATGATTTATGAACAGCGCGCACGCACGCACGCACACACACACACACACACACACACACACACACACACACACACACACACACACACACCCAAAGAAATGGTGGCCGCGGCCTTTATTTTGTCCCTTCGGCTCGGGAGGGAAAGGCGAGCTGAGGGCAGGGGCCTATTCTTGCACCTGTCTGCCTCGTGCGGTCTGGCCGAGCTTGTCCGGTGGCGGGACTCGAATCCGCCGCCAACAACACAAAACCGAGCACCAGGGACCAGGAATGATGCAAGGGACGCCAGCCAGCACGGGAACGGGAGAGACGAGACGAGCACCCGCGGGTAGACGAGAATGCCAGCAGGTAAGACGAGGCTTCTTCTCCTCCTTCTTTTTCTCGAAGGGGCGAACCTTCTCTTCTCGACGGCTCGCCACCTACTCTTATCCTTTCCCTCCCCCACGGGTCGAGGGAACCGCTCTGAGGGACTTGCCTCTGGATTGGAAGAGGGGCGAACATCCCATCTTGCTGGGCGTTGCCACCCCTGAGGTGGTCAGCCTCCTGATTGGACGAGGCAGCTCGGGGGGGGGGGGGTGTCGAGGCATCCCGGAGGCCCGCCCCCCGAAGAGGCTCCGTAGTAGCTTTCGGCACGCTGGCCTCCCATTGGCTGGGGCGCGCGTGCGATGCTCGCCCTTCGCTCATTGGCTGGAGGAAACGTTCCATGCCCTTCCTCAGGGCAGAGCCTCGATCTGAGGCGATGGAGATCTGCCCACACCTTCAGCCAAAAACACGTGGGCAATGGCGACCGGGTTGAGTGAGGGACTGTGCCGCTGTTGTTGTTGTTGTTGTTGTTGTTGTAGATGTATAAAACCTGACTATAAAATAACTCACAGTGCACACACAAAATTCCCATTAGACATAGGGGATGGATTCTAACTATAAACACATACTTATCAAAATAACTGAACTATGGGACTGCTGTCTGTTTGTGTGCAAAAGCTGCCAGATTCGTAACAATATGACAATGACGTCATGCACATTAGTTTTGCCAACACATCACCTCCAAACTAAGATGGCATCCGTGTGCCACTTAGGTGCCTGAACACTGAGATGTATGCCCTTATGGTCACGAATAAATGACAACAGAGCCGCCGATCCAGACTTCGTCATTGTGATGAGCTCATCAGGACGATGTGCAAACCTTTTATTTGTAACCATGCTTAGCTCGTTAATAACTACAAATTGAATGCCTTAACTTTTGTGCATGACGACAATGTCATGTCACATACAGAGTTGGTGTGATCCTTTCATTTAACTTATTATTTCAGACTGCAAACCTCCTTACTGGTGATAAGCAGGGCAGAGACAATGTGTTTGTGTGGCAGTCTGGCAGACTACACTTGTTGCTGCAGGTCGTGCAGAAAGTGCTGTTATGGGACTCCATCTGTGCCCTGCTGTCTCGGCAACTTCGGAAGCTCGCCTAAGAAGCTTTGGCTTTTATGCACAACTCACCCCCGTGTTCGCGACCAAGCTGTTCTCGATCATTGGTGGCTTGCAGCTGATGGGGCACCTCTCCTCACTCTGTGATTAGCATCGTTGCTACCCTTATGCCCACCAATAACCTGGGATTGGTCCTCCAGGGGCTGGGAGTTGTGTGGTGCAGTGCTGGGATTACCGCTGGGCACCCTATCATCTCAAAGGTGATTAATGGGCCACCTGTCGTGCGGTCCTTTATCCGGTGCCTATGAGCCAGTTTGAGGTGGTCTCTGGGGAGGGTAACTGTGGTGTGAAGGGCAGGGAGCAAGCGCCTGCAGCGCTGGAGGTAGGGAGCAAGCGAGTGTGGTGCTGTGGCCTGTGGGTAGGGAGCAGGTGATTTTGGAGTGCGTTGAATGCGCTGTGTGTGTACAAAATGAATGCTGACCAGGGTTTAGAAGCTGAAAATAATCTCTATTATAATACCAAGCTTGCACACTAAAAACTCGGCTCGCCGTCACACGATCCCTATGAAATTGCTGTGGCACTTAGCGGACATGCCGACAATGTTTGGGAAGTCTTGGCGTTCCATAGTACCACTTGCATTTTGCACAATGCGTATTTTTGTCATTCCCCGTGTACGGTCTGTCGTCTGCTACCAGCTATGTTGTACTGCTATTCCGTGCATGTGCACGGGTATTGCTAGTGTATATTGGATATCTATCAATACTCTCGCAACGCATATTTCCTCACATCGACTACAGAACAATATACTACGAAATAACTAGGTTTATTCTATGTGAGGATCTCTCTTTCCCCCCAGAGGTCCAAAACCACAACAAACATACAATTACGTGTGTGTGTGTGTGTGTGTGTGTGTGTATCATACTAGCAGGGTCTGCTTCCACGTTATAAGCAATAATGAACAGTGCTTCCACATTGTCTTGGGTCGCACACCTGCATTTATTTTTTTCATTTATTTTTATTCCTTCATTTATATTTTCATTCACAAATGCTTTCCAACGGTTCTGTGATATTTCCCAGTGTGTCGGCTTTGATGTCCATCAGCACGCAAAATTTCAGCTTTCTATGCCGCCAGGAAGGTACCGATCTTTAATATCAGTCAGTGAGTGAGTCAGTATGCCTGGTGTTGGCTGAATGGCTAGGGTGGTGGGCTTGGGATCCCAGGATTCTGAGTTCAAATCCCACTCAGTTGTTGAATTTATTCCAGGTGGGGTTGACTCTGCCTGTCATCCTTGTGAGGTCAGCAAAATAAGTGCCAGTTTGCTGGTATCCTGTGTTGGAGTGACCTGTCCAGGATTGTGCCCAATAGCCAAGGAGACTGCTTCGGCAGCACCAATGCTCTGCACAGAGTATGGTCCCGATGGATGGGTGTGAGTCAGTCAGTGGTTAGAATGAGTATTTATATATTACTAGCAGGGTGTGCTTAAACATTGTGTAAGCATATGAACCATGTTTCCTCATTGTCTGAGGTCGCTCACTTGCATTTGATTTTTCGTTTATTTATTTTCATTTATATTTTTCATTTACAGACGCTTTCTGACGGTTTTATAATTTTTTCCTGGTGTATTGGCATCGATTGTCTGTCAGCATGCAAAATTACCATGTTTCCCCATTGTCTCGGATGACTCACCTGCATTTTTCATTCATATGTTTTTTTTCATTTATAAATGTTGTTTGACAATTCTTTGATTTTTTTCTGGTGTACTGGCTTTGATGGCCATCGGCACGCAAAATTTCAGCTTTCTACATCACCCGGAAGGCACCGATCTTCAATATCAGTCAGTCAGTGGTTAGGAAGAGCTTAGTATTGTTGCGGGCCGGGGGGAAGTGGCGAGAACGACCGCGAGGTGGGGGAAGTTACGTCGCCTCCCACCAGACTCCCGGAAATGAAGCTCGTCGCTCACGGATAATTCCGTGAGGCGGCGGGTCGCTTAACCGACCGTGGATGCCAATAACTCAACCACGTGGCATAGGGTCTTTTTTGTCTCAAACCAATTTACCTCATTAACCACGCGGTTTCGACTACCGGGGAACCACGCCCTCAATACGCCTTGCCCGATCTGGATCACTCTACCAACTTCCAACTACCAACCACCTTTCTGGATCGGATGCAGCCGAGCGGAACTACCAAGGACGTACCGGCGAGAATGAACAGGTTATCGGGGATAAAGACCTGGCTAAACTCAGATCCGAACCATGCTGGACCAATGAGGGAAAAGACAAAACGAACTGGGAACATTTCTACAATAATTTATTTACAATCAACTTACAAAAGGACACAGAGCAGACTTACGCGGGAATAAAACAGGCAAGATTTACAATGATCAAATAAAAACACATGTAATTCTACTTAAAGATGGCTCCACACACTCAGACGCACACTCAGACGAAAATAAACCCAGATGTATGGCAAAGGATCCCCGCAGCCAGAGAGGGGGGTGAGCT
>NC_140961.1:51646658-51649158 GCF_056783735.1 Eptatretus burgeri
GATGGTGAGAAAGATGTAGTGTGGAGCCTTTTATGTGCCTGATGCACCTTTCACACTGGTTGAAGCTGTGGTCGCCAACTGCTTGGTGGTTCAGGCTATCTTCTCATGCACTCCCTCCTGTGTCCTTCCTCTGCTCGGTCAGCAGCCCGGTCCTGTGGGAGTCGCTGGACATTGAATGGCCCAATGCGACAGAATGCGTGGCTGCTGGGAATCTCGTGTGTGACATGAAGTGAGGCGGTGTATCCGTGGCAGTGTGGCGACTACCCACTTGCATGAAGGCACACCGGGCTGGTAGGTGTGTGTGTCAGTGTGTGGGTGAATTCGATGGAAAGTACAGAAGAAAGAAATAGAAAGAATCAGAAAGATGGGGAGAATGTCAACAAATTAAAGTTGGAAAAGTTGAAAGGTGAAGAATAAGAATCACTGGGGAAAGGTTTGTGCAAGGTGTGGAAGGAGCGCGGTGAAATAAAAGCTGTTCGTTCCCGAATTCTCTCTCTGTCTCTGAATTCCATGTGCATTCCTTCCTTTATTCCTTCCCCCGCCACTCCCTTACCTATTGGCTTCGCTGCTCCTCAATGGTGGAGGACTTACGGGGCGGTCAAAACCTTCCCTGATGGTCATTGCTTGAGTCTTGTCTTTTGGTCCATCAATGGTGCCTGATTTGTGGAGTGGCCCCTGCAGGTAATCTTTTCCGGGGGAAATGGGAGGGGGCGCGGAGATTAGTGCTCACTCGTCAAATTTGATGGATGGACTCTGTTTGGGGGAAATTGGCACATAGCCTTTACGACTCCCTTACTTGAGCTGATTGTACGAGATTCCCCTAAATTTATCCGCAAAAGGAAGGACATGGGGACGTCGGGATATGAGTGTGTGTGCATTTTGCTGGAAATGGTTTGAGATGAGTGTTAAAGAAGGAAAGAATATTAACTTAGTCTAACTCACATTCACAATGCACATCTAAACCCATGAACATGATGTAACCTCATTGCTAAACAGAATATTATGGCAAAACTAGCATTAATCATAAATGAATGCATGTTATCCTCCCTGGGCTCACAACCGTTACAATACTGTATGGATGTATGTACATATATATATATATATATATATATATATATATATATATATATATATATATATATATATATATATATACTGTATTTATATATATATATGAAGACCACAAGGGGAAAACCAGAGATGTCAGGATAAGTCAATTTTGAAGAAACTGAAAAACAAAGTTTCAAGACTTTGGTGGACTGTTTAATAACTGTCATATAGATTTCTTTTCCAGTAAAAGGAAGAGTGATCATTGGCCGATCAAATTAAGCATGTCGAATTTGCCAAACTTCTGTGTTATTTAATTTAAGAGCAAAGAACGAATCAATGCTGCAAACTGACATCACTGGTTATTCCCTTGTTTAATAATTGCCATGCAATTTAAACCCAGGATGTGTAGCAAATTCATGCTTGTTGCTTATTAGAATACATTACATGACTTTGGTGATCACAGATTATTTTTTTCAACAATAAACGGTCATTGTTTTTTTGTTTCATTGGTGTTCAACGCCATACTCAAGGTATTTCGCTTATATGATGACGGATTCTCCATTTCTTACTCCGTACTACTTAATATGATGGAAAACCGGGAGGAAACCAGGAATAAACCACCCCCGCGATAGCCGAAGTCACCTCATGTGACTCCCTCATATACCTAAGTAGGTTGATCGGGCGGTGGTTACATCGAATGAGGATGGGTACTCAGACGCGCTAACCATTAAGCCACGGCGTGGGTCCCATAAAAGTCACAATAAAGGTTTGACCAGGCTTGAACCACGATATGCACCAACTACGGAGCCCATGATATAACCAAATAGGCCATTGTAGTGCTCAGAGTTTATGCTGTGAAAGTTTTACAACCTTTCATTTTGTAGTTTCTCAACTCTGAATATTATGGTGGAACAGTTAACATGAATGAAAGGGAGATAACCAGGAGTAAAGTACTGACAACTCTGGGTTTCTACTTGTTCAGCTTTGACAACACTTGTTTTTTCATTGCACGGCAAAACTTTATACCATATAAATTATGTGACACCCCTGGTTATTTGTTAAAGTAATATTGTGAGAGGAAACCTTATGTTGCCAACTATTGGCAGGTACAATAACCCTGAAATTTATAAGAAGTGACATCTCTGGTTTTCCCCTTGTGGTCTTCATATATATATATATTATATATAAAATAATATATTATATATAAAATAATATATTATATATATATATATATATATATATATATATATATATATATATATATATATATATATATATATATATATAGTTGCGAATTCGCGCCCGCCGGCGTGCGAGCGGCCACGTAACTCGAATCGCGGCACGTCGCCCACCGGACGGACAATTCCGTCGTGATCCTCTCGGACTAACGCCGGGAACTAGTCACGGGTGGGCCTTTCGGCCTCACCACGATCGTGCCAATCGGCCCCCC
>NC_140961.1:51654158-51656658 GCF_056783735.1 Eptatretus burgeri
CACCGGACGGACAATTCTGTCGTGACCCTCCGGGAACTACCGCCCGGAGCCAGTCACGGTTGGGCCTTTCGACCTCACCACAATCGTGCCAATCGGCCACCCGCGTAGGATAGGGTTGTTCGCCAAACTCGACCGACCTAAGTACCCACGCGGATGGTAGACCGAGCGATCGTACCTCGCCGCAGGCCGACTCTGGACACGAACCGCTTAAGTGGTCCATTCTGTGCTATCGGGATAACCGAGCGGTGTTATCGTCTGCCTCGACGGTTCCGATTAATTATCGGGCATATTAAGCCCACTACGAACCCTTTACGTGGAGCAAGATGGAGATTCAAATGAAGGAAAGGACGCAGTGAAACGGGGAACAATTCAACATAATGCACTCTATTTACACGACACACGGAGAGCACACATATACAGTCAAACAGTCAGAACGCACATATATCAATTTAAAACAAAAACAACAATGCAGAGCTACGACCGAATACACGAACACACAGCAACACTTATACAGTTTTACTTTACAAGACACAGCGCCACAAGATCCATACAAAAAACCCCGAAAAGAAAAAGATGACTTCCCTTTTGGGCCGTCGAGTCCCTCTCCGACGTCCGTCGACGTGGTCTCGCCTGGTCGTGACTCCGTGCCCTTGCATGGTAGGCGAGGCCTCTCCGGCGTGCCACGCGCCGGCACGTGTTGGCCGCACGACGCCACGGACGGAGTTTTCGGCGCTATCTCAGCGCGGATAGAAGGGGGGGGGGGAAACGTGGATGCCCGAGGTCGGGAGGGGGGAATGGCGGACGCTCCTTCCCGCCAGCGGGGTCTTGGAACCGCACCACACCAGACCAGGCCAGCGGCCACCAGCAAGAGAAGAGGACGAGCGAGCCGGAAAACAGGAAGAGGGCAAGAGCAACCACAAAACCGCTCCGCCCGTGTCCGACTTTTTATATCCCGGAGCTCCGCCCTGTTGCTCCGCCCCCCTTCGAGGCGCTTCGAGAAAGGTCTCGAAGAGGGGCGTTCCTCCTCCCTGGCCGCGTCACACCACGCATCCACCAATCGAGCGCCAGCTGCCCCACCCCGCTTCTCCTCCCTCACACCAAGCGTGGAGAAGAATGGCGCGAAAAACAGGCGGAAAAAGCCCACCGAGCATCCTCGTTGGTTTTTGTTTGAAATAAAAGATAGAAAAAGAAAAACGACTGACTCAAAGCGTCGCAGCCCGAATGAATCACATTAATTCCCTCTAAACAACGGGTTTGGGGCTAACTACACATGTACTTAAGAGATATCTCACCTACGGGACCTGAATGGTGGTTTGCGAATTTCCACAGCCGTAACAATATTATATGGGTATATTTGGATCTGTAATTTAGGGACTCTTTGTGGGTGTGTATGCATTCCTGCATGCTTCGTGTACAAGTGCCGTGGTGGCAGTTTCATCCCATATCTTGTAGGTTTTAACTTTTAATCTCAGCAGCGTACGAGTGTTCACGTTTTCCTTTGTCCTTGTGGCTGTAATTGGTTATTTCATATGACTCAGAGTGCTTTCTCTTTGTGAGTTTTACAAAGCAAAATACATTTATTTGATAATACCCGATTTCTGAGCTGTTCGCCATATTAACATGTTTTCTCAATTACAGAGCCAAATTTTTATCCACCCGTCACACGATGTGTGTGTGTGTGTGTGTGTGTGTGTGTGTGTGTGTGTGCGTGCGTGCGTGCGTGCGTGTGTGTGTGTGTGTGTGTGTGTGTGTGTGTGCGTGCGTGCGTGCGTGCGTGCGTGCGTGCGTGTGTGTGTGTGTGTGTGTGTGTGTGTGTGTGTGTGTGTGTGTGTGTTGTTCATAAAGTGCAACATAGTCTCTGCTAACTTCTCTACCCCTACCCCTACCACCCACACTACCCCACCCCTCCCTCTCTTTGTGTCATCCTTGCTCCACCCCCTCCCAATACAGTGTCACATCCTCGCACACCTCTCTCTCTCTTTATCTTTCTGTCTCCGAACATATCTGGATAGTGGTTATGCCCGGATGGTGGTTATCTCTGCATGTATCCAAATGGTGGTTATCTCCACACATATCCGGATTGTGGTTATGTCCAGATGGTGGTTATCTCCATACATGTCTGGACGGTGGTTATTTCCAGACAGTGGTGATGTCCGGATGGACCCTTCCCTCACACTGCCTTCCTTTGCGCTCCCCTCATGCTGCCTTCCCCTCTCACTGCCTTCACTTGCCCTCCCCTCACACTGCATTCCCTTTCTGCAACCCTTCTCACTCCCCCATTCTTATTCACTCCCCCACCCCGCCTCGATCTCCCTCCCTCCTCGCTCCCAACCCTCCTCACTCCCCCTCCCCCCCATCACCCTCCCCTCCCTTCTCTCTCCCTCCTCTCCTTACTCTGCCCCTTCCCCCTATTAATATTCCCGGCAGCGAAGCAACGGGTTGTATTTGCTTGTATACCCTCAGGCAGCGTTGTTCAATACAGTCGCCACTCGCCACATCT
>NC_140961.1:51661658-51664158 GCF_056783735.1 Eptatretus burgeri
CGATTGGAAACCTAACAAATTGAAGGGTTTTATGCGCGAAAGATACTGCATTTGGTTGGGCAATATTTTTAGCAATAAAATTTGGTGACACAATGCATGGCCGCAAAACACAGGGGAAAAAAATTCCATAAACTGTGTTATTTTTGTTTGTGCAGCGAAGAGGAGGGGTATTGGGGGTGGGAGGTAGTGAGCGGAAGATTGAAGGCTCAATTAATGCAACCTTAAAAAGGGGCTTTGTGGGCAACAAAGTTGCAAAGCTAATCAAAGTATCCAAAGTCCTTTTCCTTTGAATAAAAACATTAACAAATCAAAGTTATTCATATATACAGGTAAGTTACTCCTCGACAAACAGCGAAGCAACAATTAGAGCTTCAAAGCGTGTGCATCAACAATGTTCCAATTTTGTTTGAAGTGCATCAGTGCATGTTTTCAGTGGAAGCCAAAGTTAAGGTTTTATGTGAAAACCAACATGGCTGTCTGAAATTGGCAATCACATCACACACAGGCTTACATCGATAGAAATGGCTGAGATAATGTGTGTGACCACCATTGACCACAATACAAAAACTTGTAAATGTCTTGTTATCGACCTAATCAGATGATCCAGTTCTTGCTGTGGGATGTTGTACCATTATTCAACCAGGTCTATCTTGAAAGTCAGAGAAGTATGTTAACACGTGGGTAAAAACAACATGGCACTGACGGATCACCCTCCAGTTATGATGTCGCATTGACCCTTGTATCCACTATCCTCAATCCAACTACAGATCCGTGGTCTTCGGACCTCATACCATCTGCACGAAGCCTGTTGCGAATTGTTTGGATTGGAGTTTGATGGTTGTTTGATCTTTAGAGGCCATTGTGGAGAGAAGGTGTTGCTGAAGTGCAGTTCCTTCCAGCAAGAGTGACGATGATCCTCATGATGTGTTGTCATCGTTGAAAGACCGAAACGACACCTCTCCATGAACTGTCCATTCTGATGGTTCCTTGTCAATGCCCTCAAAATGATACTGCGGTAAACATTGTACCTGGAAGCAATGGTGGTCTGATTCACCCCCACCGCGCTTTGAACCATCCCGGTGGCACGAGCACACTCATTTGAGGTTAAATGATGCCTTTAGCCATTCCTTCAAAGACTAATACCCCATGAGTGGCCAATCCATAGAGGGTAATGACATGCGTCGTGTTCAGACACATACTTAGATTGCATCTGAGATGTGATTTGTACATCAACTTCCAGGATTGCTCAGTTCACGTGACAATAATTGTCACAATTACGTGTTGTACTTCCAATTTCTCGGTTGCATTTCTTCCCTCAATATCTATAGTTTGTGTTCACATGAATGAAATTTCTGAAATGCGAATCTAGTTTATTCCACATTTTTTTAAGTTGCTGCGTAACTGTATTTTTCTTTTTGTGAGGAGTATTAAATTTGTACAAGACAAGCAACCTCTTTCATTACCAATATTATCACTGGCACAGAACACTACGAGAGCAAATGAATTTGGACACGTACGTGGCTCGAGTCTGGACGTGCTTATTACCACATGACACTTACTTCACAGAGGCATACTGACGCACAACGCCTCGTACTTGTATGCATAGTGGCCAACATCTTGGTTTTCTACATGTATATATAAATATATATATATATATATATATATTTTTTTTTTAAACAATAAATATTTTTTGTATATCTTTTGTAAATCTTGATGCTTATTAAAACACCCATCGTTAATAAAACCTAGATGTAAACTAAAAAGTAAAGGTCTTATTATTTTTAGTCATACGTGATGATTTGGTTTCCCAGGTCATTGTAAATATTTATTTTAATGACAAATCATATCCGGCTTGGTCAGGATTTTTTTTATCATTCAGAAAAGTTTCTTAATTTGGGGAAAAATAAGATGGAGTAAACGAAACGTTATTCTTCTAAAATATTTCCTGTTAAACAAGCTCAGATGTGTGTGCAGGAAATATTAGTTGGTCCTATCATCATCACCATCATCATCAATCATTCAATCAATCATTCAATCAATCAATCATTCAATCAATCATTCAATCAATCAATCATTCAATCAATCATCATCATGTTTTTGGTTCATGGCAGGACGAAGGCCTCTCCTAATTCAGGTGAGGCAGGTATTGGCATCCCTGCCACGCTTGCCAAGTGTGGAGAGTGTTTGGGCAGGAATTTGTTCAGGGCCGTGGCGATAACTCAACAAAGTGTACCAAGCCTTACTGTTCTGACTTTGAACCAAACAGGATAGAACAGACAACCTCATGTGACATTTGATTAGTATTCTACAAACTCTGTAAACCTTTGCAACTCTTCGTTTGATTTGTGGCATGTGAGCGGTTATGGAAGCATTTATTTGTTCAAATACTCCCATGATCAAGCACATACAATGTTGTTGCCCACTCCTTTTCAGGTTCAGTAGGTAGCGTATCGGTAGCAGATTGCGTGCTTTGTGGGTGAGCAGTTGCGGGTTGTGACTG
>NC_140961.1:51669158-51674158 GCF_056783735.1 Eptatretus burgeri
CAACATGTTTTAATTCTTCGTTTCTTCTGGGAATTTTGAGATACAAGACATCCTGAATTGGTCTGAAGATGAGTTTGCCAAAGTGGACAAGGGGCAAACAGGTCTGGCTGTCTTGTTCGTTGTTCGTGTCATTTTGTACTACACGGAATTTGAACCCTGGGCTTCTAACACCATGGACCAGGGATTTAGATGGGAAGACTTACAGGATTTATTATGATCTACAACAATACAGGGCTGTCATGATAGTGTAGGCCGTCGAGGTATTGTGCCAAACTGTGAGCTGTCTCACCTGGGTTCGAATCCCGACCCACTTAAAGCTCTCACCCTAGTGTTTTGAACCTAGCATGAGGCATCAGTCTGTGTGCTCTTCATTGGATAGACGTTAAGCCAGAAGACCTGTACCGGAACTGGTCATTGGTGGATGCTGAAGATCCCACAGTGTTTTGTCTCAAGAGTAGGTGAGAATTATCACCGGCACTCTGAACAAATTACAAATTCATGCATGCAAACTGCAAACTGCAAAAAGTCCTGCAAACTCACTCATCAACCCCCACTTAGCAAGCCTTGTGAGCATATCATCAGACCCAATGTGAGTTGAGGAAGGTCTTCGCCCTGTGGTGGATTGAAAATGGACTGATAATGATGATGATGATGATGATGATGATGACGACACAAACAAGGCAGCTTTTTTTTTTTACAGGATCAGGAATTGAAATATTACACCAATTACTGTGATGCACATATGAAGTACATCAATTTTTTTTTATCCTACAGATTTTACAGAAGTTAAATCAGTGTTATGATAATACCAAAGGATTGCGTGAATACTCAGCATGCCCTAATCCCTCCACCTCTCCCTCCTCCTTGTGTAGTTGTTCGGTGGTTCTGCCGATAGCGCTTTCCATTACACCGTTGGATGAACACAAGTAGCGTAAAGAGACCAGCAGTGAATCTTTGCATCTGCCATGTCCATGGAGTAAAGAACGAAAAATTAAATCGACTTAGTTCATCAATTAATGGAAAGTAACATTACAGCTCAAAACTAACCCGAGGTCTTGCACCAAAAGTGATAAGGTTCATGACTGTTTAAAGATACACTTCCTCATACACTACTGATGTAATTTTTCAATCACACATTGATACTGCAGAGTGCTGTACAGGGAGGACTGAAAGTCGCTTTACCCCTCCCCAGGAAAGGATTCGTTCTTAAACTCTTGTCATATACATGTTGTATTGAGCAATATAGTAAACTCTCAAATACCACGCGTTTCAATTTCACGGGTTTCTACCAATCGCGGGCAACCTATTGTGTTCCGATTTCGTTATCGCGGAATTTAATTTCGGCCATTCGCGGTTTTTGAGCTGAGATGAGTCATTTTTTGTGTCCGCGTGTATGATTACCTCCCATGACGAGCCTTTTCTTGTTTCTCATTCACCGTTAATCGTAGTAATCAGACGAGCATGCAGGAACGAAGCGTCATCGATCATGAAGTGCCATGCGGAGATCCTGCAATACTAGATATACAAGATTTAGCATACACACAACAGCAAATAATGGTGGCAAACGTAAAACGGTGGACACAATTAATTTTGCCAAAAGGCAGAGAAAGGTTATGACATTGTACAAAGAAATCGAGTTGTTAGATATGTCTGCAATAAGTGAAAGGGTGGCATCTGTGGGCCGCCATTACCGGATCAATGAATCAAATGTGCGTAAACGTGAGTCAAATATCTGTTCAAGTGTTCCTGTTCCGCAAAGCACAAAAGTCTCATACCTTCCTGTCCAAGCAGGGAAGATCTGCTTTGGATCAAGGTGGTTCAGGATCGTTTTGCCCCTCTTCTATGTGGGAATGCAGCAGGTGACTTTGTCATACTCCCGCTGATCCAACAGCCATCACAAGTTCTGCATCCACATCTTTCTAACCTCCACCCTCCCCCCGATGGAAGCATCATCATCATCTCCAAGCTAAATCTTGTGTTTTCTATTTACGGCAGAGTACAGTCCTACAGTACAAATGTATGTAATATGTTTACCCTCACTCACCTCTCTGTTTTGGAATAAATTTAAAAAGTAAAGTCCTGTGTTTTTGTTTAATTTAGACTGTATTGATTGTATTTACATGTTTATTTTCATGTTAACATGATATATACATACATATATATATATATATATATATATATATATATATATATATATATATATATATATATATATTGTTGTGGTTGACGAAATTCACAAACCACCATTCAGGTCCCTTAGGTGAGATATCTCGGTAAGTATATGTGTAGTTAGGCCC
Source organism: Eptatretus burgeri (assembly GCF_056783735.1). Taxonomy (NCBI): domain Eukaryota; kingdom Metazoa; phylum Chordata; class Myxini; order Myxiniformes; family Myxinidae; genus Eptatretus; species Eptatretus burgeri. The sequence goes on from NC_140961.1 coordinate 51,671,456, forward strand.
AAACCCGTTGTCTAGAGGGAATAAATGTCATTCACTCGGGCTGCGACTCTTCAGGATAGCCGTTTTTCTTTTACTATCTTTATTTTGGACCAGCCGCCATTATTACCACCACCAACCACGTCTCAACAGCCATCACACAACAACCACCAACCACAACGCCGCTTCACAACAACAACCACCAACCACAACGCCGCTTCACAACAACAACCACCAACCACAATGCCGCTTCACAACAACAACCACCAACCACAACGCCGCTTCACAACAACAACCACCAACCACAACGCCGCTTCACCACAACCGCCACGACCTTTACCGTCACAACTCGCCACCATCGCATCCACACCATCTCGCGCCACTCGTGGGCACCGATGCTGGACTCGTGCGGGGCGCGCACCGAACAGCGTGTTCAGAAACATCACAGACTTTCCGAGAAAAACGGATCAAAAACGACTCACGCCCACTTCTGTTCCGTCCAATCGGCGAGCTGGGGCGAATTGGCCCCGCCTCCAGGGCGTTGGAGTGAGGACGCTATATGCAAATGCATGGATCAAAAAGCATTCACGCCCACTTTTCCTCGGTCCAATGGGGAGCCAGTTAGAGGTGAAGGGTCGGAGGCAAAGGGTCAAGGGTGAAAGAGCGAAGCGATGGGGCTTATATAAACGGCTGCGTTCGTCAGTAAAGAGAGTTGTGCGGAGTTCAAGAGAGTCGTCGGTGGAGCTGGAAAGAAGTGGGAGAAGTCAAGAGTGAAGAGTTGGGACGAGCCAAGAGAGGAGACGGAGAGGGCGAGTAGACGGAGCTGTGGAGAGGTGGCGGCGGCGAAGGCAGACGAGGGGGTGCTCGCGTCGGTGCCGGGAGCTGCAGAGGGAGAGGCCAGCAACGCGACCGAGGTCGAGGAGGAGACGCTCGCCGCGGGACCCGAGACAGGGTGATATCCTCCTTCCCCCGAGCATCAGCAACCCCCTCCTGTTTCCCCCCGCGCTGAGATAGTGCGACAAAGGGGGCCCCTTTCCCACCCCCTACCAGACACTGTCCGCGAGGCCCACGGAGTTGAGGCACCACCGCCGCTCTGCGTCTCATCATCAGACGGGTAGGCCCGACACGGTCTCGGCCCCAGGCCCGCCTACCCCCCTCATCCTGGAGGGTGGTTTTCTTTTCTTTTGCTTTGGGAATATGTGTTGTCGGCGCCGTCTGTGAAGTAAAATTGTATAAGTGTTGCCGTGTGCTCAGTAGTCGGATAGCTCTGCATTGTGTTTCCTCCTTTATATATTTGCTTTTTGTGTAATATTGCATTGTCTTCTTCTTTTACATGTGCTTTTGGTGGAATTGTATATGTGCGCTTCCCGTTCATCGTGAAATAAATGTAAATTATGTTGAACTGTTTTCCCGCTTCGCTTCGTCTTTTCTTTCATTGAATCTCCATCTTGCTTCACGTAAAGGGTTGGTCGTGGGCTAAAACGCCCGATAATTAATCGAACCGTCGAGGCCGACGAATAACACCGCTCGGTTATCCCGATAGTATGGAACGGGTCGCTTAAAGTGGTCTGTGTCCGAAGTCGACATGCGGCGAGGTGCGATCGCCCGGTCTACCCTCCGTGTGGGTACTTAGGTAGGTCGAATTTGGCGAGCAACCCTATCCCACGCGGGGGCCGATTGGCACGATCGTGGTGAGACCGAAAGGTCCACCCGTGACTGGTTCCCGGCGTTAGTCCGAGAGGGTCACGACTGGATTGTCCGTCCGGTGGGCGACGTGCCGCGATTCGAGTTACGTGGCCGTCCGCACGCCGGCGGGCGCGAATCCGCAACAATATATATATATATATATATATATATATATATATATATATATATATATATATATATATATATATATATATATATATATATATATATATATATGTAACTGGGCGTAGTGGCGTGCGCCTGTAATCCAGCTACTCGGAGGCTTGGGTTGGAGGATCGCTTGAGGACGGGAGCTCTGTGTTGAGCCTCGCTATGAGAGGGTGTAGGGCAGCCCAGAATCATGGCGAAACCCAATCCTTATCCCTGTGTCGTAAGAGGCGACCAGGGTTGCGTCAGGAAGGTCATCCGGCGTAAAACCTGTGCCAAATCAGTATGCGGATCATAACGGATGATTTGCTGTGGCGACCCCTAACGGGAGCAGCCGAAGGAAGAACAACAACATATATATGTATGTATATATATATATATATATATATATATATATATATATATATGTATATATTGTTACGGAAATGGCCCTTCGTAGGCTACTAAATATAGGATTAGCCCAGATCCCCCAATAAATGCATGTTTAGTCAGGTTGTTCGGAAAATGGACGTTACATGTGTGTTGGGAGGTGTAGGATGCATGTTTATTGTTCGTACAGTGGTGGTGTGCCGAGGGCTTCTTCTTCTTCCTTCCCCTCTCCGGACGAGGCCCCGTCCAGTCGGCTGAGAGGGAGTGGCCAAAAAGAGGAAGTAAAACTAAGGGGAGGAGTTTGTCGGCTTCGTAAAGGGGGAGGAGCCAGTGGCTTCGAAGCGAGCGAACAAAGAAGAGACAGTGGTGATTCTGCCGGGAGAGAAACTGGACTTGGGCGTGCCGGGTCTGCCTTCTGTGGCATGGAAAAGCGAGCCAGGGCCGAAGGAAAGGCAGGGAAAGGACTGCAGGAGGTCTGTCTGCCCTCGGCAGCGAACGGAGACC
>NC_140961.1:51676658-51686658 GCF_056783735.1 Eptatretus burgeri
ACTACCGGGCACACGGCAACACTTATACAATTTTACTTCACAGACGGCGCCGACAACACATATTCCCAAAGCAAAAGAAAAGAGAACCACCCTCCAGGATGAGGGGGGTAGGCGGGCCTTGGGCCGAGACCGTGTCGGGTCTACCCGTCTGATGATGAGACGCGGAGCGGCGGTGGTGCCTCAACTCCGCGGGCCTCGCGGACAGTGTCTGGTAGGGGGTGGGAAGGGGGCCCCCTTTGTCGCACTATCTCAGCGCGGGGGGAAACGGGAGGGGGTTGCTGATGCTCGGGGAAAGGAGGATATAACCCTGTCTCGGGTCCCGCGGCGAGCGTCTCCTCCTCCACCTCGGTCGCGTTGCTGGCCTCTCCCTGTGCCGCTCCCGGCACCGACGCGAGCACCCCCTCGTCCGCCTTCGCCGCCGTCACCTCTCCACAGCTCCGTCCTCTTCACTCCGACTAGTACCACTTCTTTCCAGCTCCACCGACGACTCTGTTGAATTCCGCACCCTCAACTCTCAACTTCCAACTTCCAACTGAACTCTTACTCAACTTCCAACTGAACTCTTACTCAACTTCCAACTGAACTGAACTCAACTGACGAACGCAGTCGTTTTTATAAGCCCCGTGGCTTCGCTCTTTCACCCTTAACCCTTTGCCTCCGACCCTTCACCTGGCTCCCCATTGGCCCGAGGAAAAGTGGGCGTGAATGCTTTTTGATCCATGAATTTGCATATCGCGACCGCCCTCCAACGCCCTGGAGGCGGGGCCAAACCGCCCCTCGCTCACCGATTGGACGGAACAAAAGTGGGCGTGAGTCGTTTTTGATCCGTTTTTCTGCGGAAAGTCCGTGATGTTTTTGAACACGCTGCTCGGTGCGCGCCCCGCACGAGTCCAGCATCGGTGCCCACGAGTGGCGCGAGATGACGGTGATGCGATGGTGGCGAGTTGTGACGGTAAAGGTCGTGGCGGTTGTGGTGAAGCGGCGTTGTGGTTGGTGGTTGTTGTTGTGAAGCGGCGTTGTGGTTGGTGGTTGTTATTGTGAAGCGGCGTTGTGGTTGGTGGTTGTTGTTGTGATGGCTGTTGAGACGTGGTTGGTGGTGGTAATAATGGCGGCTGGTCCAAAATAAAGATAGTAAAAGAAAAACGGCTATCCTGAAGAGTCGCAGCCCGCATGAATGACATTTATTCCCTCTAGACAACGGGTTTTGGCCTAACTACACATATACTTACCGAGATATCTCACCTAAGGGACCTGAATGGTGGTTTGCGAATTTGGTCAACCACAACAATATATATATATATAAATATATATGTATATATATATATATATATATATATATATATATATATATATATATATATATATATATATATATATATATATATGTACACAAACACACACACACACACACACACACACACACACACACACACACACACACACACACACACACACACACACACACACACACACACACACACACACACACACACACACACACACACACACACACACACACACACACACACACACACACACACTAGCGTGGTACCCGTGCTATGCACGAGAGGGGACTAGACGGCCAGTTCTTCAAAGAATTGGGCAAAATACTTACTGCAGCTGACCCCAACAGAAGTGAGGTGTATAATATTTATATGACATCAATGGCGAAACTGAATATGCCAAATCTGTGAATGTCACAAAGTGAAACCCTCATGAAATTTCCTCATTCTGCTTTCACTCAATCTCTGTATTTTCATTCCAAACAGAATCCTTCCAATCAAAAATTAATACTCTACCATTTATATAACAAAATACAAACACTCATGAGGTGAACAAATATAAACGGCTTTCTCACGTGACACCCAAAATGGACAAATCTGCCGGAAAGAAAGGGCGGATACAAAACACTTCGTCAGGATCGAAAATTAAAATCACAAATGCATTGAGAAATTTATGAAACCTCCCACCCACCTGAGGAAGGATAAAAGTGGGGTCGTTCGGGTGGAAACAAAATCAGAATTGTAATGAGATATTATCAAACCAGGGAATGTTTCTGCTGAACCCGTGATTGTGTTTACTTCCGGATCAGGAGCAGTTTCGTGTGGATCAAAAATCAAAATCATTATTGTATTGAGGGATTTATGAAACCTCACACCCAGCGTAGGACATCCGCCGGGACCCCAAAACGTTCCACAAAAGGTTTGACGAGGCTAGCCACAAAACTGAGTCATTCAGGGATGGACAGACAGATGGACAGACACTCCCACTTATATATATATATATATATATATATATATATATATATATATATATATATATATATATATATATATATATATATATATATATACATATATTGAATTGAACCCCCTAACTTTTTGAAGCAGCAGGGCACAAATCGAGTACAATCACAACTCTTGCTGCACGACTTGCCAGCAACAAGTGTTACCTGCACATTTTCTCTGCCGTGCTGATCACCAGTCAGGAAGTTTGCAGGCAGGAATATTAAATTCAACCGAAGAAGCACACTGACTCTATGACACAACGATGATGTCATGTACATAAATTATGCTGACACATCACCTCCAAACTAGGAGGCATCTGTATGACACTCAAGCCTTTGCAGACCAAGATTAAAGCCTATGGCAACAAATAGACGAAAGCAGAGATGTTGATCTAGATTTTGCCCTTGTGGGCTCATCAGGACAATCTCCTGTTGTTCGTTTATTTGTGACTATATCAGGCTCATTAATAAACTGGTTAGGGGGTTTGATTCACTCTAACACTAACCCAAACAGCTAACACTAACCCCAACCCTAGCCCCAACGTCTCTTCTATTGGAAATGTAGATGGTGACTTGCAACTGGGCCTCAAGGACAGTGTCCAGAAGCGTAAAAAAACAAACAAACAATAAATACAAGTTGCAGGGAAGTGAAATTCACTGAACATGGCGTGTAACATGCACAGAGCTAAACGAGTGGACATTTACATCCGTAGGATGTCTAATACATAAATAAAGAAGATATAAACACATCTGACGCTAGGCCGAGGCTTCAGACATTGGCATGCTCACGAGGCTGTACCGTTGAAATGAAACATCTCAGAAAATAAAGAAAATAGGGTCACATTTGTTCATGTAATGTTTTAAAATAAGACTTCTTACGAAAAATCACATCTTCCAGTCTCCTTGAATATTTTGAATAAAATAATTCCAACCCCTCATTTTTGACGGGCTTTTATGCTGGTTACAAAATAAATAAGAAAAACATTGATAACATTGTAACAAAGCATATATTAGTTAATAATATTTATGGCAATAATAATAACGAACATATGGTATAATCCCCATGCTGACCCAAGCACATCTGGGCTTGGTGAAAGGCATGCTAATGCTCAAGCAGTACAGCAGGCAGGTATGCAACAAGGCTGTGAAGACCAATGAAAGGTTGGTCCAATGGACCAACGGGCCCACTGGTAGTCATAAGCGCTGCCCGTTCTACAGGTCATGCCTTTCCCCTCTCCTCCAGCGACACAAGCACCGCCCATTAGCCAGACCATGCCTTTCCCTCCATCTGCTCAGAAATTGCCGCCATCTTTTTCACTCCGCATAGCTCTGAGGGTTCACAGCTGCTTCTGATGTACATATGAGGACTGAACAATGCATTTTTTATCATTAAATAAAGGTACCATTTTGAGGAAACAAAGGTACATTTTGATTACAACTCAAATGAGGAAATGCATGTTTTGTTTGCAGCGATCGTGGAAGCGATTTAATATACACCGCCCAATGAAGGTATGTTAATCATAATATAATTGGCGTAAGCCTGGAACTTCTAATACACTTTTCTCCAAACATATTCTGTTCATACTTCCAAAATCTTCACATTATGTGTTACATGTATTTACGCAGGTGATAGCGGATTAAAAAAACCCCAATCGAATGTAGATATAATTTTCAAAGAGGGAATTGATGACGTCACAATCAGCAGCATTTGGCGGCAAACCGACGGCCGGGTCCCAGATGACGTGCTTTACTTAACCAAGTCCATGAGTTCAGGACGTTTGTTCAACTCAGCATTTACGACTTTTATCCTGCCATGTTGTTAATCTGTTGATGGAGGTAATATAGAAACGACGAATATGTCAAATCATTCGTGTTACTCATCCGGCACTATGTGTCAAGGCCAACAATCTAAAGTGACCAGTCTCAAATGCCACCATGGGCACCCAGACACGCCACCAATATGAACTGAGCTGTTGAATGCGGCGCAAAACATCCAAAGAAACTACCGTAACCGAGTATTGTGATCCGTCCTGTCCCCCATACCTGTCGCAGAAGGGTATCTGCTGGTTCTCACAATGCAGCGGAAAGAAAATAGTTGTCTTTCATTTTAAAAATAAAACTGTTGTTTTTCGCCCGACTTATCAAGGCTTTTCAACAAACTTATGGACATGTAATTTACATATTATGTGAAGTAATTAAACATTAAACTCGGTGTTGATTTTTTAGTATTTATAAATGTTCACTTAATATTTTAATGCTTAAAAATAAACATTAAAATATTATGTGACGTAAATAAACATAAAAAAATACCTGTATCTGGAATACAATTAGTCAGGAGGCCGGGGAAATTCCCAAGAGATATTTATGATGTCGATGTACACTTTAAGGAAATTATGTACACGTACAATTTAAAGTTATGTATGAAATGTACGTGTACACTTTCATACATTCAATATCATCTCTGAGTTTATGTACATTTTAAAAACTAAAACAACATGTTGAAAACTGAACAAGGTACGTTTTCATTACTACAAAAAGACTCATGTTTACTATTTCAAGTCTTTATTTTAAAAACTGTTTTTTTCAGGGTTTTGTACGTACTGTATGCTGTCGAGATGTCCAGGGGGTGTGTTCAGTTACCAAACAGTAAGCTAGACTGATGCATCAGTTCCTTATCAACGGTGATATCTTATCGACCTTATCAACGGTTTCAAATGGAGTGTTTGCTTGGGTGCTAAAGCCATTTAACGAGTGCTGGAAAAGAAACCTGTTAACTGAACACACACCAGATTCATTACATGGTGACTAGGATAAACATATGTACAAGGACTTATTTTGGCTATATCGATGAATTCGCCCCTCAGGGGGGAGATTTTGACATGACATGTGGGAAGTTAGAGGCGTTAAGGAAAGTTAGAGGCGTTAAGGAAAGTTAGAGGTTTGTATGAATCGAAAGCGGGGTTTGTTATGTTTAAATATATGTATTTATTTTTTCCCAAATGTGGTTGAAATCCCTGCTGTTACATATATATTGTTGCGGATTCGCGCCCGCCGGCGTGCTGACGGCCACGTAACTCGAATCGCGGCACGTTGCCCACCGGACGGACAATCCAGTCGTGACCCTCTCGGACTAACGCCGGGAACCAGTCACGGGTGGACCTTTCGGTCTCACCGCGATCGAGCCAATCAGCCCCCGCGTGGGATAGGGTTGCTCGCCAAATTCGACCTACCTAAGTACCCACGCGGAGGGTAGACCGGGCGATCCCACCTCGCCGCAGGTCGACTTCGGACACGGGCCACTTAAGCGACCCGTTCCGTACTATCAGAATAACCGAGCGGTGTTATCGTCGACCTCGACGGTTCGATTAATTATCGGGCGTATTCAGCCCACTACCAACCCTTTACGTGAAGCAAGATGAGGATTCAATGGGAGAAATGACGAAGCGAAGCGGGAAACAGTTCAACACAAAGCACATTTATTCGCGGCACACGGGAAGCACACATATACAATTCTACCAAATGCACACAGAAAAGACACAATGCAATTTACACAAAAAGCAAATGTAAAAGCGAAAACACAATGCAGAGCTAATACCGACTACCGAGCACACGGCAACACTTATACAATTCTACTTCACAGACGGCGCCGACAACACATACCCAAAACCAAGGAAAAGAATACCCCCAAGAATGAGGCGGGCCTGAGGCCGAGACCGGGTCGCGCCTACCCGTCTGGTGATGAGACGCGGAGCGGCGATGGCGCCCCAACCCCGCGGGCCTCGCGGAGGGTGTCTGGTAGGGGGTGGGAAAGGGGCCCCCTTGGTCGCACTATCTCAGCGCGGGGGGAAACAGGAGGGGGTTGCTGATGCTCGGGGTATAGAGGATCTTTATCATCCCTGGTGTGCGTCTCCACCTCGGCCAGGTCGCGCTGTCGGCCTCCCTCGGGTGCAGCTCCCTGCACGACGCGAGCACCCCCTCGTCTGGTGTCGCCGCCTTTCCACAGCTCGTCCCCTCCGTTCCGACTCCAACGCACACGACGAGCAGCTCCACCGCCCGCGAAGTCTTGACCCTCTGCTTCCGACTCTCCTACTCTCTGCCTCTGGACTCTCCGACTCTCCTCTTCTTGACTCTCCGACCGACTCGACTCTCCTGACTGACGAACACGGTCCTTTTATCCCCCCGTAGCTTCGCCTTTGACCCCCTCCCTTTGACCTTTCACCTCGCTCCCCATTGGCCCGAGAAAAAGTGGGCGTGAAGGCTTTTTGATCCACAAATTTGCATATATCGATCGTCCTGGAGGCGGGGCCAAATCGCCCCTCGCTCACCGATTGGACGGCAAAAAGTGGGCGTGTGTCGTTTTTGATCCGTTTTTTGAAGCACAAAATCCGTGATTTTGTACACGCTGTTCGACACGCGCCCTGCACGAGTCCAACACCGGTACCCACAGCGGGGCAAGAACGGTGGCGATGCTACGGTTGCGAGGTGTGACGTGAAGGTCGTGGCGGTTGTGGTGAAGCGGCGTTGTGGTTGGTGGTTGATGTTGTGGTTGGTGGTGGTAATCATGGCGGTTGGTCCAAATTAAAGATAGTAAAAGAAAAACGGCTATCCTGAAGAGTCGCAGCACGCATAAATGACATGTATTCCCACTAGACAACGGGTTTGGGCCTAACTACACATATACTTGCCGAGATACCTCACCTAAGGGACCTGAATGGTGGTTTGCGAATTTGGTAACCACAACAATATATATATATATATATATATATATATATATATATATATATATATATATATATATATATATATATATATATATATATACATGTAACAGGACTGAATTATGTCTCTCACCCATAATTTGAGGGAATAACCAATCAGCTCTCATCAAATCAATTACACCAGGTAGCTAGCCTGGTGTTGGCTCAGTGGTTAGGGTGGGAGCTTGGGATCCAAGGGTCCTGAGTTCAAGCCCCGTTGACTGCTGAATTAATACACCAGGGGATTGACTCAGCCTGTCATCCTTCCGAGGTCAGTGAAATGAGTACCAGTTCCAGTGTGTGTACTGGTAGAGGGGCACTGCAGCAGCGACACAGTCACGCTTCAAGAAATGATAGCTACCCCGGCAGCTAAGCTACCATACGACCACACTACAGGTATTTAAGATATTAATAAATTAACCCCTATGCTCTTTCAACCAAAGAATGCTCCATAAAGCAATGAAGAAAAGCTACACAAGGTAAGCCCTTTACTGTTTCAAATCCTATCAGGGTGCCTCTGCAGCTGCAGACATTCACACGTCGCACATACATGAGAATCCCAATGCTACACACTACCCCCTCAGCCACCAGACCGGTTTCCTCACTTGTTGGTGAGTCATCAGTGATGGTACAGACAGAAATGTGAACCACCAAGGCTCTCAAGCTTATACCACCCCAGGGAAAAAGGCTACAGAAATAACTATAGTATATGAGAGTTGAACTCTCATATACTATAGTTAGGAACAGGTCCGATAACAGTAGTCTGCAGAGAATTACTGCAGGAACAAAATGCTGCATAAAATTTTTGCCTGGGGAATTATACATGCAGTGCTAATCGCAGTCAACATAAAAATAAATAAAACGGCACTCAGCAGAGCACATACCTCCACCAGGCTGAACAGTTTACGTTTTGTATCCTGTGGCACTGATAGTCTGGATCTGCTGACTTGAACCAAAATCTTGTTCCTGTCATCTAACCAACTCACCCACCAAGTTTTGTCCGAATCAGTCCATAGCTTTTTGAAATATCCTGTTCACAGACAGACAAACAAACTAACAGACAGACAGACAGAGGTGAAAACACAACCTCCATCCTCCTTCTGTAATGGTGGTAACAAAACCCAGTTACGTCTCTCACCTGTAATTGGAGGGAATAACCAATCAGCTCTCACAGAATCAATTACCCTTGGTGGCTTGGATTTCAATAAATTAATCCCATGCTATTCAGCCATGCAGGTCGTGTGCTAATACGAGAGCTAAATTCCTGCTTTGTGGGGAAAATGGAGTCATATGCAGGGGTTACTAGCAAAGATCTGCCATCGCCATAACGATGCAACAAGTGTGCAGCAATAGCACTTGAAGTGCAGTTTTTAGCACTGGGTTCTCAAGGGAGAAGGACCACTGTGAATGCAAGAAGCAGCACTCGTTTTTTCAGGGTGAATTACAGCATGTGTAATAACAATAGCACAGAAATACACCAACACCAAGGATTATTGTAATGAGTTTCTTATAATTATTGTAATGAGTTTCCTAGTTGTGTCTTGAGCATAATGCACACCCAATATAACAATGAAGATAAACGGATGATAAGGAAAGTCTCTCAAGTTGAACTATAATTGCAAATTTTTGTTTAAAAACTGGGGGGGGGGGGGGGGAAATACCCCACCATCAAGCATAAACGTGGTGCAATAGTCAAATTACAAATAACATAATCAATTAAGTTCGCATAATCAGTTCAGTACAATATTGTACACAATACGAGACAGATCCTAATTCATTCAGTCCAATACTACATGCAACAAAATATCTTATCCCACCTTATGCTCCTTCACCAAATACTGCCTACAGTATATATACTCTCTCCACAGCTTATGCAAGAAAAAACAACGTTGAAAAATTGTAAAAACTTCGAGGGATGAACCTCAAAAAAACACCAAACAAGGTGGCAATGACAACACATTACAACACCACAATTCTCTTATGGATTACCATCATGACATTTAATGACATTTTACTTTTGTTGTGGGATTGTGATGGAACAACGTCAAAAGATATCGAGATGCGAAACCAGAAGAGGATTGTGGTGTCATTTTGTGGAATCGTAATTTGGCGTCATTCTTCATTGTTATTCTTCTTCTTCTTCTTCACCCATCAAAATCCCACAACAAAAGTAAAGTGTCAAAAGATGTCGTGATGGTAATCCAGAAGAGGATTGTACATATACACACCATGTATACACACACACACAAACACACACACACACACACACACACACACACACACACACACACACACACACACACACACACACACACACACACACACACACACACACATCGAAACATATGGAGTATGACGATCACTTCGCCGATCCACATTGGACACAGTCCTACACTGGTTCGATATTTCTCAGTATGCTGGCCTGATGAGGGAAATAATTCCGAAATACAGATCGGTGGCTCTGTTTGATGTGTAACAGATGTTGACCATATAATATTTATCTGTTCGACAGAGTCACCAGGACGAGGCCTCCGTGTTGGAGGTGATGTTTTGGTGTAGGGCTGTGTCCAGTGGGGATCGAGGGAGTGCTCGTCACACTCCACATGTTTCGATTTTCCTTCCGGTCACATCACATGCATTCTGGTTGAATGGTTTGCATCAGCAGGAACAATCGCCTTGGTGGCAGATGGATGGTTGTTCTGTGCGGATTATGCGGTTTCACCGTGTGAGACTTAATCCAGGGCGATGCTCACCATAACAGTCAGGAGGTGCGTCTGATGTATGTATATGTACGTTTCTATATATACAGGGTGTCCCAAAAAAATGTACTTACGTTTTGGCTCCTCATAACTCATTGAATTTTTCATTTTTTTTCAGTTCAAATTGACCGTAATAATGGCAGAAGTACGACTAGGTTTTGAAGAAAGAAAATGTATCATAAAGTGCTACTGGAAGC
>NC_140961.1:51694158-51834158 GCF_056783735.1 Eptatretus burgeri
CCCTTTGACCTTTCACCTCGCTCCCCATTGGCCCGAGAAAAAGTGGGCGTGAAGGCTTTTTGATCCACAAATTTGCATATATCGATCGTTCTGGAGGCGGGGCCAAATCGCCCCTCGCTCACCGATTGGACGGCAAAAAGTGGGCGTGTGTCGTTTTTGATCCGTTTTTGAAGCAGAAAATCCGTGATTTTGTACACGCTGTTCGACGCGCGTTCTGCATGAGTCCAACACCGGCACCCATGAGTGGCGCGAGATGACGGTGATGCGATGGTGGCGAGTTGTGACGGTAAAGGTCATGGCGGTTGTGGTGAAGCGGCGTTGTGGTTGGTGGTTGTTGTTGTGGTTGTGATGGTGGCGATTGGTCCAAAATAAAGATAGTAAAAGAAAAACGGCTATCCTGAAGAGTCGCAGCACGTATAAATGACATGTATTCCCACTAGACAACGGATTTGGGCCTAACTACACATGCACTTACCGAGATACCTCACCTAAGGGACCTGAATGGTGGTTTGCGAATTTGGTAACCACAACACTACCCCCTTCCCTTTTTACAGACTCGTCCCGAGTCGTCAAATTTTCGTGTGCCATCATGTGTAGTTTTCCCCTAGTACATTTTACCTACGGATCCCTGAGTGCGACATTTATGGTATTCGTGTCCCCAAAATAAATAACCTAAGGGCTGCGTAACTATCTAAACAAACTCACTCACACGGACGACTTAAATAAAATTGCCGGCGCTAAGACAAACATGCCGGGGGCGCACTCATATGTACAGTACATCTTACCTTAACTTACAAATTTTACACTAAACCATGGCCCAGGATCATTGAACTCTGCAAAAGAAAAGCAGTTAGCAGGGAGCCAGGCTGCCCACATGCAGTCTCTGGCTCAAACAATGCAGGTGACAGGGAACGTGGCTGGCTACTCACACGCAGTCCAAGGCCTTCCCTTTTGAACTGAACGCAGTGAACCACAACGGTGCATGGGCCGCACAACGCAGTCTCCGTGCCAGCTCAAGTGGCACACGCAATGAGCACAACGAATGGATGCATGAACACAAACACGGTGCACGGGCCGCCACTGCAGGCCCGTGTTGTAGCTGCCAACAGGGCAGTTCTTGCAGCTTGCAAACTGTTGCTTTCAGATCCTGGCGCACATGGAAACGAACAGGGGGGGGGGCAAAGCAAAAATTGAACGGGGGCTGGTGAACAGGGGCAGTGGGCATGGCATGGCAAAGGCAGCAGGCAAACACAGCCCGCAGAAGAAGGCCGCTGCAGGCAAACACAGCCGGCAGATGAACTGGCCGGCACAGGCCTTGAAGAAAAACAGCCAGCAGATGAACTGGCCGGCACAGGCCTTGAAGCAAACACAGCTGCAGACGAAGTGGCCGGCACAGGCCTTGCAGCAACACAACAGCTGCCGATCAAGTGGGCCGGCACAGGCCTTGAAGTAACACAGCCAGCAGATGAAGCTGGCCAGCCTTTGCCGTTCAGTGGAGGTTGGTGGAGGGAGTGCGGTGGTGCTGGCCACTTGGAAGGCGGGCTCGGACCTACCTACCTGTCTCCCTCCCAACCTATCGCCTTTGCCTGTCACTGTACATACCCACTCCCTTAATTTGTCCAAACCCCAATTTAGCCCCAACTTATTTTTTTGTTGTTTTTATTTTTACTTCCCCACTATAAATCGTCCCCTAACCCCCTTTATCGTCCTTGTTCGGCTAACCTATCCTGTCACCTCGCCTACTCCCAACCCCTACGTTCCCTTCCCGGAGGGGAATAAGGGAGAGCTAACGTCCTGTGTCGAGGCCCAACGAAGCCTCAGAATGGCCTCCCCAGAGTTCGGCGATCTTAACACCAAGTGGGTCCAGCGGCCCACAACGACAGCGAGGGGATGGATGGTGCGGAGGGGTACATCTCCTAATCTACCCTAACCATTCAACTGCTAAACTACCCCGGGGCTTTCAACAAGCGCCTCTCGCTTAAACTATTGGTTCTAACAACCCAGATTCCCGTCGCCTGTGTTGGTGTCCTTACAATTTCGGGCCTCGCCCCCCAATTTTCGCTCCGTGCCCTCACACGGTCTCCTGGCTGGGACACGTGGCTCCCTTTGGCAGGCACGACCCTCTGCCGAATCTCCCGCTATGGCACCCCCGGGCACTACACTGCCTCCGAGCCTACCAGCTCCCTAACACCGGGGAGTGCCCCCCATGGCACCTCCCCTGAAACGCACACGTGGCAGGCCGGCCTCCCGGGCCCCTTTCCGAGGGTCACCCGTGCCCACAACACTGCCCACGCGGCTAATGGCGCCCCGGGCCCCCGCACCAAGCAGGCGCACCCGTGCCCACTACTCTATCCCGGCCCCCCATGGGCCCTTGGCCTACCACGGCCGACTAGCCTGGTGCCCGGGGTACCCACTCAGCGATACTCACCTTTCGCAGCCACGCTCCCAAGCCCGTCAACAGGGCTCCTGCACCCCTCCAAATGGGTCTCGAGCCTACTTTCCCACCAACAGCAAAACGACCTCCATTTTTCAATTTGACTAACCCCGCTAACTCACTTTACTCTGACCCCGGGGTCCCTTGGGCGGGAGTCACTCCTCCCCCCAATCACTCATCGCACCATGCATTCCCCATTCGCTCCATTCACACAGACCCGCTGGCCTCACTCACTCACCAAGCACATGCTTCCAATTCACTCACCAACAACTCTTCAACACACACACCACTGAACTCTGCCATCCTCCTAACTACTTCCCCTAACTAACTCGTGCTCCCACGTCGTCCCTTAAACTAGTAGCACGTTCCTTTTAACACTACGTAGCTAAACTACGTCCCCTCTACACATCCACAAGTCTGTCACTGTCTCAAATAATCCCATTAATCAATTTCCCAACCTAAATCTGGCTACAATCCCTCTAACTAATCCATTCCACGGACTCCATGAGGACTTACCCCTGCCCCATGAAGTCCGTCTAACTAAGCTAACCCTTCCCCCTAACTAGTTTCCATCCTGTGCCCCGGGTAAGGGGGTCTTTCACCCCTTGCCCAGGAATCCTTTGCACCCGAAAGTGAGGCTTGGCTTTCTTTTTTTTTTTTTTCCCATGCGCAGCACCTGCGCGGCAACTCGCGCTCTTTGCACCTTGCAACTGCCCGTGACGTCATGCAGCTGCACGTGTTCCTCGTCCCTCCTTGGACGGGACCATCCGGCAGAGATACCCCTCCTGCCGGATTCCAACCCCACGTGCAGCCATGGCGTCACCGTGCGCATAAAAAAAACAAGCCCCACGTCTCGAGGGGTTCCCCACGCGAACACATGTGCTTTGCCCGTTGGAGCTTAACACACACGATCGCGCGGAGAACCCGTCCGGTCCAAATCCATTTACCTGCCTAAACTTTGTCCGTCCGCGGGATCGGCAAATCCACCGCGTGCGTTTCCGGACCGGGACTTCACTCTCGCAAGCGAGCACGTGGCGGTCTCGTGCGTTGCACAGCACGAACCGCGTGCTCGCGGCTGGGTGAACCCGGCACGGTCCGCGAAACAACCACAGCCGCTACTCGGCTTTCTCTCTTCTGTCGCCGTCTCCGTCTCCATTCCACCCACGCACACCTGCGTGTTACGACGCACACAGTCCACACCATCACATTCACACCGGGAGATGCGGCTGCGTGCTCCCGCATGCCAACCGACATCTCCCTCACATACCGCTCTCTCACACACACGGTCTCCCTTGCACACAGCGACCTTGCACACGGCCGTTCACTCACGCGTGCCTCACTACTCTCACACCGTGCCTCATCCACACACGCGGGGGCACTCACCCGCGGTACCTCACTCATACACACGGCGACACTCACACACGCGGTCTCTTCCACACACGGTGCCTCACCCACACACGCGGGGGCACTAACCCGCGGTGCCTCACTCACACTCCGTGCCTCATCCACACACGGCGTGCTGGGAAGCACGTACTCCGGCACCATCGCCACCACACCACTCACACGTGGTGCCTCACTCATACTGGCCGTTTCACTCACACACACGGCCTCACTCACACACGGTGCCCCATCCACACCCGGCGTGCTGGGAAGCACGCACTCTGGCACCATCGCCACCACACCAATCACACACGGGGTCGCTTCCACACACGGGGACGCACTCACACCTTGCACCACACACACAGGGACAACCATACTGGGGATTCGTGTCCCCACAAGGGTCTCCGGGGCCTCTATACCCCCCAAGCTCTCCGTGCACCCGTCCACAGCACCCGTCCCCTCAACCTCGCAAAACACGACCGAACTCACCTGGTCGTGACTCGCCTTAAGGGGGCATACTCCCTCCCCTCGTTCCTGGAGGAGGCCATCCCGCTGCTCGCACCGGGTCCCTACACGCTCCGCGAGCTCAACCCCATTGTCCTCCACTACCTCCGTGTGTGTGTGCGCGTCACTTACCCCGTCTTCATCGTGTTTATTGGTCTCTGCTTCTTTCTGGCGTCTTTCCCTTATCTTTATGTAGGTCAACCTTACTTTCTCTTTAAGTCGCTCCCGTCCTTCCCTGTTTTTCACTCCTTGCTCTTTCACGATCTCCGCGTACCTCATCCTTGCTTTCCGTATTAATTGTTCTTTTCTCTCCCTCGCAATTACTTTCACCTCGTCTCTTGTCTCCCGAATTACTTTTTCCTTACCCGCCTCCACCGCGGGCCTGTCAGCCGTTGCACCCCCTTCCAGCTCGTTCGTTCCGACACGTGGAGTCGCCATTTTAAGTTCCCTGCTCACGGCCTTCATGCCCGCCTGCAGGCATCGGCCCATGTTCTGCGTCTCACCCCGTAGCTTTTTCATCTCTTCCCTCATGTTCGTTTCCATTTTAGTTTTCATGCGTTTTATTTCGTTTGTGAATGTATCCATCTTTTCGTTTATTTGTTTGTTCATGTCTTTCATTTCGTTTTTTATTTCATTTGTCATTGCCGCATTCATTTGTGCCAGCATGGTGAATAGCTGGGCCATGTCGGATGCACTCAAGTGAGCCGTTTCGGCAGGGGTTGGGGAAGGGTCTTGGTGGAGAGGGGGGGGGAGGTGTCATACACCGCGGCCGCTGCCGCACCCACCTCGGGCCCTGGGTTCAGTTGGGCGAGTCCGTGTTCCTGCACAATCAACATTTCCTGCACGGGGATTTCATCCTGGACCATGGATCCTACACATTCTACATCCATTTCTAATACCCCCGGCTCCCGCTCGCCTTGAGACGCCATCTTGCTTCTCGTGAAGGGTTAATTTGCTCGCTCGTAATTTGGAGGGAATCGGGGGTCGCTTCTCTCACCCCTGGACCGATTCCCGTGAATTTAATTGGAGACAGGAGAGCCCGTTTTCCTGTTCTCCGATACCAGTGCCGCGAGGAGGGCGATGAATTTGTATCGCACGACCTGACACCAGTGTTGCGGATTCCGCGCCCGCCGGCGTGCGACGGCCACGTAACTCGAATCGCGGCACGTCGCCCACCGGACGGACAATCCAGTCGTGACCCTCTCGGACTAACGCCGGGAACCAGTCACGGGTGGACCTTTCGGTCTCACCGCGATCGAGCCAATCAGCCCCCGCGTGGGATAGGGTTGCTCGCCAAATTCGAACTACCTAAGTACCCACGCGGAGGGTAGACCGGGCGATCGCACCTCGCCGCAGGTCGACTTCGGACACGGGCCACTTAAGCGACCCGTTCCGTACTATCAGAATAACCGAGCGGTGTTATCGTCGACCTCGACGGTTCGATTAATTATCGGGCGTACTCAGCCCACTACCAACCCTTTACGTGAAGCAAGATGAGGGTTCAATGGGGGAAAAGACGAAGCGAAGCGGGAGAACAGTTCAACAATAAAGCACATTTATTCGCGGCACACGGGAAGCACACAAATACAATTCCACCAAATGCACACAAAAAAAAGAAAACACAATTCCATTTACACAAAAAGCAAACATAAAAGTGAAAACACAGTGCAGAGCTAATACCGACTACCGAGCACACGGCAACACTTATACAATTCTACTTCACAGACGGCGCCGACAACACATACCCAAAACCAAGGAAAAGAAATACCCTCAAGAATGAGGCAGGCCTGAGGCCGAGACCGGGTCGGGCCTACCCGTCTGGTGATGAGACGCGGGGCGGCGATGGCCCCGCAACCCGCGGGCCTCGTGGACAGTGCCTGGCAGGGGGTGGGAACGGGGCCCCCTTGGTCGCACTATCTCAGCGCGGGGGGAAACAGGAGGGGGTTGCTGATGCTCGGGGTATAGAGGAGCTTTATTATCCCTGGTGTGCGTCTCCACCTCGGCCAGGTCGCGCTGCCGGCCTCCCTCGGGCGTGCAGCTCCTGGCACCGACGCGAGCACCCCCTCGTCCGACTCTCTTCAGCTTCTCCAGCCACTGCAGGCTTCGGGCTCCAGTCTTCTTTCGTTCTCGTTTGCGACTCTCTTCTGACTGACGAACACCGTCCTTTTATCCCCCCGTAACTTCGCCTTTGACCCCCTCCCTTTGACCTTTCACCTCGCTCCCCATTGGCCCGAGAAAAAGTGGGCGTGAAGGCTTTTTGATCCACAAATTTGCATATATCGATCGTTCTGGAGGCGGGGCCAAATCGCCCCTCGCTCACCGATTGGACGGCAAAAAGTGGGCGTGTGTCGTTTTTGATCCGTTTTTGAAGCAGAAAATCCGTGATTTTGTACACGCTGTTCGACGCGCGTTCTGCATGAGTCCAACACCGGCACCCATGAGTGGCGCGAGATGACGGTGATGCGATGGTGGCGAGTTGTGACGGTAAAGGTCATGGCGGTTGTGGTGAAGCGGCGTTGTGGTTGGTGGTTGTTGTTGTGGTTGTGATGGTGGCGATTGGTCCAAAATAAAGATAGTAAAAGAAAAACGGCTATCCTGAAGAGTCGCAGCACGTATAAATGACATGTATTCCCACTAGACAACGGATTTGGGCCTAACTACACATGCACTTACCGAGATACCTCACCTAAGGGACCTGAATGGTGGTTTGCGAATTTGGTAACCACAACAATATATATATATATATATATATATATATATATATATATATATGTATGTATATATACCTAAACATATATTTCAAGATATATATCTATATGTATATAATTTGAAGTTTTTGTTTGCTTGTTTGTCTGCACGCTCATCTCCTGAACGGTGAAAGATAAGAGGAAACCTCTGAAACAAAAAATGTCGGGACTGGCCCCTGGAAGGTTATAGGCAAGGTGGCGAGGCCCCTCAGCCAGGGGTGGGGTTCCCCCTCACAAACCCCTTCAGCTATGACTGCCGTGGCCCAATGGTGAACTTATACTGGGCTCGCGTCAGATCTATGTACAGAAGATTAAATTCATTCAAAGAGAACCCAGGCAACGCCGGGTGCATTCACCTCGTACATACATATATATATATATATATATATATATATATATATATATATATATATATATATATATATATATATATATATATATATATATATATATATATATATATATTTTTTTTTTTATTATTTATTTATTTATTTATAAAAGTGACAAAGTATAGACATGTAGTACACATATATATCATCCCTAATCACATGTTAATTTGTCTCATGCTGGTATCATATTATAATCAGGATATCCTCAGTGCATAAAACTTTCATTGTGCTGTCCTTATTCTTATGTCATGCTAAGTTATAATGGGGAAAATATAAACCCCATGATTTACGTGCAAAAAGCAATGCAGCTCTACTGGATTCTCTGCAATTTGAAGCTCTCAAATTTATTGGAATCTACCATGATGAGGCTGAAACTCAAGATCTGTTGCTCTCACATCTCACAGGCAGGTCGGTGGTCTCTCTGTTTTCTATTATCTATTCTTCAACATTGCTTCCTCCACTCTCTCAGTCCTCCTACCCTCCCTAGCAACTGCAGGATGCACACATTCTTCCAGTTACCCACTTCTGGTTAGACTTCACAAATTTTGGCTGACTGCACACCTCAACTCCTTGGTTCCTCGCTTCCTACATCTACGGAATCACCTTCCAGAGGTTGATCTGTTCCACTCTTCTCTCTACTGCTTCAAACAAGCAGTGCACCTCCATCCATCGTTATCCCCAATTATGTCCCATGATCTTTATTGCCTCCATTAACCTTTCCTAACCCAGCCATCTTGCTAGTTTCAGTGTTTCTACCCCTCCTCCCTTTCCTCTTATATCCTGTTGGCTACTTCCCTTGACGTTTGTCCTATTCTCAGACAGATATACCTGACTCTTACATGAAAGACATACCTGAAAAGAAAATAACACACCTGAAGGTGATTTTTGTTCCACATGATCATGCTGAAAGGTTGACTACCACTACCACTACTACTACTTTAATTGTCCCAATTACTGCCACCTTCTAGTGGGGTCTGCCCGAGAACGTTTTTAGCCCAAATCCTTCACAACCCGACGGGTCAGGCATGAGGTTAGACTGAAAATGAATGGGGGCAGCATTTGTTTTGGGTGCCGGCGATAACTCGCTTTCTCTTCGTGATGTACACAGTGCGATCTTAAAAGTCCACCAACAACCAGTGCTGGTCAATGGGTCCTCCAGCTTTATGTCCATCCGAGGGACACTACACACATAGATGAATCACCCTGGCCAGGATGACCGTTTATAATCCAGGATTCAAATCAAAGCTAGACACCTCGGAGGTGAGTGGTAGGAGAGCTTGCCTCGGGGTATATACAGTCTTTCATCCTGCTGAAAAGTGAGCTTAACAAAAGTTTTCAAGTCGTAAAATTTTATTTTCACCAATACAATTTCGTCGAGCAGACAAGAAACAGTAAATAATAGAATGTATCGCTGTTATGCATTCTGTACTCGTGCGTGAAACTTTTGAAATCAACACGCAGAAATGTGTGAAAGTTTCCTCCACCCGTGAAAAGTTTTCACGGTTGGGAAAATTATGCCGCCGGACAATTGGGAGTTCAAAAAAAAGAAACAAAGCAACAGACACCTAACAAAAGCCAATGGATTTGGAGCTGTTAAACAAATATTGGATCCTGTTCAATGATTCATTGACCAAGTGGCTTTCGTCATAACGAATGCAGTCATAATTACAGCGCTGTTGCCAACAGGGCGGTTGCAGTTGAAAAAGAAACATGAAAGGAAATCACTCCAGGCATTGCAGGGCAGCTTGTGAGGAAAGCTGGTCAATCCTTCAGGGTTTGGTCCTATTCAATAATTAAATAAAAGAAATCCAAGAGGGCTACAGGTCTTCCTTTGGGGTTTTCTCCTCCCCTCTCCAGACCTCTACTCTATGATTAGGAGTTAACCCATTCACTTTTCTTGGAAAGATTTCCAAACACCAGTCGAATGAGTCTGCACTTCAACCCAACGCGAACAAAGTCCGCTTCTAAATCAAATTCTTCCAAATGAAAATTCACGTGCAAGAAGTGCATAAATCGATTGATTATAAATTATGTTTTGAAGAGTACTTCACGAATGTTGGAAAAGAATGCTCCAAATGGTGTGAATCAAATAAAAGTGTTTACAAATGATTTCAGGTTTATGAAAAAAGCAAAACTACCGACAAATCATATTCCTTGAAGCAACAAGCTTCAACAACATTATAAAGGGGCGGACTATAGCATGAATATTGAATATATTAAAATACACACATTGTTGAATTGTTGAGAATGTTCATCTACACAAATTTTGAATATGAAGTGTGACAAAATGAATAATCATTCTATAGTCACAAATACATTTTCTTTGCAAGGTTTGGTCGGGAATCACAAATAAATCGCCACTATGTCAGACAGATGTCCGCAATTCAACATTATTTTTACCTGCCACATCTCACAGGTCAACAAGAGCTCTGCGTTGTTGCTGCTGTTGTTCTTGGAGTTCTTGTTGGGGGTCGACTTTTGAAATGTGCATCCATTGGTCGGACAGCTACCGGATCATTCCTACATTGGTCGCTTGACTCCACCCACTATGGTACCCAGACAAAATGATATGGCCACCATCTTGGTTTTCTAGTGGGCCTAACGCATTAGGCCTGGAGGCCTCTGCTGATGATACACTGTCCAGGGTTGTTGCATCAGATTTCAATTGGCTTTGTTTGAGTTGAGCGTTAATCATGATGAGGGACCTCAAAAAATCTAATCATATGTCGAATAATAATGGTAATGTTTAATCAAGCCCGTCAGAATGCACAGTCCGTCAGAACACACAGCAATCAAGCGTTACATAATGTAACCAAGCGTAACGTTACATAAATTCAATTACTAAAAAAATGGCGTTACGTAGTTTTTGAATGGCCCCCATATTGGATTTAAACAATCTGTGACAGTGTGACAAGTCAGCTCATTCTAATATAATTCTATCAAATGCACCATACTCTTGACAGAGTATCAATGTTGCTAAAGCAGTATCTTGGCAAGGGTATCAGAATCTGAGTGGTTTGCCATTGCCTTTCCAGCAGTTCCACCAGGGCAGGAATTTGGAATTTGTTCAGGGTGTTTGCAATAATTGGTCTGTTGTTTGTTAAAGACACCGTGGAAACTTTAATGTCCACCTATGACCAGTGCTGGCCCACAGGTCCTCAAGATTAACGTTTCCGATGGATGGCTCACACATTGATGCATCACCCTGCATGTGAAACACCAGGGCGATGGTGAATAGCTAAGTTGGGATTCGATTCCAGGCTACACAGCTCAGAAGCGAGTGTGTGTACTTCTAGCTGCAGGCAATCCTGCAATATATCTCCATCCAACTTATAGCTTATACCATCTCACAACGTCCCCTACCCTGTTTCAGAACAAGTATGTTGAGAGAAGATGTAGTCCCTCTTAAATATAGTTTTTGGAGTAAAATTACACGAGGAAGCATATGTATCGTAAGGCCTGTGAGAGCAGGTTACATGTTGTGATAGAAGACAGAGGAAGGCAAGGAGGGATGACAAGAGGAGAATTCAGAAGGAAGAAGAGAATGTTGATCCAGATTACAGATTTTTCTCTCTTGCTTTCATTTCTATTTTCGTCAGTCTGCTATGAAACCAATTCCAAGCATTAACCCCATGGCATTCTGATTACAGCTGAGCCAAGCTTGCTATTTATTATTTTCAGGGAGAATATAGGTACGTGTGGTTGGCATGATAGCTTAGAGTTGCAGTATGTGCACTTACCCTTGAGCCATTTGATTTGGGTTTGAATGTTGACCAAGCTATAAACTTTCACCCTGTTGTTTTGCATGCAAAACGATGCATCAATGGTCGTTAAAGTGGGATGGGTGTTAAAGTGGGAGTCTTGTTTGCCAGCATTAGTTGGTGGACATTAAAGATCCCACGGTGTTCTTTACGAACAGTAGGTGAGCCATCACCTGCACCATGGCCAAATTCCAAATTCTTGCCCTGACTTCCTGTGTCAGAGTGGCAACCCATCCAGGATTGTAACCCTTGCCACGGAACTGCTTCGTGAGAACTCACATTCTTTCTGTATAGAGCATGGTACAATAATTAATCAATTGTCACAGAGGGAGGCCATTTGGCCGATCTTGCACATGTCTGGCCAGCACCACATTAATTCCATATTTCAGTTTATCGTCTTAATTTCACTAGGGGAGAGGGGAGGGAGAAATTGTTACAGATTATACACGTTTTTCTGAAAAATCAAAAAGTTGGAGTTTCTTGGACGATTACAAGAATCTCTTTCGCAACACATTGTTGAACTTCCCACTTTGATGTATTGTAATCATATACAATGACACCAGATTAATATGAGAGAATTAAGGGTATTTGGTGATGAATTTGGTGGAGTATATTCTCCTCTTGGAAGGCAAATCTGCCCGAAGACAATCTCACATCATTCCACAAAGTCTGCCTTCAACAAGTGTGTGTCTACTCTCGGGAGAGCCAGAAAACAATACCTGTCCAACCTCAAGATTTAACTTTAAAACACACACACATACACACACACACACACACACACACACACACACACACACACACACACACACACACACACACACACACACACACACACACACACACACACACACACACACACACGCACACACACACACGCACACACAGTATTAGTGCTTAGCTGATATTGGCAATTCTTCAGCAATCGGCAAATTGGAGTCAATGTGATTACCGACTGCAGTTGGTATTGCAATCAACCCAAATACCTTGAGAAGCTTTCACCCTTGTTTTAGTGGAATTTCAATAAACAAATTATAAAAACATTGTTGCATTATCGACGTTTTAGGAAGATGTGCAAAAACATTAATCAATACAAACAGCTGCTAATCGTCATGTGATGATGGGTGGAAAAAAAAAAAAAACATTGGCTCTGTAATTTAGAAAACACATAAATACGGCAAACATCTTGGAAATAGGGCGTTACCAAATATATTTTGTTTTTAAACTCAGAAAGAGAAACCATATAACATTTGAAAATCATGTACCTCAACCTTGTAGCAAGTGCCAACTGTACATCCTGATCGGGACACGAGCTCTACCGCTATCGACTGTATGGCGCTCGGCAAGTGGCTTAGGCGCTCGGCAAGTGGCTTAAGCACTCAAGCAAGCGCTCCAATTAAATAGTTGATGAGGAATGGCTGGCCAGGCTGTGGCTGCATACCATTTGGGATCGCTTTAACTTTAAAGCCGGTCTTCACCACACCCGCAACAGTGAAATAAATAAATGAATTTGTTCAAATAATTACTTTATCCACAAGAGTTGTTTTATGTTGAACAATCATGGAGACATCGCAAAGTTTAATCGCCCGTGAAATAAACATTGCAGATAATCTGCCACATGACCTGCCCGTCTGTGCACGCGTCACATCGTACTTCGGTTCACGGTCCACGCAAACGTTATAACTTTGTTTTAAAATATCCGTTTTTCACCAGATTTGCTTTCATTTTATGTAGAGCACATCGAGAAATCTCCGAAAATATAGACACAGATCTGGCAGACGCTATGGATAAGCAGTCCCTCTGGGGGACAGGGCAAGAGGTGAAGCAGTGAATGCATTAAATCATATAGCTCAATGAAACCAGTTAATTTTGGCACGTTCCTCATTCTTTTGTTCACTCAATATAATTCTCCAAAGAGTAGAAAAAGATAAGGTTAATGCTTTGGAAATTTCACATTTTCTTGTGTGTATATATGGAGGAGGGACCATAGCATTGCTTACTTACAGTAAATAGGCATTTCTGCTTTGTTATAAGACTCGTTATTTCTTTAATTTATCAGATTTCACTCCAGATTTTGACACTTATTTAGTCTGGACGATATCGGATCCTCAAAACCGAAAAAAAATTTGATGATATACTTTAATTAGTCCGTGAGAGTTGATCATGGAACATTGCATCATAAAATGTATAAAATCGCTCCAAGCTCCTGATTTGAAAACTACAGCACTTACAAAAGCGATGTATCCAGTGATTCGATAATATGAGTGAGGAAAGTGAAGAAAAAGAAGCATTATCATTAAGAAATGATTGCAACCTGTTCCAAGTGAAGGCATGGTTGAGCAGGCCAAAACCATGGCGGCTTCAGACCCCAGGAAGAATACATGGATACACCCTAAGACCCCAAAAAGAACGGTGACCGAGGATGCGCCTAGTAAAAGATATTGTTGTGGTTACCAGATTCGCAAACCACCATTCAGGTCCCTTAGGTGAGGTATCTCGGTAAGTGCATGTGTAGTTAGGCCCAAACCCGTTGTCTAGTGGGAATACATGTCATTTATACGTGCTGCGACTCTTCAGGATAGCCGTTTTTCTTTTACTATCTTTATTTTAGACCAACCGCCATGATCACAACCACAACATCAACCACCAACCACAACGCCGCTTCACCACAACCGCCACGACCTTTACCGTCACAACTCGCCACCATCGCATCACCGTCATCTCGCGCCACTCATGGGCACCGATGCTGGACTCGTGTGGGGCGCACGTTGAACAGCGTGTACAAAACCACGGATTTTCTGCTTCAAAAACGGATCAAAAACGACACACGCCCACTTTTTGCCGTCCAATCGGTGAGCGAGGGGCGATTTGGCCCCGCCTCCAGAACGATCGATATATGCAAATTTGTGGATCAAAAAGCCTTCACGCCCACTTTTTCTCGGGCCAATGGGGAGCGAGGTGAAAGGTCAAAGGGAGGGGGTCAAAGGCAAAGTTACGGGGGGATAAAAGGACGGTGTTCGTCAGTCACCAGAGAGTCGCAAACAAGAACGGGTCGGAGAGTCAAGAAGAGGAGAGTCGGAAGCAGAGGGTCAAGACTTCGCGGGCGGTGGAGCTGCTCGTCGTGTGCGTTGGAGTCGGAACGGAGGGGACGGAGCTGTGGAAAGGCGGCGACACCAGACGAGGGGGTGCTCGCGTCGTGCAGGAAGCTGCACCCGAGGGAGGCCGACAGCGCGACCTGGCCGAGGTGGAGACGCTCGTCGCATATAATAAAGATCCTCTATACCCCGAGCATCAGCAACCCCCTCCTGTTTCCCCCCGCGCTGAGATAGTGCGACCAAGGGGGCCCCGTTCCCACCCCCTGCCAGGCACTGTCCACGAGGCCCGCGGGTTGCGGGGCCATCGCCGCTCCGCGTCTCATCACCAGACGGGTAGGCCCGACCCGGTCTCGGCCTCAGGCCTACCTCATTCTTGGGGGATTTCTTTTCCTTGGTTTTGGGTATGTGTTGTCGGCGCCGTCTGTGAAGTAGAATTGTATAAGTGTTGCCGTGTGCTCGGTAGTCGGTATTAGCTCTGCACTGTGTTTTCACTTTTATGTTTGCTTTTTGTGTAAATGGAATTGTGTTTTCTTTTTTTGTGTGCATTTGGTGGAATTGTATTTGTGTGCTTTCCGTTCGTCGCGAATAAATGTGCTTTATTGTTGAACTGTTCTCCCGCTTCGCTTCGTCTTTTCCTCCATTGAATCCCCATCTTGCTTCACGTAAAGGGTTGGTAGTGGGCTGAATACGCCCGATAATTAATCGAACCGTCGAGGTCGACGATAACACCGCTCGGTTATTCTGATAGTACGGAACGGGTCGCTTAAGTGGCCCGTGTCCGAAGTCGACCTGCGGCGAGGTGCGATCGCCCGGTCTACCCTCCGCGTGGGTACTTAGGTAGTTCGAATTTGGCGAGCAACCCTATCCCACGCGGGGGCTGATTGGCTCGATCGCGGTGAGACCGAAAGGTCCACCCGTGACTGGTTCCCGGCGTTAGTCCGAGAGGGTCACGACTGGATTGTCCGTCCGGTGGGCGACGTGCCGCGATTCGAGTTACGTGGCCGTCAGCACGCCGGCGGGCGCGAAAACCGCAACAATATAATTAAATAAGGCCATTAATTATATTCAAAAGGGGTGTATTAATTAACCCAAACACCCAATTTCCAGTCATGCACTTCCTTGGAGTTTTCTTGGTATGCATGCAAAGTTTCAGGCTGCTTGGTCTCATGGTTTTGGAGTTAGGACACACACACACACACACACACACACACACACACACACACACACACACACTTCTGGAGAGAGGACGGAGAGAGAGATGTGTGTGAGGGTGCTGGTCTGTATTAGGCGGGGGCGGAGTGAGAATGGGACAGACTGTGAGAGAGAGAGAGAGAGAGAGAGAGAGAGAGAGAGAGAGAGAGAGAGAGAGAGAGAGAGAGAGAGACGGGGGGGGGGGGTTAGGTGAAGGGGATAGGTGGGGGAGGGGAGAGTTAGCAGAGAGAAAATGTTATGCTTTATGAACCAAACACACACACACACACAATTATGAGAGTAGATTTACAATTTGTTCATGCTCTTTACTTCTTTAACAGACGAGATAATAACATTTTATATTTGTAACTTTAAAAAGTTATTAAAACAGTAATAGACTCTTGCACAGTTGTTCACGGCACAGAAAGTCTGTGGGGAGATTTCATTCATAGTGATGAATCTTACTCAATGCACATTACACTTTAGTTTGTAGAATATAATATACTGAAATGCAAAATAAACTTACCACTTGTTTGAAATGTAATAAAATTGTAACAGTTCAAAATAAAACAA
Source organism: Eptatretus burgeri (assembly GCF_056783735.1). Lineage (NCBI taxonomy): Eukaryota > Metazoa > Chordata > Myxini > Myxiniformes > Myxinidae > Eptatretus > Eptatretus burgeri. The sequence goes on from NC_140961.1 coordinate 51,710,230, forward strand.
ACCAACATTTGCTAATTGAAACATTGGCATTTTATTGATGACGAGTCAAGTTTTTGCCGAAGACACACCATCTCATAAGTTTGTTCTACAGTACAGAACAGCACAGGGTGCAATGTCAGTCCCCTTTCAATAGCGTGTGTGGCCATCATTGTTTTGGATACAGGCAGTGCATCGTCGGCGCATACTGCCTCCCAGTCTTGGGATGGATTGCTGCTGGATTCTGTCCCACTCAGTCCTCAATGTCTGAAGCCATCTGACTTAGGACCATCTGCCTGTCCTGCCTTGCAGTGGTGACTCTTGGCCTCCCCGATCGAGGTCTGTCATCTGCAGAGTTGTGGAGGGTGTCTCTGTCCACCAGGGTCGATATCGTCTGGTGTGAACAGCCAAGGTGACGTGCCACCTCACGGTAGCTCAATCCGCCTTGCAGTATGCCCAAGGCACACTGCCGTTGATCCTTTGACAATCGTGGCATGTTGATTGAAATGCCCATTTTGCACTGGCCTTTTTAAAGCCAATTTCAAGACATCACGTGCAGCTCATTAAAATCATCCCGTACCCCTTGGCTAATCACTGACAGTCAAAATGGCTGTTCAACAGCTGTGCTATGAAGTGACTATTGAAGGTTCAAGTGACCATCCATGACCGTTTTGTCTGACAGTGAGGTCACTATTGTCCACAAATAAGTTCACACATTTATTACACGCAGTGTTATTGTTGATATTTGGAAGTTTAAAAGGTGGTAAGTTTCTTTTGCGTTTCAGTATATATTACTTGAGTAATAAGTTAATATTTAATAATAAGTCATTTTCTGTCTGCCTGCCTGTTTGTCTGTCTGTGTGTAACACCAATCACGCCAAAACTATTGGACCAATTGCCACCAAACTTGGCACATGGACCAAGTTCAACCTCATGGTGAAAATGGGCTACTTGGTTTCATTTGTAGTCACGGGAGTTCGGGAGGGAAGTTTGATGAAAACTCTCTCTGTAAATGTGTATCATGTAGCCCCACCTATTGGTGGTGGAAGAAGGTATTACAAGTCAGCTGTGGAGATAACTTGTATTTTTGCACTGTACACATCCCCAGAGAGTGGATAACCCCAAAGCCAACCTCCATTAATCAGGGGAAAGGGGGGGGGCGTCCAGAAGGAGGAGAAGGGGGCTGGAGAAGGGACCTGGCGGAAACATAAGGCACCCCTGCTAGTAGGGAATAATTCGGACATATTGCATCCGTAATAAATATAGCTTTGTAGCACAAAACTCCAACAATGAATTTTTGTAGATTAGCAAGTTTACAGATAGAGCATGTTGGAAATTTTTATTTGTGCTTTGGAACAATTTGCAAATTACATACCCGAGGTGGTGAAAATTCCCCCGTCCCTGGCACTCTTGTATCCTCATATGCCACATTATACATACCTTGTCTTCCTTCCACAAATTCTTATCTCCTTCCAAATGTCTCCTTCCCCCACCCCTCCTACACCCTCCTTTCCCTGCTATTCTTCATATTTTTCATCCATTAAATTTTCTCCATTTGGCACCCCTTGCCCTCTGCTCCTCTGGCGTTATATTATGTAAATGGCACAAAATATTAGGAGCATAAAAACTAGCATTGAACAGCGAGAAAAGTTAGCATGGAATGAATAATGTGATATAGATACAATACAAGTGAAATAAGGTCGAACAAGGATGGCAAATGGATGTTAGGGATGGAGATCATACACAAAAGGACAATGAAGTATGAGAAAATCATGTTCGTATAATATATGTAATGCAATGAAAGAGAGAACGATGACAATGAGGCAGGGTTATGAGAGAATGCTTTATCAATGTAAAGTATGATATTAGCAAATCTATCTGACATCAAGGGAAAGGAAAGTGACAGATAACAAGGTAATTATAGACAGTTCTTTCCATCATGATAAAGGCATTGTGGTTATAATTAGAAAATAGAGATTAAATTGATTCAGGGACGGTCAGGATACAGTTATTAAAGAACAGACTTCCTTAATAAACTTGCTAAAAATTGGAAAGAAATAACGCGTTTCGATGACATTTTGATCATGCAAATTTATAAATGTGAATGTTTCTTGAAAACATTTCATGAGTTTTTATTCAAGAAGCAATGGGAAAAAATGGGAGAGGAATCAATTTTCGAAAAGCAGGTTTGTATCATGTTGGATGGTTCTGTTTGATATTTTTTTAAACTAAAAGTTATGCAATGAAATTTTTTTTCCTGGAAAGCGAAATTGTTTTTACTTGTTATCACACTGAATAGAAGGAAATGCAAACACAGGGAAAAGGCAGTCATGCTCATTAAACCCACATTATGTGTCCACGCCAACACTTAAGCACTACGCAAAAGTATATAACAATGGTCACAAAATGCAGCAAAAAATAAAATAAAATAAAATATACATATACATCTAAACTATATAGCCTTGCTGATGGAGCCTAGTGTAGATCTGCATCGACAGACAGGTAGAACACTGGAGTAAATCAATCGGACATTGATTGAGATATCCTGTCTGCGATGGGAAGCATGGAGAAGCTGACAGTTTGGGCATTAACCATCTTCAGAGCAAAAGAGAAAGATGGGATAGGGGTGAGGGTTAATATAGGCTGGGGTTGAGCCAGAGGTGCCTGTACCAGAGCAAGGTCATGGCTCAGGTAGCATGTGGAGGTGAGAATGAATTGTTTTGACAGGGAGGGACAGGGAGGGTCAGGCAGGGTCAGGCAGGGTCAGGCAGGGTCAGGCAGCAGACTTGGTGGTATAATAGTAAGAGTGTCCGCTCTGAGTCTGGGGGGGATCAGTGGTTCAAACAGCGGCCGAGTCATACCAAAAACTTTTTAAATGGTACATGCTGCTTCCTTGCTTGACAGTCAGCATTTAAAAGGATAGAGCACAGACAAACAACCACAGGTTAGCATCCATGGGGAGGAAGAAACTCCTTCTTGGGAATTGCCATGCTGAGTGTGGTGTAAAAGGCGATGGCAATGTTGTGACATCGCTGGTAGCCAGAGTGCCCCAGGAAGTGCTGGCACTTTCTCCAAGCTCAGTGGCGCTTTGACTCGTCGAACAGTCATATGTTGTTTTTCGTGTATTCGTCTGTATACAAGTGTGTGTGTGTGTGTGTGTGTGTGTGTGTGTGTGTGTGTGTGTGTGTGTGTGTGTGTGTGTGTGTGTGTGTGTGTGTGTGTGTGTGTGTTGTTATCTCCATAGGTGGGTTTCAGAAGGTGGAATGGAGTCCTCCCAGGTCCAAAAGTATCCACGTCAATTTCGGTAAGAGCAGACCCTGGACAGCTTCCAACTGCAGTTCATTTGTATTACTATTTCCAGGGATCGTTATTTAAAATCTCTGTTAAGGTTCTTCATCATCATTCCCCGTACCCCAATGATCACTGGTACAATATTGGCACTTTTCAGATTCCAGAATCTTTTCACTTCATTTTGATAAATTTATTTTCACTTTAAATATTGACATTTGGCCATTTTCTTTATTTCTGCATTGTTTAAGGCCAAATCACTGGGAACTAATACCTCAATTAGTAATGCCATTTTTTCTTTTTTATACCTCATAACTATATCCGGTCGCAATGCTTTGTTTTCTATGTTCACACCCAATCAGATCATCACACCCAATCAGGTTGTATGTGAGAGTTACTTCCTTTTTTTTTTCAATTATTGCATTTGGTTAGTGTTTCAATGCATTTTGTGGAACTGTGGTATTGAAATTTCTGCAGATATGCCAGTAGATTACTACACATATATTGTTGTGCCTTTGTGTGTACAGCTGTTTTGACATGACTTTTTTTACATCCTGATAGGAGGTGACTCGTGCTTTCTGTTTCTGTCTTGCAGAACCTGCACTTGTCTGATTAACTCAGTCCTGCCATTTTCTTAAAGCCATTGATGTAGTGTTGTCCCTGGTCTTGGGCATTAATAAGGATTTGTTCTCTACCCCAGTTGAGCTGACCTTTTCTTAGCCATTCCAATGAGCCTTCTTTATCTATACCCAATCTATCAAACTCATTTATATATCATGCTCTTTTGTCGTTCTCCTAGTTGTTGTTGTGTATCTGTTGATGTGTGTGTGTGTGTGTGTGTGTGTGTGTGTGTGTGTGTGTGTGTGTGTGTGTGTGTGTGTGTGTGTGTGTGTGTGTGTGTGTGTGTGTGTGTGTGCACACATACCTGAGGCCAGCTCCACTATGAGCCTGAGATCATTTTTAGAAAAAAAGGCAAGAGGACTGGAACAGCAAGATAGATGAATATAATAGGACACGAGACAGCACTCGGTGGAGCAGATATCTCCGCCAGGCTGTGCAGTTTACGTTTTGTATCCCACTGATAGGCCGGAATTGGATCCAGGCCTGAACCAAAATGAAGTGTTGCTGTCCTTGGCCGGTCACCTACATACATAATTTTTTTTTTTTTTCAGAACGATTGCTTGAAAACTGTGGCCAAAAATCGTGTGACAAACAAATAGACAGACAGACAAACACTACAGACCAACATACTTGGCAAAAATTATTTTTCGCCAGGTAACTAACAAACGGACCCAAATGCAATACCCTCTCCTTTGGCGAGGGTAATAATGGTAATAATAGAAAAATCAGTCAATACAAAATACAAAAATAAATATCAATAATAAAATTATAAAGACAGATAGGAGTGAAAAAGGGAAAAGAAGGGGAGGTGAGAGGAGAGGAAAAATGAAGGCAAGTGAAGAAAAAAAGGAGAGGTAGCACAGAAAAAAATTACCCCCGTGTGGGAGTGACGGTCAACTCTGCGAGAAAATATATAGCCTCCTGAAGGTAGGGCAGTTTTTGCAAACTTTGAAGTCACGTGACGCGAAAACGAAAGCGAATATCGAAAATCCGGCCTGAACAAATTTAGATATTGTCCCATAGATTAATATGCCACAATCAAATTCAAGATTGCCTGAGAAATGTAGGAGGAGATAGATTTTGAAAATCGTCATTTTCGCAACTTCAAAGGCCTCGTGACCTTGACCTTGACCTTCGGTGACCTTGAAAGTCATACCATCGTGTACGTCTCATCGACCTCTATCAGGATCACTAATGACCAGATCTCCCGCTTCAACTTCATTGTGAACGGACGGACGGACGGATCGTCACCTCTCCTCTCAACACCAATATTATTAGGTCATGCTTGGAGAGATGACCTAAAAAGTAAATAAAGTAAAATACAATAAAAAGGGAAAAACAGAGAAAGGGAAAGGATTGAGAAGTTCTAAGAGACGGGACATCTATGTGAATGAAAAGTGCTCGTTGATCCCATGGGGAGACAACGTGCCAATCCTGTAGATGAGGCTTTGCTTTTTGCGCTTATGACTGTCCATGGTACTAAAATAGAGGAAAATACCAGAGACTGCCATGTGACTGAACAAATGTCCGGGAAGATTAAAGTGCTGAGCCACTGGCTTTGAGAGATCTATGCTGTTGGTTCGTACATGTCGCAAGTGTTCACAGAAGCGGTCGCAGTCTTCACCGATGTAGATCTTCTTTCGGAGAGTGCACATGATTTTGTCGATCTCATTCTCGGTGGTGCAGTCAAAGTGGTCCATGATATCAATACTGTTTTTGGCTCCTGAGAGTGATGTGGTCTTAATGAAATGGCAGGTGTTTCATCGACTCTGAGAACACTTGACAATTCCTGGTGGGAGATCAGGAGGTAATGGTCTTTTTACCATGGAATTTGTCAAATCTCTCTCCCGCTTGAAAGAGATGAGAGGCGGTTGTGATAAAATTGAGGCGGTTTCAGAATTATTCACAAAATGCTTGATGTTAACTCTCATGGATGATGTTCTTGACGAGGTTGATGCAATGCTGCTAATCGGGATGTCCTTTGTTTTCTTTCTCAAAAGTTGTGAAGCTGTCTGTCTGTTGGTGTTGCGGGCATGCTCCACTGCACCAACCACAATAGATCTGGGAAAGCCATGATCAGTGAAGATATGGCACATCTCATTTGATTTTAATTTGAAGTCAGAATCGTTGGTGCAGAGCGCACACGTTAATTCCTACACATATTTACAGTACAATGGCAAAGCTACACGCTGCAACAAGCAACACTCACTATACACCTTCTAAACACATGCAAATCATTTAAACCTCCCACAAACCTCATCAATCTTGCAAACCATCCTCTCCCAGGCTAGTCCTCCCACACAAATTTCATCAAACCATTTTCCTCTATTCTCTCTTCCTTTCCTCTCCATCACTTTGTTCTGCACGATCACCACCACAGAGAGCACCTGATTGTGGTGCTGCCGAAACGTCACCCACTGCGAAAGTCACTGACATACATTCAGTTCAATGCATGCTGCAGCGTTCCTTGACATCGGTACAAATCACAAACCCCACATCTTCAAGTTTATCGGGGAGAGAAGAACATCAAAAGTGGTTTGTATCAGAAAGCTCAGCACCTCCGGTTCGATATCCCAGATATCACTCAACTTCAGTATCAATGGTTGCAAACCCTACCATCTTATCCAGGTCCCCTGTTGCACCTATTCCATGACCTTCACAAACTGGCCCTCCGCTTCTTTCCCTCATCACTCTTCTCCTTCTCACCAGTCTCTCCCAAAAAATGTATGTTTTGTTCACCCAAAGCCTTAACGTTCCCATGTTGCACTATTCCCATCACCTCCTTTTGCTGTAGCCTCTCTTTTATCATATCCACCTCTGCGCTCAACTTCCACTTACAATTAACTTTTTAACTACGGACGTGGGAGTTAAATCTTGCCACCTCGGTCTATCTCTTTTCCTCCAACTTTGCTCCCTCATCCTCTCCACTTTCGTTGTAATTCTCTCTTCCTCGATCCACACCAGGTGACAAGCTCCTCTCAACTGGCTTTTCACCAATATCTCTGTCAAGCTCATCCCCACATCGATCTCCTCCCTCAGTTCATCCATCGTCCTTCCTTCTCCTGAACCAGTTGTTCTCGCAGACCTGCAGTCTCTGTTTTCACGTCTCTGTCAGTGCCACCATCTGCAGACCATAAGGGTAGGCCAGTGTTACACAAGACCCCAGAACTTACCCGTTCTATTCCCTTGATATTTTCCTGTCTGACATGAGTCCTTCTACTTTCCTTCATGCACATGCACCCACCTGTATCCTACTCTGCACCTTTACCTCCGAACTACAATCGGATGAAATTTCCCATCAGATAAAATCAGACAAACCCATAGTGTCCCGATGATGTCTGTTCCTCATTGTGCAGACGAATATATTTGAAAGTGAATATAAAGGAAGTGTAATGAAGAGCAAAGACAACTATATCGAAAGGCAAATGACGATGTTCCTAACTGCCATGGCACTGTGGCACGTACTGTGCCGAGGTTTCCTTGTCTTTCGTTCTCTCTTGTTCCACATTCCTCTACCTGTTTTATTTTTGTATGAAGCGAAATTCTTTGAGTAATAGCAAGAAACACACAAAACTTCAAAACAACAACAACAAGAAATCCGTTGCTTGTTACCTCCACCACTAAAAGTGGATGGAGGTTATGTTTTCACTCCTGTCTGATTTATATTAATAGCAAAATCAAAATCGAAGGTCAGACGATTTTGTTATTCTGTGTCTGTCTGTCTGTTTGTTTGTTTGTTACTTGCAAAAATCGAAGATTTTTCAGCATATTGGTCAAACAATTTTGATATTCTGTGTCTGTCTGTCTGTTTGTTTGTTTGTCAATCGCCAACTGGTCACAATTTTAAACCAATCGTGATTTAAACCACATGGTGGAATTTGACATAAGCAAGAAGCCTATTGTTTTTGAGGTCATCAGGACATCAAAAACGGCCAAAGGTCAACATATTCTACTAAATTCCTAAAATCCTCAATTTTCATCCCATTGATTTGAAATTTAAAGAAGATTTGCATATCAGGTCACTGAATTCAACCACCAATTATTTTTGAGGTCAACACAGGCAAAAAGATCAACATAGGCTGAATTTATAAAATTGTCAATTTTCATCTGATCAATTTGGGATTTGAAGAGGAGTCGCATATTTGGTCATTGAATTCAACCAAGTATTGTTTAGGTCAAATTTGTTTGATGGATTTTGCAAGTGTCGTGCTCTGCACGACGTCTTGTTACAGCGCGACGACATCGCGCTGTTATATAATTGGCTATTCTGTCCTGTGTCTTCTGTCACACTTATTGTTGGGTGTGATGTGGGCGGAGATTGCCAGGTGGATTGTGGGCGGAGATTGCCGGGTGAATTGTGGGCGGAGATTGCCGGGTGGATTGTGGGCGGAGATTGCCGGGTGGATTGTGGGCGGAGATTGCTGGGTGAATTGTGGGCGGAGATTGCCGGGCGAATTGTGGGCAGAGATTGCCAGGTGTATTGTGGGCGGAGATTGCCGGGTGGATTGTGGGCGGAGATTGCCGGGTGGATTGTGGGCGGAGATTGCCGGGTGGATTGTGGGCGGAGATTGCCGGGTGGATTGTGGGCGGAGATTGCCGGGTGGATTGTGGGCGGAGATTGCCGGGTGGATTGTGGGCGGAGATTGCCGGGTGGATTGTGGGCGGAGATTGCCGGGTGGATTGTGGGCGGAGATTGCCGGGTGGATTGTGGGCGGAGATTGCCGGGTGGATTGTGGGCGGAGATTGCCGGGTGGATTGTGGGCGGAGATTGCCGGGTGAATTGTGGGCGGAGATTGCCGGGTGAATTGTGGGCGGAGATTGCCGGGTGGATTGTGGGCGGAGATTCCCGGGTGAATTGTGGGCGGAGATTTCCGGGTGAATTGTGGGCGGAGATTGCCGAGTGTATTGTGGGCGGAGATTGCCGGGTGGATTGTGGGCGGAGATTGCCGTGTTGATTGTGGGCGGAGATTGCCGGGTGGATTGTGGGCGGAGATTGCCGGGTGGATTGTGGGCGGAGATTGCCGGGTGAATTGTGGGCGGAGATTGCCGGGTGTATTGTGGGCGGAGATTGCCGGGTGTATTGTGGGCGGAGATTGCCGGGTGTATTTGGGCGGAGATTGCCGGGTGTATTGTGGGCGGAGATTGCCGGGTGTATTGTGGGCGGAGATTGCCGGGTGGATTGTGGGCGGAGATTGCCGGGTGGATTGTGGGCGGAGATTGCCGGGTGAATTGTGGGCGGAGATTGCCGGGTGAATTGTGGGCGGCGATTGCCGTGTGGATTGTGGGCGGAGATTGCCGGGTGGATTGTGAGCGGAGATTGCCAGGTGGATTGTGGGAGGAGATTGCCAGGTGTATTGTGGGCGGAGATTGCCGGGTGTATTGTGGGCGGAGATTGCCAGGTGGATTGTGGGCGGAGATTGCCGGGTGGATTGTGGGCAGAGATTGCCGGGTGGATTGTGGGCGGAGATTGCCGGGTGTATTGTGGGCGGAGATTGCCGGGTGTATTGTGGGCGGAGATTGCCGGGTGTATTGTGGGCGGAGATTGCCGGGTGGATTGTGGGCGGAGATTGCCGGGTGAATTGTGGGCGGAGATTGCCCGGTGGATTGTGGGCGGAGATTGCCGGGTGGATTGTGGGCGGAGATTGCCGGGTGAATTGTGGGCGGAGATTGCCAGGTGAATTGTGGGCGGAGATTGCCGGGTGAATTGTGGGCGGAGATTGCCGGGTGGATTGTGGGCGGAGATTGCCAGGTGGATTTTGGGCGGAGATTGCCAGGTGGATTGTGGGCAGAGATTGCCGGGTGGATTGTGGGCGGAGATTGCCGGGTGTATTGTGGGTGGAGATTGCCGGGTGTATTGTGGGCGGAGATTGCCGGGTGGATTGTGGACGGAGATTGTCAGGTGTATTGTGGGCGGAGATTGCCGGGTGGATTGTGGGCGGAGATTGCCAGGTGTATTGTGGGCAGAGATTGCCGGGTGTATTGTGGGCGGAGATTGCCGGGTGGATTGTGGGCGGAGATTGCGGGTGAATTGTGGGCGGAGATTGCCGGGTGAATTGTGGGTGGAGATTGCCGGGTGAATTGTGGGCGGAGATTGCCGGGTGTATTCTGGGCAGAGATTGCCGGGTGAATTGTGGGCGGAGATTGCCAGGTGTATTGTGGGCGGAGATTGCCGGGTGTATTGTGGGCAGAGATTGCAAGGTGAATTGTGGGCGGAGATTGCTGGGTGGATTGTGGGCGGAGATTGCCGGGTGAATTGTGGGCGGGGTTCATGCGGAAGAGCAACGTTTTTTGTTCTGAATTGTTTTCTGTGTGATGCGGGAAGTTGATTTTCTGAGCAGGAAGTGATAATCTTCCTGTTCCGTTAGTTGTTGACGCGCAGCGTTGTAACTCTCGTTACAGCGCGGCGACATCACGCTGTTATATAATTGGCTATTCTGTCCTGTGTCTTCTGTCACATCTTCTGTCACACTTATGGCCGCATACGTCCCTTTGATCTGAGGGCTATAAATAGAAATTTGTCCAACGTCACAACTCTTCCCATCATGCATGCCAATTCACCGTGTCTACATTTAAATTTTATAACTGCAAAATTGTTTCATCATTCTTAACCTCGACTTTTACTGCCCCCAGGCACGCAATATCGAAGTATTCGCTTCTTGTGGTTCTGTCTTCATCTGTCCGTTTGTTTGTCAATCGCCTCCAGGTCACAATTCTAAACTGATCATCATGAAGCTTTACCAAGTTGTGGAGGTAGTCTCAACTGAGAAGCCTATTGATCGAGGTGAAAGGTCAAAGGTCATCTTGAGGTCAAATTTCTAAATCGTCATTTTTCATCCGATTGACTTGAAATTTGAACAGGATTTGCAAATTGCATCACTGGATTGGGCAATCAACTATTTGCGGTCAAAAGGTCAAAAGTCAACTCAAGGTCAAACTTCTAAAATCATCAATTTATATCTGAAAAAGTCAATTTTCGTCTGATTGATGTGAAAATTAACCAGCGATTGCAGAGTGCATTACTGAATTGGGAAACCGACTATTTTTGAGATAGTGGGGCGGCTTAGCCCAAATATTCAAAAGAATTGTGCATTTTGTGATAGAAGCACCAAATTTGGCACAAATGTACATTAATATGTTGCGAACATTTTCAGATATTGGGCCACTTGAGATTCTCTCTTTATGTCCGCCATATTGGATTTCAAAATGGCCGCCACTTGAAATCCACATTTGCTATTATCTGGACGTAATGCAGCTATTGACTTGATTCTGGTATCTAAATGTATGTTTTTCGGGGCAAGGAATCCAATGGTACCATTTTCAACTTAATATTATCTATCACAGTCTGTTATATAATTTTATTTGGAAATTATCTAGGCAAATATTGGATTCAACACAATACTTTGAAAAGCATGTCTTAGTTCTGTAAATATAAATAAATAAATAAACTATACTAAATCACTAGTAACAACTCAGACAAGCTCATATATACTGGCAGTCTAAAATATAAATTCACATCAAGTGACTGCAGCAGCACTGTACATCCTGCAACACCGTGCCTACAACCACTACTGTCTGGGAGAAACCAGGGATGCAGAGGACCTTCCGGAGTTTGAAGACTGGTGTTGCCAGAGAGTAGAAGACATCCCCCATTTTCACTACTGGGCAACCGTGCTGGAACTAGAACTGTTTGTTGGTTCTCGTGTATGTGCGTTCTCTCAGGCAGGGATCGTTAATGATGTACCTCAATGCTCTGACAGAGCTGGTCCCCTGGTTCCATGCACTGGATCACACCCACTATGCTAGTTGGATACCAGTGCACCTGAAGGACATGGCTGAACTCACCATCAAACACCCAGATGTAGCCAGGAAATTCAGGGAAAGCCACTTCACCGTTCAGAAAACACAGAGGGTGTTCTCTTTAATCCCGATTGACCAGGCACATGATCAGAATAATGCCTGCATCAAAGGAGACGGTGGAGCAGTTGGGCTCACTGACAACCCTAGTGCCCTACGTCGCTGGATGGTTGTGGGACCAGAAGTTGCCAGGGTGATCGAAAAATTCCAGGATGGGAACCAACACTGGAGACGGCAAACAGCAGACCCACGTCATCATGATCAGTCGCCAAGTGTACAAGCCTCATTTGTGAAAGATGTTCGCTCTCTCGTCGGTGTCATAGAGGAGATGGGCAACCCATTCGAGGAGGAGAGTCAGGATGTAGTCAAACTGGACACAAAGGAGATCGCAGATCCTGCTGCTGTGGAGACCATGATGAATGCCAAGAGGATTGGCCAAGAGCAGTTCGAGGCTTTCACCAGAGAGTGTCTGTTGGACAGAACAAAGGCAGTGGATGCACCCATTCCTCGTAACAAGCTGAAGGTGTTCAGCACTTCCACTCCAAGAAGCCAGAGCATATGTCAGCAACAGGTCGCCTCCATCAAGAATGACCGTGAACTCTTCGCACGCCTGTACATTGGTTGCCAGACGAGGGATGGAAACCTTGAGGAGTTCTTTTGTCACGAGAATCAGGCATGTCCTCCTGCATTGTCTGATGGTGGAAGCCTCTGCACTGGTACCAAGAGTGATCTCCTCACATGCTTGGAAGAAGTCTCCGACGCAAAGACAGACTCCTGTCATGACCTGTATTGTGCTTGATGGAGCAGCCATCGTCCAGATGCTGAAGCTGGCTGCATCAAAGACCTTTGAAGAGTATGCACAACAGATCTTCATCCTATATATGTCCACGAAGCTGCAAACAGTGTCATGCCTGGATCTGGTCTGGGATACTTACCTTGCTGATTCACTGAAAGGTAGTACATGTGCAAAGCGGGGACAAGGTGTGCAGAGACGTGGTGGCTGCCGCAGCCATACCAGGAAACTGGCAGAACTTCCTACGAGTGGACAACAACAAGACCGAGCTGTTCAGGTTCCTCTCAGCAGCTCTCATGGAATGGTTTGACCAGGAGGACAAGCAACTCGTCATTACTGATGGAGAGGCAGTGCTCAGCAAGCCACTACTGCCAGATCTGACCTCACTCGCCCCATGTAACCATGAAGAAGCTGACAGTCGGATGTTGCTGCATGCATCTCACGCAGTCCAGCATGGACACCATGCAATACTCATCCGGACTGTAGACACCGATGTTGTGGTGCTGGCAGTGTCCCTGGCACAGGAGTTGCAACCAGAAGACAAACTGTGGCTGGCATTCGGAACAGGCCAGAGTTTCCGATACCGAGCAGCACACGAAATAGCAGCTGGATTGGGACGAGAGAAGGCTCGTGCACTGCCAATGTTCCACGCTCTAACTGGATGCGACACTGTGTCTAGTTTTCATAGACATGGCAAGAAGACTGCGTGGGCAGTCTGGACGGTACTGCCAGAACTCACTGAGGCGCTGCTGCTGCTATCCTCTGCACCTCGTGACATACCAGACGATGCAATGCGCATCAACGAGAGGTTCGTGATCCTGTTGTATGATCGAACCAGCAAATGCACAGACATTGACAAGGCCAGGAGGAAACTATTCGCAAGGAAGAACAATGTGCAGCTCATCCCTCCAACGAAGGCAGCTCTGGAGGAACACGTCAAGAGGGCAGTATATCAAGGTGGACATGTGTGGGGTCAGATACTGCTGCCAGCACCAGAGCTCCCTCCACCAACCAGCTGGGGTTGGTCAAGGACTGGAGAAGGACAGCACACACCTTACTGGACCAGGCTAACTGAGGCAGCTCACAGCTGCATTGAGCTGGTTTCTTGCAAGTGCAAGAAAGGGTGTGTGAGGCGCTGCAAGTGCAAAAAGGCTGCCCTTCAGTGCACAGCCCTCTGTGTGTGTGTGTGAAGGGGACTGCACATGACGATGAGTCAACAACATACATGTACTTGTGGCAATGCTGAACTTGTTAACATGACACTGTTTATGTACACATATCTTCAGTACCGGTATATACCTAGCCTCAGATACTAGTACACCTCGCCTCAAATACTAGACCATGGAGCATGTCAGTATTATACCTAAGACATTCTTTTCAAAGTATTGTGTTGAATCCAATATTTGCCTAGATAATTTCCAAATAAAATTATATAACAGACTGTGATAGATAATATTAAGTTGAAAATGGTACCATTGGATTCCTTGCCCCCAAAAACATACATTTAGATCCCAGAATCAAGTCAATAGCTGCATTACGTCCAGAGATAATAGCAAATGTAGATTTCAAGTGGCGGCCATTCTGAAATCCAATATGGCGGACATAAAGAGAGAATTTCAAGTGGCCCAATATCTGAAAATGTTCGCAACATACTAATGTACATTTGTGCCAAATTTGGTGCTTGTATCACAAAATGCACAACAGGTTTGCTATGCTGCTACACTAAGATCAAAAGGTCAAAGGTCAACTCAAGGGCAAACATCTAAAATCATCAATTTTCAACTGAAAAATCATCAATTTACATCCAATTAATTTGAAAATGAAGCAGAAATTGCATAGTGCATCACTGAATTTGGAAACCAACTACTTTTGAGGTCAAAAGGTCAGCTCAAGGTCAAACTTCTAAAATCATCAATTTCAATCTGAAAAATAATCAGTTTTCTTCCGATTGACCTGAGCTTTAATTAAGATTGTCAATTTTAATCTAAATGAAATGTACAATTTCATGTATCCATGGCAACCTTTGGAGAGGGGGGTGGATATTGCAAGTACCGTACTCTGCACGACATAATTTTCTTGTTTGTTTGTCAACAAAATATCTCAAAAAGTTGTGGACGGATTTGGACGAAATTTGGTGGAGAGATTGGGTATGTAACAAGAACGAAATAATTAGATTTTGGTGAAGATTCAAATCTGTATTCGGATCGATCCAAGACATTTTAAAGTGATTTTTTTTACCTTTGAGAGATAGGGCCAAAAACGACATACAGCAGGATATCTCAAGAAGTGCACGGATTCGGACAAAACTCGGAGGGCAGTTTGGGTATGTAACAAGGAAGATTTGATTCGATTTTGGTGAAGATCCAAATCGGAGAATCTTAATTGAATCTTTATCATTGAGTGATAGGGCCAAAGCAATATCTAACATGATATTTCAAAAAGTTATGGATGGATTTGGACGAAACTTGGTGGTTGAGTTGGTTCGGTGACAAGATCAAGCTGAATACATTTGAATTCAGGTATAAATCCAGATCCGGCCTTTCAGTGGGAGACAACATTTAAAGTAATCAGTCTGGCGGAGGGATGTGCTCTACCGAGTGCCCTTCTAGTTCTGATTTGTGTTGAAAGCAGCTGTCTCGTTGCTTGGTTCCTTGGGATTCTCGCAGGAATTGTGGATGTGATGTGTCTGTGTCTGCTTTTGTTTGCAATTTTTTTTCTCCTGTATGTTATCTTTCCAACGGAGCACAAACTGCATGATGTCCAAATGCTGAGCATAAGAATGTGAACCAATTGCATTGCAAGCTAAAGTGGATCGTTTTGAATCAGATTTTTTTGAGGAGGAAGAGGAGTTTTTTTGGGGGGGGGAGGTCAATAAGGCGAGGGAGTGGGGGAGAGAGAGGTGTGGGTTACCCCACAAAGTATCTCACTTTTCAGCTCCAAGAAGTTCCCCCTCACATTGTTCAGTGATAATGATACGTGAGTATGTCCATTAATTACGTACTTTTGAAATTCGGGTACGTCTATAAATTACACACCATTGGAACGTGCACGTCTATTAATTACGTACTATTGAGATGTGAGTCCGTCTACTAATAAGGTATGATTTAAGCTTGTGCATGTCTATTAATTATGTACTCTTGGAAAGTAAGTTTATTAAATACGTACAATTGGAAAGTGAGTACATCTATTAATTACATATTAATTATGTATTAATTACATATATTATTAATTATGCAATACACCACACAAAACAAACAAGTCCTGGCAAGGGGCTGCAATCTGAATGTTCTTTCTATTTACCTCCGCCACCATAGTTGGACGGAAATTACATATGTATTCACACCTGTTTGTCTGTTAGCAGGATATCTCAAAAATTTATGACGGATTCGGATAAAATTTAGTAGACAGGTTGGGTGCGTGACAAGGACGAAATGATTAGATTTTGGTTAAGGTCCGGATACTAGAATACTTCAAGTAATTCTTCACCTTCACTAAACCAACATATAACACGATATCTCACAAAAAGTTGTTGATGGATTTGTGCAAAACTTGGTGGATGACTTCGGTAGGTGACAAGAACAAGCCGATTATATTTTGGTTCAGGTCCAAAACCAGATCAATCCTATCAGTGGGATACTAAACCTAAACTGTTCATCCTGGCAGGGGTATGTGCTCTCCCGAGTGCCATTCGAGTTTTATTTGCTATTGATCCACCAGATATTTCTCTTTATCTCAGTTTTCCTTCAGAAGTGCTGATTGATACAACGGCATTCAGAGGTTTCATAATGGTCTTCAAAAAACAAATGCTTGGACTATTTCCGGCTGTGATTGTGTCGATTCTGTGGGTTATTTTAACTCCACCTCTTGTCCAAATTCAAAATTATTAAGTTATACATCCTGATGTATTGACTGCATAATAATTTGGAAATGGTAATTAAAATGAACTCGAACGAATCGATGAATGCTTCAACAGTCCAGACATGTATTGATTAAGTCCTAATGATGAGTCTAGTGCTGTTGCTATAATAATAATCATAAGACATTGTCTGACCTTCTTGATCCAGAAAGAGTGTTGCTGTTACAATGCAAGAGTTAAGCAGTATTTACTTTTTTATGAAGTTGCGTTTTTGTGTTTTTAGATCCTCGTGGAGGATCTCTAAGTCTTACTCACGTTGTTGTTCTTCATCTTCTTCTTGTGGACTTTTTTGTTTCACAGCCTACAGTTTTCATCAAAACTTCCTGAAACTTGGCATATATATATATATATATATATATATATATATATATATATATATATATATATATATATATATATATATATATATATATATATGTAAAAATACCCTGTGCAGACAGTGACCTTCTCCAATTTTGAAAATTCCTCCTAGAAAAAAAGTTATGACGTCAAAATATCTCCGCTAATGGAAATCGCCTAAAAAATTATCTCTGAAACTAGGCAAGCTTTTTAAATTCTGTTTGTGGGAATCGAACAGGGCATTAGCAGAGATGAATTACCGCACATATGATACATCACTATGACGTCATATCAATTTTTGTGACATCATACCTATTTTTTGACATTTTTTGTTTCACAACCCAAAGTTTTCATCGGATCTTCGTGAAACTTGCCATGTATATGCAGAAAGCCCACGCGCAGGCAGTAACCATCTCCGATTTTGGAAATTCTTCCGAGAAAAAAGTTGACGTCATAATATCACTGCTAATGGAAATCGCCAATACCATTATCTCCGAAACTAGGCAAGCTGTTTGAATTTTGTTTGCGGGAATCAAGCTGGGCATTAGCACAGATAAATTTATCGCAAACCTGATACATCACAATAACGTCATATTCGTTTTTATGACGTCATCATTAAGAGGACGAGGATCTTAGCTCATTTGAGCTTGTTGAACTAAAACAGCCAATCGTCAAGATGGGAGCACACATGATTGATATTGTTACGTTTGAGGGGGGGGGTATGCATTCAAAGAGTAATTAGAATGTTTAATTAGGTATGCCATGCTGTTCGAGTTTACCAGGATCTCGATGTAATAAGTATCAATTCAGTGGTGATAAGTTGTCTAGTAAATGTTCATTTCTTCAAGGGGGGGAAATGATAATTGTCACGTAATTAGATAGGGACACGGGATAGGGTAAGTGTGTCTGCGTAAACCCCTTTTGGTATTCTCTGGAGACTGGCCGTGACGTCACAGGACAGTGCAGCGGATGGCTCCGCCCCGTGATCACGATTGGCAGAAGGCGACGGCGGTGGGCCAATAAACAGCTCGATTGGAAGTGACGAGGACAGGAGGATAAAAAGGTTCTGTTCGGGGTCGAAAAGGAAGACGAAGAAGATCGGGACAAAACGATCGTGTTTTTTTGGTGTGGAGGCTGTTGCGCGGAGAGCGTCCTTGTTGTTGTGCTGATTCGATCGTGTTCTTGATCGTGTCTTGGAGCCTTGCTGAGCCTCGTGCCTCACCTTGGTTGGCTCTGGGGTTCTGCTGACTCGGAGTACGGGGTCGAACGGCGGGCGGACCTGCCTCCCTCTCCTGCTCGCAACTTGGCGCCAGAACTGGTTCCCTGGCGGCTGTGAGCGGACTTGGGCCAAGACCAGGAGGTCGACAGCACCACGGTTTCTCCTGCCCCCCTGACGAGAGCAAGGCCAGCTCGTCCGACGCCGATCCAGGGACAGTTGCGTCCACACCACGGTCCAGCCTGACCACCAGAAATAGCTACGTTTTGTGTGTGTGTGTGTGTGTGTGTGTGTGTGTGTGTGTGTGTGCTTGGCGCCTTAGAGGGTTTGAGATCTGTATATTCATTGGAATTGTCTGTGTTTTCCCCACGCCCGATCCCACACCATCCCGTCAAATCGCCCCGGATCCCTTTTCTTGCCGAGTCTTGTTATTTCTGGTTAATAGTAAAAACAAATAAACATCATCAACTCAGTGAAAAGTGACTCGTGCCACCTTCCTCGTCCCGTTTGCGGTAGAGCGATTAGAACCGCCATGTTTGGGTTATAAATAAATAAACCGCCTCCATCGTTTCGGCTCATTCTACGTTGGCGGGACTGTTCAAGTCCCGTGGACGTCACAATATATATATATATATATATATATATATATATATATATATATATATATATATATATATATATATATATATATATATATATATATATATCTTTGTCTGTATCCATATATAAATATATATGTATACATATATATATATATATTATATATTAATATATAAATATTTTAAAAAACAATAAAATCTTAATATATATGTATTATATTGCTATTGATCCACCAGATATTTCTCTTTATCTCAGTTTGTAAATACAATATATATATATATATATATATATATATATATATATATATATATATATATGTTGCTATAATATTGTTGCTATATTAATAATCATAAAACATTGTCTGACCTTCCTGACCCAGAAAGAGTGTTGCTGTTACAATGCAAGAATCAAGCAGTATTTCGTTTTTTATGAAGTTGCTTTTTTGTGATTTTGAAGTAAAACAGCCAATCCTCAAGATGAGAGCACACATGATTGATATATATATATATATATATATATATATATATATATATATATATATATATATATATATATATATATATATATATATATATATCAAAATCTATATGTATATATCTTTATATATATATATATATATATATATATGTATATATCTTTATATATATATATATATATATTTTTTTTTTTAAACAATAAAAGCTTTATATATGTTTTATATATACATATATAAATATATACATATGTATATATATATATATATATATATATATATATATATATATATATATATATATATATATTGTTACAGTTTTGGGGGGAGATAGAATGATTTAATAAGGAAGTCTAGCATTGTGTGGTGTTGCTTGGTCCATGGACGAGTAGAAGCATCTCGATAGAACTAAGTAAGGGAACCTGTGAGCTTAAGTGTTACGTGTCACCAAATGAGGGGTGCTGCAGTGTTAATTAGCTTTGGGAGTAAAAGTAAGTCCCTAGTACGTGATTGCTCTCTGTGATTTTCCTGCTATTTTTGTATATTGCCAGGTCAGGCAGTGAAGCTGGGAAACTCGTCCCTGAAACAACAACAAACAGGAGAAGCCCCACCTTCCTGGGTTTGGGGGAAAGCAGGCCATGCCCTGGGGCTGGATGATTTTGGGTGCATTGCAGAGGGCGTAGTAGGTTCCTACTGCATGGGAAGGACAGGGGAGTGTTTGAAAGCGCAGGAGAGGCTGGCACATTGCACAGGAGGATTGTGGAAGGCTCCCGTGTGAGGACCGCACGAGGCAGGTGGTACCTCTGAAAAGAGGAAGGCTGGGATATTTGGAGCCTTCGTGTGTGAAGAGCTCTTTGTGGATTGCATGGTGCGTGTGTGCCCTGCTACAAGAGAAGCGCCATTTTGCCTGCATGTGCACGTGTTGGTGGAAGCACCTCCATTCCGGGTTCGACGGGGAACAGCACTGGCCCAAGCTGAGTACCAGTGTACTTAAAAGGGGGAGGGGGGTTCTTTTCATTTTTTTTTTCACCCTTTGTCTGTATTTGTGTCCAGGTGTGAGGCCTCAACCGAAGGAGTTATTTATTTATTATTGGTATTATTTCCTTTCACATTATTGTCTTTGTAAATATTTGTGGATGTTCATTAAATGTATTCCTTTGAAGAAACGATTCGTTGTTGTTGTCGTAACTAGTGTAGGTTCACGGATTAAACCCCCTTGCGTTGTCCTGGTGCAGTCCTCCTGTGTATCCGTTCCATTCTCCGTAATCCTCCTTCTGTCCGTTCCATTCCGAGTACTCCTCCGCCCGTCAGCCGTTGCCCTCCGCCATGCCCTTTGAGCACGTGTTGAAATCTCTGTCGATGAACGTGTCCGCCTTCTAGTAATAAGGAACCTCTCGGCCATCCCAAGAGGTTGGTCAGTGTTAAACACCTGGCTCCGACAAATTTGGGTCGGGAGGTTAACTCGAACTCTGACCACCCATGTGACAATATATTTACATATACATATATATATATATATATATATATATATATATATATATATATATATATACATATATATATATACATACATATATATATATATATATATATATATATACATATATATATATATATATATATATATATATACATATATACATATATACATATATACATATATATATATATATATATATATATATATATATATATATATATATATATATATATATATATATATATATATATATATATATATATAGACAAACATAATACATATATACATCTAAACAAGGTAGATCACCTACTGGGACAACTTGGCCCAGGTATTCCCCAGCATTAATTTCACAATGGAAATTGAAAAAGAAAGCAAATTGGCATTTTTGGATGTGCAGGTTCACCGTAAGCCTGATAGCTCCCTAAAGACTTCAGTTTACAGGAAACCAAACAACACCAGCAGATTACTGGATTTTAACTCCTGCAACCCAATCTCCCACAAAGGCAGTGTAGCATGGACCTCAGCAGATCGGACATGTCGGTATCATATTCTAAAGCCGAGGCAATTTCAGAAATCAGATTAGTTTGAGGAGTCCTACTCAAAAATGGGTACAACAAGGGGATACTCCCCACCTTGGAAGAACCCAAAATTGACAGAACGGAAGGAACCAGACACGATTGGGCACTGTATACAGCTATACAACCCGGGCCTTTCAGAAAGGATTGGCAGGATAGTACATGGTGCACGGATTGGCGTAGCCAACAAGCCTCTACGCATCATCCGTATTGTTATCTCAAAACTAAAGGACCCAATACCAACTGGTGACTAATCTGGAATAGTTTACCATTCATCATGCAAAGACTGTGACCAACTCTACATTGGTGAAACTGGAAGGAAGTTGAAACAACGACGACATGAACATGATAGAGCAATGACGCATAGAAAAATGACCCAGTCAGCCATAGCACGTCATTGCCTGCAATCTGGCCATAAATTTGACTTTGATGGGACCCGTGTCCGAGATAATACATCCAACAAACGACACAGGTTGATTTTGAAAGCATGGCACATGAAGAGCCGGGAGGGTGGCCTAACTGTGGAGACGGTGGACATACCCACACAATACACACCTCTAATGCAAATGGCGAAAACTGGATGGTGCAAACAGCTGGATAAGGTGAGCAACAAACACCCAATCCCAAACACCACATCCACATGTGCACAACACCCAACGAGAGCCTCAACACTCACACAATCAACACCTCATCATGCCCGGCCCGGACACGAGACCAGCCGTGTTTGTGCCCCGGAAACACAAACACAAAAACAAGAAGCGCACGTACGTGTTCACCCACACACATACAACATCAGATCACGTGTAAATAAAAACAAAAAAGAGCAGAGCACCCCATTCAATGATGTGATTTGACGTTTGTTTTTGCTTTTGCAAAATAAAATTTAAAAAACATAAAAAGCACTCCTCCATTTGACCTCGAGCACCAGCACGTGACCGGAAATGAGCAGTCATATCGAAATAAAAAACCGGACACGTGCCGAGGCCCGGGGTCTATTGTGCCTGAAGAAGCGGGCTGTGAAGCCGGCGAAACATTGCCCTGAGACCGGGTCTGCTCTCGCTCTTTTGCTAAAATTAGCAGAGTCGATCGAGTTTTTACTTTTGGTTGGAAGCGCCTTCTTTTTTAAAAATGTGAAATCATAACCACCCCAATCATATTCAATATATATGTGTGAATATATATAAATATAAAAATATATGTATATAATATATATGTATGTATATGTATATATTTATATAGATATGTATACATGTATGTTTGTATGTATGTATGTGTATGTATATATATATATATATATATATATATATATATATATATATATATATATATATATATATATATATATATTCATGTTTCTGTTAATATTTTGATTTTTTATGACAAAAAAGTCTCGTGTATTCATAGTTTACATTTATAACTCTTGTGTGCTCATCATATTCATTTATCAGGTTCTGCGGAGGGGGTAACGGGACTTTGTAAACAACCTGTAGATTATTGGCTAAGAGGCAATGTAAAAGTTTTCCCTCTGAAGTGGAATTACACATTATTCGTTAAATAGATGCTCGTGAACGTGCCATTAATGTTTTGGGGTTAAGTTTGACCCCGTTCTATAAATATGGTGCCATTCAGGAAGAAGAAGATGATGTATCGCTGATTTTGACCATTTCCGGAAGAGATATATTTGCATTTAGATGTCTGGTAATTGTTTTGTATTTATTTATTCATTCGTTTGTGTACTTGAATATAACTGTCATTATTCAAAAAGGTTTCAGCACTATACAGAGACATGCCAGAAGAAAATAGACACCATAAATTTCTTCATTTCATCTGTATAATGCAGTTTTACTCAGCGATTTGCACTAATATTCGACTATTTCTTTGCAGAAATGTGTTCACGGATCTTGTCTGACAATTAACTATGCCTCGAACCCAGGAAGCACGCAAACTTTACGATTTTCAAAGAGGACGAATTGTTGGCCAATCGGAAGGTGGAGTCAGCCAGCGTCAGATAGCTCAGAACGTTGGCATTTCACTTTCTACGGTCAATCGGCTGATTGTGCAATTCACCAGCGAAGGCAAGCAATCCACAGCTTCCCGTTCTGGTGGATGTGGGCCCTCAGAAAGGTCTATTCGAGCTGTCAAGCGGTCCATTGAGAAAACTCCCCATTGCAAGGCAGAAGATGTTGCAGAGGAGGTCCAAGTTAGGTCAAGAACAGCCATGCAGTACCTTCATCAACTGGGCTACCATGGGAGAGCACCTCGGAGAATACGTCTTCTTAGACCAGCCAACAGTCAAAGGAGAAACAAGCGGGCTGATGAGATGGCCAACAGACCTTTGGAGTTTTGTCAAACTGTAATTTTTTCAGATGGGTCCCAATTTGCTCAATTTTCTGACAGTGGAAGCGTATGGGTCTGGAGATTTCCCAGTCAAGAGTTTTCTTTGAACCGATTGCAGCCAACTGTCAAACACGGTGATTTTTCAGTGATGGTGTGGCAAGCAATCTATAGCGTTGGTGGGTCAGAGCTTGTGGAGTGTGTTGACAAAATAAACACTATGACACACATTTCTATCCTTGAGGATGGACTTCTCCCTGTCTTCTCCACTGGTCAGATGGTCAAAAACAACACACTGTTCATGGAAGATGGAGTTCCATACCACATTGCAGAAAAGACCAAAGAATGGCAGGACAGAAATGGGATGAAGTGACTTCCATGGGCAAGTCAGTCTCTTGAGATGAATCCGATTGAACACCTCAGGGTCATATTGGACTGAGCTGTGCGGAAAAAGTCCAGGAAACCAACATCACGGGCAGAATTGCTAACCCGTTTGCGTGAAGCCTGGACAGAAATCCCACAAGAGAAAATTTCAGAACTCGTTCGTTCTCTGTCTGAAAGAGTAAAAGCATTGAAATCTGCAAATGGCAAGTCTACCAAATTGTATTGTATGGATTAAATGGATCAAATGTACTTCAAATGTTCAAGAAATAAATTGTTTTTAAATCTTCGTGTCTATTTACTTCTATCATGTCTCTGTGCAGTGATTTTTAAAAAACGAGAAAAAAAAGAACTTTTGTTCTGAAATTTTTCAAATTTCTTTTTCTTCCTTCAACACTCATTGGCACTCATTGACAAACCTACGAAAGTTTGATTAAGATCCATTCAGCCATCTCTGAGAAAAATGGCCACCCACAAACACAGACAAATGGCTCTCTTATGGTATAGATTAACCACCATGGGGTGTCGAGGTATGCATTTGTTAACATAATGATGTAATTTTTATTGAGATTATATTGACACCTGCTTATGTAACATGTGATGTAGTATGTAAAGTTATCAAGTCAGAAAGTAACCTTATCAGGCTTTAAGATAAATTATTCATTATTGTTGTACTACATATAAATAAATCTGTGATCACAAAATGCAAGTGATGTGCATCACACAACGTGTAACATGCTTTTGGCCAGGAAGAAGGAGGCTTCATCATCTCTTCTTTTGCTCGCTCATAAAATGTCGTTTCAAGTTGTGATGTGAGCAAAAGGCCCAGGAGTGCTATTTTCTGAATTATTGATGTGCTCCTCATGGTTTCACTGATGTCTAATGAGCTGGCTATCTAAATCAGTGGTGCTGAGTTTATAAGGAAGATTATTATGCTGTTTCACAATCGCCTAGCAAGTTCTCTCTTCGATCGTCCTTAAAGTTTTAGTTGGTTTGGTTAATGCTGGCACTGGCATCTATCGTAGAGCTGTTCTTGGTATCATATTAAAAAGAATTAAATGTGTGTTGCGAAAAAATGTTTCAGGAAATCTCGTATTCCAGTGTATGAAATCTGTAAAAGGGATTAAATGTGGTTGTGGATGGCAAGTATGAGATGTGATACAAGTTCGGTAAATAGGATGCAAAAGGGAAGTGTGGAAGTTCAAGAAATTAATATAATGGAAAAATTTCAAGTTGATATGAGAGATTAAATGTACAAAATTTATACAATGTCGACACAGGTGATGGCCCAAATAGCCTATTACTTTTTCTGAGATACCTTGTATCTTAGCCCACGATTTTGTACATGATAATTGTTTCTCGGGAGATTTAGTTATTCAACAACAACAACAAAAATTAACATGCTGGTTAAGGAAATGTCTTGTGATTGAACAAAAGCATGAGAGATGAAGGTTGAGAATTGCATCCAAAATATTACAATCTTGACGAGCAAGTGCGAAAGGTCTGTATGATTGCTTGTTCCTGTACTTCTTTTCAAGTTTTTTTGGCCGATATTGCCCAAACTTGGCAATCATACTCAAAGCGAGGCCTGTTGGAGGTGTCCTAAGTGAGTCGGCCTCACGATTCCCAGATAAGGGGTTGGGATGGGGGTGGGAGGGAAGCGGTGTGTTCATATAGGAGATTCAAACCATCAGAGTCAAAAGGGTAAAATGCACATCTATAAAATCGGTTTCTGAGTCACAAGGGGATTAAGCAAGAATGTGGAATGGGCAAAAGGTGTCAATGTGTGTTGGAATAAGAAAAGCTTCATAATTCCAGTAATACAGAAAATCATAGATAGGCAAGGTTTTGGAGTGCAGTATTGAATTATGGGCATGGCACCCTGTTTAGGAAAAGGTTTGTGAGAATTGCTTCACCAAAAAGTTATATATCACTCACCCCATCTCTTCCTACTCCATTACTAAGTGCTGTACTGCTTATATGTGCATTTGGATAAAACAAAATAAATATATATTATCCATATTATAGGTTCTGTTATCAGGAACTTCAAACACAGGAGCCAATTAGGCCCATCGAAGCCTGTGCAATGGTTGTTTGCCCATACTCTAGACTTTATAAACAAGTAAAAAAGACATAAAATGTCATAGCCCCTGTTGTTTTAGTAATTTTGTCATTTGGAGGTAAAGGGTTAGCACATTTCTATGTACAACTAAAATAACCACCAGTCTACCAGCCAGCCATCTTTGATTAGATTGCAAAATAAAGTGAGGGGCACATGTATGCCATCATGCACTGTGCTTGTGCCAAGTTTTAACAAATCGGACCATGCATATCTGAGAAATGGTTGGGGAAAGATACAAGTAACAAAATGGCCACTAGTCGGCCATCTTGGATCTGATCTCATGATTGCGGACGCACACACGTGAAACACAGACACGAAAATCGAGACCAAATCCATAAGCCCCCATTTCGGACAAAGTTCAACGGGGGCTAATAAAATGCAGAGTATCAAGCAAAGTAGCATCACATACTATTTTTTTAAAGTATTTCGTATGACTCAGCCAGGGATCAAACCACTGAACTCCCTGATTCAGGGCACTCTAACTATTATGCCACTGACTGTGGATGATTAGTATGTGAGACCATAGACAGTTGTTATGAGGCTTTGATTTCGCTATATGTATGAACTACCCCCAAAGGGAGTGGGGGATGGTGGGGTGGAGAGGGGTAACTATTGTTGGAGTAGAAGGCAGACTTATTTTGAAATATTTCTGGATTGACGTTCCACTCAAGGCATGAACCTTATTTCCTTTTCAGACCATGCAAATGAGTGTTCTTACTATCATTGATTAAAAAAGCTATTTGACATCAGACAGCTGCACACTATCCATTCATTCATTGGTACAATCACAATTCACCAAGCAATGGGATATTTAAACAAGTCAGGACTGGGCTATCTAACAGTCGGTGGACACTGGCTATAATATTGTGACGTCCACGGGACTTGAACAGTCCCGCCAACGTAGAATGAGCCGAAACGATGGAGGCGGTTTATTTATTTATAACCCAAACATGGCGGTTCTAATCGCTC
The DNA here is from genome assembly GCF_056783735.1 of Eptatretus burgeri. Classification (NCBI taxonomy): domain Eukaryota; kingdom Metazoa; phylum Chordata; class Myxini; order Myxiniformes; family Myxinidae; genus Eptatretus; species Eptatretus burgeri. The sequence goes on from NC_140961.1 coordinate 51,737,166, forward strand.
TACCGCAAACGGGACGAGGAAGGTGGCACGAGTCACTTTTCACTGAGTTGATGATGTTTATTTGTTTTTACTATTAACCAGAAATAACAAGACTCGGCAAGAAAAGGGCGTGGGGAAAAACACAGACAATTCCAATGAATATACAGTTCTCAATCCCTCTAAGGCGCCAAGCACACACACACACACACACACACACACACACACACACACACACACACACACACACACACACACACACACACACACACACACACACACACACACACACACACACACACACACACACAAAAAACGTAGCTATTTCTGGTGGTCAGGCTGGACCGTGGTGTGGACGCAACTGTCCCTGGATCGGCGTCGGACGAGCTGGCCTTGCTCTCGTCAGGGGGGGGGCAGGAGAAACCGTGGTGCTGTCGACCTCCTGGTCTTGGCCCAAGTCCGCTCACAGCCGCCAGGGAACCAGTTCTGGCGCCAAGTTGCGAGCAGGAGAGGGAGGCAGGTCCGCCCGCCGTTCGACCCCGTACTCCGAGTCAGCAGAACCCCAGAGCCAACCAAGGTGAGGCACGAGGCTCAGCAAGGCTCCAAGACACGATCAAGAACACGATCGAATCAGCACAACAACAAGGATGCTCTCCGCGCAACAGGCTCCCCACCAAAAAACACACGATCTTTTGGTTGTAATCTTCTTCCTCTTCCTTTTCGACCCCGAATAGAACCTTTTTATCCTTGGTCCTCGTCACTTCCAATCGAGCCGCCCATTGGCCCACCGCCATCGCCTTCCGCCAATCGTGATCACGGGGCGGAGCCATCCGCTGCACTGTCCTGTGACGTCACGGCTATTCTCCAGAGAATACCAAAAGGGGTTTACGCAGACACACTTACCCTATCCCATGTCCCTATCTAATTATGTGACAATTATCATTTCCCCCTTGAAGAAATGAACATTTACTAGACAACTTATCACCACTGAATTGTTACTTATTACATCGAGATCCTGGTAAACTCGAACAGCATGGCATACCTAATTAAACATCCTAATTACCCTTTGAATGCATACCCCCCTAACCCCCCCTCAAACGTAACAATATTGTTACGGTTGTGGAAATTCACAGATCACCATTCAGGTATCCCAGAGATCAGTTATGTCGGTAAGTGTGTGTCCAGATTAGATTTACCCACCAATGTCTAACGGAAATTATTTGTGTACCGGGCTGTGCATCTTTGAGTTAGCCGTTATTCTTTTGCTATCTTTATTTTAAAACGAACAACATCTCCTCACCATCATCTCCACAAACAACGCCATATTTTCGCCAACAACGGCATTCACAAACGAACAACATCTCCGCCGACAAACACGACGACTTCCTTGTTGGAGCGAAAGCCGGTGATTCCTACCACGTCCGCGTTTGACGGCAAGATCAGATCAGAATGACAAAAGGGGCGGAGCCAGCGGGGGGTGAAGGGTCGGAGGTGAAAGACCAAACACCATCCCCGAACCTGATAAAAGGCCGGGCTGAAATGCCGAGTTCCAGTTCAGAGTGGAGCTCTGGAGTTCAGAGTGGAGCTCTGAAGTTCGGATTGGAGCTCTGGAGTTCAGAGTTGGGCTGGGCCGTCACAGGGTGCAGAGCTGTTGATCGTTGGAGTCCGGTGGAGTTTGGAGCCTGGAGTCCAGTCGAGCCTGCAGTGCAGTGCAGAGTTGTTGGTCGGTGGATGCGGCAGCGAAGTCGCCAGCCGGAGAGAAGTCACCAGCCAGCGACATAACGGTCCGAAGTGATCGGGCCCCGGAACGGTCCGAGCGACGCTAAGGACTGAGCGGGCTCTTAAAAGAGCATCAACACCAAAAGAGCAAGGCCCATTCGCTCCTCTGAAGTGTCGTCGGCCAGGCCTGATCGACCAGGCCGCATGGCTAGGCCTGGACCAACCAAGCTGCTGTGTTGACGACGAGACATACGGAGGGTCGCCAACCGAAAGACCCATCGAGTCCTCTCCAGGGCGACAAGGTAACCTGCACAGCCTCGCGGAGCTCCTTCGGTCTTCCAAGCTCCGAGGAACATTAAAGGCCTATAAGCCCAGTTATCCCTTTTCTTTTCTGGGGTTTTTGCATGGAAGTCTGTGGCGCCTTGTCCCTTCAGTAGAGAATTGTTATAAGTGCATGTAAATGATAATATACAAAGGCTGTAGGTCTTTTTGCTCGTGTCTTGTCCCTTACCCCCATTGCTTGCATATGTGCATGTACAAATAAATGTCCGCATTGCTTGAATATTCACCTGCTCGTTGCATCCCTTCCTCCATTGAACTGCCATAATTGCGTTCGGAATAAACAGCTGGTTATTAATAGCCGATAAGACAATCGAGTCCAACGGGGCTTGGCGCTAATAAACCGCTCGGCAATCGCAAACGGAACGGGCTGCTTAAAGCGGCTCGTTTCCGGACAGGTCCCGTTGAGGTACAACCTCTCGGTAGTCTGACCGCGCGAATAATTAGGTAAATCGACAATTCGGCGATCGACCCTGTAGCGCGGGCAGAGCATTGACAAGGTTGTGGTGTGGTTAATAACACCTGTAGCTGGATTTCGGCGTTGATCCGGAAGCTGCGACCGGATTGCCACGGTCGGTGGGCGCGTGCGGCCGCAAATTAGCTAAAGGCGTTCGTCTGCACGCCCGAGTGACGGAAATCCACAACAATATCCATTGTTACTGTAGGTTCTTTAACAAGCCTTGATCTTCATACTAAATAGTGAGAAGCAATATTTATAGAACATATGCAGAAATTAGTTGAATAGTATGACTCCACCTTTGACCTTTCATTCACATCCTTGCTCCACAACCTCATTTTTCCCTTCTTCGGTGGCTGTGCAAAGCCCTCAATAGCACCCAGTCCTCAGCTGACAAGATTATGTCCGACATCTTCAGGAATTCAAAAGGAGTGTTGCCGATCCTTTACATACCACACAAAACAACGATCACTGATCGACATTATGCTGATTTCCGGGCACAGCTGAGTGAAACCATCCCTGAAAAACACCAGGGGATATTGATGCTTGGTGTTATGCAGCTGCATGAAAATGTGCCAGTTCAGAATGCCAGAGATAAACAGGCTGTCTGTCGTTCACCAGTGTGAGTTTGTCCAATTGAATGATTCACCCTGCAGACTATACTTGGCCACAAGTGACTCCTATCCGCTCCAACGTCTTAAGTCCTGGCTGTGTGATAAACTATTTCAAGAAGATCGTTCCTTGAAGTCCTCCGTTGATAAATTCCTAAAGAGTGAAGTAGCAGTAAGAAGATTTATATATTATCAGGGCATTGCTTCCTTGAAATACAAATGGGCTAAGTACATTGACTTGAAGTGTGATTACAATGAAAAACTCAGGAGAGTGCATTCCTCTGCCAGGCTGAACAGTTTACGTTTTCTATCCCACTGATAGACCGGATCTACCGGACCTGAACCAAAATTAAATCGGCTTGTTCTCGTCACTGACCCAACTCATCCACCAAGTTTCACCTGAATCTGTCCATAACTTTTTAAAGATATCTTGCTTGCAGACAGGCAGACAAACAGGAGTGAAAACATAACCTCCCCCCATGTTCAGTGGTGGAGGTAATAAAGTTGAAACTAGTTATCTTGTTTCTATATACCCAAGTTGCAAAACATTTTGAACTCTGCTTGTATATCAGAAAGGCAAAACATCAAAACATTGAAATTTCCAGACCTGGAGAAAATTCTGATGTCACACGGATGCCTGCCGTCGCAGTTTGAAATATGGTATGGATGCGAATGGAATGATGAAATCCCAAACATCCTAGCAGCATCATAATTCCCTCGATATCAAACGTCCAACAAACTTCGGTTCAACGGCATTCCATCATCCTTCGGGGAATTTCCCCTTCCCATATTGAGAGAAACATCAGCCACGTTATCGTTAACCACATGCCCTTGGATAACAATGCGAATAACAATACACTAAATGAAAAATGACATCATGGTACGCCCATGCCAACACGTATTAAGGAGTACAGGTTCCGCGCAGCACCCGCAGCACGAGGATAACTTTTTCATGAAGAACTGCGGTGTGCTTAATGAATGATTTAAGCCCACTGAATTATGTAGCTTAAAATGGTCGTGCACACAATATGTCTGCACACTTTGTTCATGTTCTTAAGCTGCAGAACCTAAAATCAAAAAGCACTAAAAGGGAACAAACTTATTTCAGCATATATTAGGCTACCATTAAGCAAAAAGCACAGTTGTGAAAAGTGATACAAGTACATCCGTGCCTTGCTTTCACTCACATTGAGACTCGACTGGCAAAGAGCCGTGAACAGCATTATTGCTCGTATTTCAAGTGTGGCAACTTGGATAATTATTTCAGTCCAGCGAGTACTGATGATCATAAGTGGACTCGAGATTCGGGAAAGAAGATGTTTCATTTTTATGTTGGGGTTCATGGAACAGCAAAAGAAGAAGCATGCACAGTGACATCGGGGGCAGAAAGAGACAAGCAAACAAGAGGAACAGACAAACAGGCAACAGACTGAAAGACAGGCAAACAGGCAGGGCAACGACAAGGGAGCCAGACAGATAATGCACATCGAGGCAGAAATAACTCGACGGCACTCGGTAGAGCGCATACCTCCACCAGGCTGAACAGTTCACGTTTTGTATCCCAATGATGGGTCCGGATCTGCATCCGGATCTGAATCAAAATCGAATTGGCTTGTTCTCGTCATCTACCCAATTCATCCACCACGTTTTGTCATAATCTGTCAATAACATTTTCAAATATCATCTGACACTGCATATCATTTTTGGCCCTTCTTCTCAACGGTAAAGAATCACTTAAAAATTATAGTATCTTGATCCGGATCTTCACCAAAAACGAATCAATTCATCTTTGGCATGCACCCAACGTGTCCACCAATTTTTGTCCGAATTCATCCATAACTTTTTGAGGTAGCCTGCTCAGAGTCAGACAGACAGACAGACAGGGATGAAAACATAATATCTGTCCACCTTCTGTGGCAGAGGTAAAAATCCACAGGTGAGTTGCACATAAACAAATCAACGAGTCAGAAAACAGGGACACTGAAGATACAAAAAGTTACAAGTGAACATTGGATAAAAGTCATCAAGATCAGCTATGGTCACGTGCCAACATGGAACATGAAAATAGGTGTTGGCAGGGCATGCGACATTGAGTTGGACTATTTAGAATGCCCATCAGAATACCACGTTCCGAAGGTTGGCATCTCAGGATGAAAAACTAGAACGGAACTTGGTGGAGCACATACCTCCGCAAGGCTGAACAGTTTGCGTTTTGTTTCCTACTGATAGGCTGGATCTGAATCCAGACCTTAATCAAAATCGAATCGGCTTGTTCTTGTCACCTACCCAACTCATCGACATAGTTTTGTCATAACTCATCCATAACTTCATGAAATATCATGCTATACATAATTTTTGGCCCCATCTCTCAATGGTGAAGAATAACTTCAATTCTCATATTCGGATTCGGATCTTCATCAAAATTGAATCGGTATGTCCTCGTCACACACCAAACCGGTACACAAACTTTCGTCAAAATCCGTCCACAACTTTTTGAGATACGGTGTTCACAGACAGCCAAATAGATAACGAGACAGACAGGGGTGAAAACACAAGCTCTGTCCACCTTTGCTGGCAGAGGTATGATATTATGTATCAATTTATCCATGGTCTACTATAATGTCCTTGTAATTTTTTAATTTTTTTTTTTTAAACACGACTGGCAGGATGGCAAGACCCGACAATATTCAGACTCGCTTCTGAGCAGTCTAGCCTGGGTTCAAATCTCGGCCGAGCTCTAAACTGTCATCGCGGTGTTTCACAGGCAGGCGGTTCATCATTGCTTGTGCCGTCCCTCGGATGGACGTTAAACTGGCACCTCATCTGCTGGCATTAGTTGGTGGATAATCCTGGTGTTGGCTTAATACCTTTAGTGGGGCAGATAACGGCAATTTTTGAGAGGAATCGTGCAAATGATGATACAAGCATCAAATTTGGCACATTTGTTCTCCAGGGGATTCTAATGAAATCTGCCTGATTGGCCATTTGAAAATCCAAATTTTTCAAAATTTGGATTTTCAAATGGCCAATCGGGCAGATTTGATCAGAAAGCCCTGCAGAACAGAAATGCCAAATTTGATGCTTGTATCATCATTTGCACGATTTTTCTACTATCTACTTAGGGTGTTGAGTTTGAGCTCCTGTAGTGCCATGAAATTACACCAGGTGGGTTAGCTCAGCCTGTCATGCTGCTGAGGTCGGCAAAATGAGTACCAGCTTACTGCTAACAGGGGCACTGCATCAGGGGTGCAGACGTGCTCCAAGCAATGATGCAACCAGCAGCCACAGGTTGCCTATGTCATAACTATTAGTTGGTGGATGCTAACAATCCCACGGTGTCCTTCGCAAAAGTGTAAGTGAGCTATCGCTGGTACTCTGAATAAATAAGATATCCCTGCTCTCACCTACAGTGGGCATTGCATTAGCGACAAAGCCACACTCACTGAAATGATGCAACCAGTAGTCACAGGCTGCATACAAAATGAATGAATGAATATAAAAGAACAGATGTCTCCTGTTTGTACTACTTGTGATTTATGTAAAAGCTCCTTCTGACAAAAGTAAGAAGGGGCAGAATGTCGAGATAAAATCAGAATTATTTTTTTTTTAAAGAATAATAATATTTAGGGCTGGTAGGATAGTTTAGAGGTATGTGTACTTGCCTTTAACTTTACAATGTGGTCTAACCTAGGTTTGAATCTCGACCCAGCTATAAAGTATCGTCCTGGTGTTTCTCTTACTGGGTCGTGCATTAATGTGTGCACCGTCCATCGTGAGGACTTTAAGATTGAGGATCTGTCTACCAGCACTGTTCGATTAGGAACATTAAATATTACATGGTGTCTTTCACGAAGAGTCGGCAAGCTATCACTGGCAACTTGGCCAAATTGCAAATGCCTACCACCTCCAGTGGACCATCAAGCCTGGCCTGCCAGCTCGTGAAAGACTTGGGTGAAAATGTCACCCCCTTCCCCCCAGATGGCGGGATTAAATCAAGACCATTAAAATAATTAGAGTGGGAAGGACTATTTTCGGTACTCTTGAGTATTCAGTAAAATCAAGTGAACTACCTGAAATTCATCATAAAACACTTCCTTCCTTTCCCCAATTTTATACGTGTGCACAACTGGCCCTCCATTCTTCTGTTTACCTCTATTTTTTTGCATCCATAGCTCTCAAAGCCACACCGCTTCAGACCATCACATGTTTAAATATTGATGTCATTCATTAAAGGGACTTGTCATTTTTAAGAATGCCATTCATCTTGTGCACCAAGTCAAAGTACCATACTGCGTTTCCGCCTCGTCCTGTCATTCTCAAAGCACGCTTCCCCTGTTTTTGGTAAACAAGCTCAAATGAGCTAAGATCCTCGTCCTCTTCACGATGACGTCATAAAAACAAATATGACGTCATAGTGATGTATCAGGTTTGCGATAAATTTATCTGTGCTAATGCCCAGCTTGATTCCAGCAAACAAAATTCAAACAGCTTGCCTAGTTTCGGAGATAATGGTATTGGCGATTTCCATTAGCGGCGATATTATGACGTCAACTTCTTTTTCTAGGAAGAATTTCCAAAATCGGAGATGGTTACTGCCTGCGCGTGTGCTTTCTGCATATACATGGCAAGTTTCACGAAAATCCGATGAAAACTCTGGGTTGTGATACAAAAAATGTCAAAAATAGGAATGACGTCATAAAAATTGATATGACGTCATAGTGATGTATCATATGTGCGGTAATCTCTGCTAATGCCCTGTTCGATTCCCGCAAACAGAATTCAAAAAGCTTGCCCAGTTTCGGAGATAATTTTTAGGCAATTTCCATTAGCGGAGATATTATGACGTCGTAACTTTTTTTTTTCTAGGAGGAATTTCCAAAATCGGAGATGGTTACTGTCTGCGCAGGGTGTTTTTACATATATACGCCAAGTTTCAGGAAGTTTGGATGAAAACTGTAGGCTGTGAAACCAAAAAAGTCCACAAGAAGAAGATGAAGAACAACAACATGAGTAAGACTTGGAGATCCTCCAGGAGGATCTAAAAATACGTTCTCATAATGTTCATGTTTTCTACACCTCATCAGTACACCACTGCCAAGGATCAAGACCCTTATATTTATGAATATTCAAATGCGTTACCTCCCTCGTCTGTCGCTTTGCTGCAATCTATCTCATTGAAGTTTCGCCTTCATTCACAATATACTCTGAGAGGTCCTCTCGTGTATTTTACAAGCTGCTAACAAACAAACCTGCTCTTCCTTGCACATACAACTCTAACAGCATAACTTGTCATGGTATACATTGGTTCATGCCAGCACGAGCCAGTGGACAACATGACAAGTTGGGCTGTGGCAAACACATCATTGCTCACGTAGTAAATGCTTACAATAAACTATTCAACAGGTATAATGCTGTTATTAGTTGCTGTTGCAATTGTTTGACCAGCCTGTGGTTCATCAGTGAGACTTGTTTCACTAATTTTAATCTGAAAACACTTAGTCGATGAAAGTGGGGGCAAGATTGAAATTTCAACTGAAATATTTTCAGTACTCGTATAAAAGACCGTCAAAAATGTTTCGTTGGAATTACTTTATTTGAAATATTCAAGGAGTCTGGAAGATATGATGTTTCGTAGCACAAAGTGTTATTTTAAAACACTACATGCACAAATGTTACCCTATTTTCTTTATCTTCTGGGACGTTTCATTTTGACGGTACAGCTTCGTGAGCGAGCCAAACTCTGAAGCCTCGGCCTAGTGTGCTTATATCTTCTTCATTTATTAGACATCCTGCGGACGTTGATCTGTATCCTGCGGATGCCGACGTTGATCAAGTAATACGCAAGAGCTGCAACAAAATCTACTCCACGTTTGGAAAAATCTCCATGAGGCTGTCACACAGATTTCACAGCTTCAAAAGCCAAAGGACATCCTTCCAGATAATATGACATCATACGTGGAGTCCATTTGACTGTGTTCATATCACAGATTGTAAAAATAAGGTTGTTTGCAATCAGTTGCATTCATATTCTGGCAAAACTCTGTATTTTGCTCAATCAGCATGCATATCTGAAGTTGAGTCAAAAGTGTTGAATCGTCTATAGTCTCAAGTTTTGTCCCAAAAAGTTGAGTTTGCAGTCAAGTCTCAAAGCACCTACAAATACCCATAATACATTGATTTTACCAATGTGCAGAATCTTTTGGGAAAAGGCTCGATTATATCGATCATAAATCATGCAGGTTTTTCCTTGTATGTTTTGTGCGAACCGAAATACGAACGGTGACAGTGAACTATTTGCCAACAACGTGGGAATCCCTCCACTCAAGGATGAAGCAAAAGCTAATGTAACATGAAGGGCACTCGCAAGAGCGCCTCCGCCACGCAATGCCTGATCCACGAGAATATATCTGGCCCAATACATTTTTGAAATATCGTGCTGCAATATCGTTTTTGGCCCGATATTTCAATGGTGAAGAATCACTTCAAAAATTAAATAACTCTCGCATCCAGATTCAGATTTTCACCAAATTCGAATCAATTCGTCCTTGCCACACAGACATCGTGTCCACCATGTTTTATCCGAATCCATCCATAACTTTTTGAGATATTGTGCTAAATATTGGTTTCGCCCAATCTCTCAATGGTGAAGAATCACTTTAGAAATTGTAGTAGTCGGATCCGTCCACAAGTTTTTGAGATATCATGTACACAGATAGACAAACAGACAGACAAACACAGAAAGGGGTGAAAACATAACCTCCTTCATCCTTGGTGGGGGAGGTAATAAATTAATTTCAGCGGCTCATGTAACTCATATGCCTGGTGCTGGCATAATAGCTCGAGTGGTGGGCTTGGGATCCTCGGGTCCTGAATTCAAATCCTGCTTGGCTGTTGAATCAATACCAAGTGGGGTTGACTCAGTCTGTCATCTTTCTGAGGTCGGCAAAATGAGTGCCAGCAAGCTGGTATTACTGTGTCGGAGTGGTGACCTGTCCAGGATTGCATCCAATAGCCAAGGAGACTAGTTAGGCAACACCAATGCTCTGCACATTGTATGGTCCCAATGGATGTAACTCATGTAAGGAGTCTTGAGTCTTAACAGTGTAGTCTGTAATCACAAAACCGAGATATTTTACATTTATTTGATTTTACAGGTGGTTTGAGCTTCGTTTACATGATTTGTATTCGACCACAAACTGTCATCCCAGCGAATCACAATCAAGGTGTTGCACCAGACTATGCAGTCTTCATTACCTTCACAATATTACATTACCTTCATTACATGTGGACAGATGTTATGGGTTCACCTTGTCTGTCTGTGAGCAGGATATCTCAAAAAGTTATGAGTGGATTTGAATGAAACTTTGTGGATCGTTTGGGTTTGTGACAAGGAAAATTGATTTGATTTTGGAGACGATCTGGATCCAGAACCGGATATTAAATTGTTTAAAGAGATTCTTCACCATTGAGAGATTGGTATTTCACCTTCACCAATATATAGCATGGTATTTCAAAAAGTTGTGCACGGATTATGACAAAACTTGGTGGATAACTTAGATAGGTGACAAAAACAAGCTGATTAGATTTTAAGGTCTGGATGCAGGTCCAGACTATCAGTGGGACACAAAACGTAAACTGTTCAGCCTGACAGAGGTATGCGCTCGACCGAGTGCTGCTCGAGTTTTGGATGAGACAATAAGCTAATGGTCCCATCTTCTTGCACTCACTTGTGGACATGAAGAGGATCCCACTCTGCCTCTCAAAAAGAGAGGTCAAGTAGGTGCTTATTTCTTTACTCGATTCTATATTGCTGCTCTTGCTTCACCTGCAGAAGAAATAAGCCACATGGATAAATGTCAAGGTCCATTATTTCAAGATATATTGGATCCTGAATGATGTATTAGGACTTAGGTCATGGGTCAGACAAGCCATGACCACTTCCAGACTGTGAGGACCAGGACAACTTCTTTATATTTCACAGTTGTCTTTCATTATGTATGCCTGGTGTTGGCTGAATGGTTAGGGTGGCGGACTTTGGATCCAAGGGTCTTTAGTTAAAATCCCGCTCAGCTGTTGAATTAATACCAGGTGGGGTTAACTCGGCCTGTCATCCTTCCGAGGTTGGCAAAATGAGTGCCAGCATGCTGGTATTCTGTGTTGGAGTGGCCACCCATCCAGGATTGGGCCCAATCGCCAAGGATACTGTTTAGGCAGCATCAACGCTCTGCACAGAGTATGTTCCCAATCTCCTCTCTTCTCTTTTCATTATCTCACGATTGAAACCAAGATTAAGGAATGAAACTCTTAAGCAACTTCCTGCCTGTGTGGTGTGACTGCCTGCGACTTCCTGCCAGGATGACTTTTCTTTACATAAATCGTCGAGGCTCGTGGAAGAGCGAGAAATTTGTCTCTTATTTGGAATCAAACAAAGATTAGAGACAGCGAAGAAGTGAGTACTGTGCATACTCAAAACTCACAGAGATGTCCAGTTTGATTCACAAAACGACTTGGAATGGAAGTGGTTACAATTTAAATGGCAACACAGAACTGTTGGACACATTGTTAGATGGGCAATTCCTTGTATTTTTGCTCGAGTCACTTTTGCATCCGCAAGGAGTGAGGTCTCACTCTTAAAGCTTATGAGTGTGTCGAGGTGAGGGATTGCCAAAAAAAAGTTCAATGACCCATTTTTCAGGATGAGTGAACACAGAAGACCCCCCCCCCCCACCAAACACAAAATCTAACCATCAATTTTCCTAAAGAGGGAAAGTATCGATGAAACCATCGATGAAATTACCAAAAGAGGAAATTCCGTCACGGCATCGAAACATAATTCCGTCATGCAAATTGGAAGGTTGCGCACAATTACTATTTGACACTTGGGATACCAGAATGCAATTTTCAGGATGTGCCGATGCCGTTCTCGCCAATGAAACATTAGACATGGAAAAGTAAGTCGTTCAGACATAGTTCTCAATATTAGGTTGTTATCCAAACCAGAGGTTCACCGGTAGCAATCCTATCACAAGGATATAAATGGACAAAAAACAAAAATCCAGCAGAATTTGTTCAGTTGGATTGTAATTCTGTCACAATGGAATTCATGCATGCAAGTCGTAAAGAAGCTGGCGATGTTTCCTTTTCATATCCATTAGCAATTCATTCCACAACGTTTCTTAGGAACGCTTTCCTTTCGTTTGAACATCCACGTCACCCAGCTCCTTCTTTATTTACCAGAACACTGTATGACAATAGACAAGTATTTGATTTCTGGAAGGCCTAAGGTTTGCACAAGACGATGCTGGATGCTATCAAGGCTGTTGATAAATGTTTGATTTCGGACATGAACCGTGCGCAAATGTCCGTGAAACAAATGGCTGTGTTCTGTGTTTGCTCACAATAGTGCGCTACTTGTACTGAGATTCCCTGATCCGTGACTGACTCCTCCGTGCAATCCCGCATGTACCCCGAGATGTGTGCAAAGCCAAGGGCATGGCTCTGGTGCACATTCAGGTATCCATGCAAATTGCAAGTGGGATTAACGTCGCTCACTCAGTCCTTTGGAAGTTCAGTCTGTTGAGTTTCAAGTCCAAACTCTTTTGCAGGAAATGGATCATTCATTTCAGGTTCAGTACAAATGCCAGTTAAGCATTTGTGCAAACAAAAAATTCCGTACGTACACTATACGTTTAAAGTGTTCTCTAGTAGGTTTGTAGGGCCCACTGAATGTGCAGGTGAGCATTTACACTCTCCCATCCAGGCCGCTCTCCTACAGAGCCAGCGGATAATATACCATTTCAGGTGACTTCCTGACAGGGAAATTGCTCCTGACAATACAATATTTGTCAGTACAGTGGTACAATATTTTATTTATCACGCTCAGCCAAACCTGTCAGCCACGGACATGTGATATGCACCAACGAAGTGCATCCAGATTCCGTTCTACAACCCCAACAGTTTGTTGTGGGGGGTGAATGAAAGAGGGGATGAGGGTGGGAGTTAAGTGAAGGACTCCTGAGGGAATAGGGGCAGTTGATTTGTTGGGGGTGGGATTTTATGTGATTGGTGGAGATATACCAACCGATGGTTGCTGTGAGTCATTTTGTGTTAGAGGAGCAGGCAGATGACTTCTTATTTATTATTATTATTTGATTATTATTTGACTTCTTTATTATTATTTGATTACAGAGTGGCCGCAAAGTCGGGCAACAATGATCTCAATGCTCGTATTTGTCTGTAAGTGTAAGATCACCATCATGGTACAAGGACTTTCTAGTTGTTCCTCATCGACTGCTTGCATCCCCTTGCGGGCTAACGATCCCTAATTTGTGCTGTATGGAATTAGGATGCTCATTATGAGTTACGTGAAAGAAAGAAAAACTTTACTCAATTGACTTGTGTTGAGAAGCATCCTTCAGTCGACCGAAGGCCTCTCTCAACCTGGTCTATTGTTTTCCATTCCCAACGACTCAAGGTCATTGTCCTCCAGTGAATTTTTCAATTTCACCTCTCCATACAATCTTCCGTATTGCTCTGCCTCTTCCAGGACCTTTCTCCGGGTTGTTAGTTTGCAATTCTCATCATCCATCGGTTGTCGGTTTCTCCTGCTATGTGTCCAACAACGTTCAGTTGTACTTAGTGTAACAAACATTACTTTGTGGCAACCCTGTAGATGTTTGAAGGACGTGTCAAGTAAAGAATCTAGGAGGTGAAGCAAATTTGAAATGATTGTGATGTGCGAGAAGATTGGAAGGATTTCTCCGAATCCAGACTATTGCCTAAGAAATTTCATTTGCCATGCAATTTTGCAATTTGTTGTAAATCCATTCCAATCATCTTTGTATTGCTGTCAATTGAACCCTGCACATCAGCTTATGGGTTAAGTTAAATTCACATATTATTCGCAGAAGCTCATTTGCTGTTTTGTTCGAAATATTGGATTTGAATCAGGTCATTATATTAGGATACGGACTGGATGTAACTTCCATAACACACGGGCTCTTTGGTGTGGACTTAAAGGTGGTTGTTGCATCTTCTCGCATTTTGTCGGTTGTATTAAAAAATGAAAAATTATTTTGCAAAGAGTGGAACCTCAGAGAGAGAGTGGCAGAAATGTTGTGGTACCAAAAGCTACAGGTTCATGCTCTTCAAGAACAAATCGAGTTAGGTTTACCTTGGTGGTAGTGGTGGTGGTGGGGGGCAGGGGGGGATCTTTACCTGTGATTCAATGGACCAGGAAATAATTGAAATGTGGATTGTTATTTTATTTATTCACTTTCAAACAATAATCTAAAACACACACACACACACACACACACACACACACACACACACACACACACACACACACACACACACACACACACACACACACACACACAATGTTACGTCATCAAAGTTTTGGCCCATTAAGTAAGTAGAACATTTTTAAAGAGCAGTGGGCTCACAGCAATGGCTGCATCCTGCCAATGTGATAGGTGGAAAGGCTTGTTCTCTGGACACATGGAACACATTTCCTACGAGTGAATGCATGTTCCTGTTGGTAAGAGGGATGTGTTGCTTTCTGCCAGTATCTATATGACTGTTGATCTGTCCAGACTACTGGAAGTACAGATAATTGCTTGGCAGTGTTGGCACTCATTCACGAAGCTTCTGGACACCAGGATGATTTCTGCTGTCGGTTCCTTAGCCTGATGTGAGCCTTAATCTTTGTTGTTTTTGCATGCACGAGACATTTATGTTTGTTCTACTGTTATGTTCAAGAACCTCCCACTTGAAATGTTAGCAAGTGACCAATCCATGCATATTCAGCAACTGCTTGCTGTTTGCTTCATTTCTGGTAGCCACTGCACTAGTGATGCAAAGCCCTCTGTATATATTTAGAACAAGGATTTCAAATTTAGCCAGGGCACCCACACTTAATAGCCTAATCTTTTCAGAGTGTATCCAATAATTTTTTTTAATCTGTTTGAGCAAATGAAGGCAGGAAGGATAGCCAGATATCTGGCTCAAATACCTTCCTAGAGTTAGTCAAACATAGATGTCGAGACCACCTGTGGGGGTAGCATCTTAAACTCATTGGTAGTGCACAAAGGAATTTAGCCTCAAGTCTTTTTTTATTCGTTAATCTTCAATTCGTTCAGCTGGTTCGCTTTACCACGCCAGAAAACCAGACATCCAGCTTGTTTTACCAGAGTGAAGTCGAGGTGAAAGGTTAATCAAAAACACGACACATCGGACGGTGTTTGTACTCACGTCCAGGTGAAACAGAGAAAAGCTGATCCCACAGATGGCTAGGGATTAAATCTAATCACTTGCATTCCGAACAATTGTTTGTATTGTCAATGTTCCTTTTTCCTCCATCTGAGTTCAAAATCTTTCCATTTCGAACCCAAGGTTTCGTGAATTTTTTTTTTTAAAACTCAAGAACTTCGGTTCCGTCTACTTCCTTTCTTGCAGGCAGTTGTCCCATAATTTTCGACTTTGCGTAAACTTTAATATCGCTTTTCGATAACTTTCTAATAAGCATGCAAAGTTGAATTCTTGAAACAAGGAAACCTTGAGAAAATTTTTCCTTGTAGGTAAAAAAAATGGTTCTCATGGTTTTCTTGTTCAAGAAATCTTTTATTATTTTAAGAAAATAATTTTTGGCGATGTTCAGCCAGGCAACAACTGGTATTTCCATTTCCCCACAAACTCTCCTCTCTGGATACTTGGGATAGAGAGCAAGTGCGTGTAGGTATTTATTGGGAGAATTTGTGCAGACAACTTCCGGGCACAGAGACATGTTTGCATGTGGAAGGCAACATGTCGTCATGTCAAACATGGTGTATTCCTTTAAATATCACATAGCATACAAATTATCAAGAAAATGCTTGAGAAATGAAATTAATTGGCTTTGTGCCCAATAGTCATCATTATACGTCACTTAGCTGCACCTGGATGCGTTTGAGGGTCGAGGAATTGCAGCTGAAACCCAAATCCTTTCCAGTTCCTCCTGATAACTTCATCTTTACTCTTTGCTTATTTGGGTTCCTTCAAATGACTCCAAAGCAGTCCTTGGTTTTACATTTGATTATGCACACACGATCGGATGCAATTTTTTGGGGAGGTGGAAGAGGGTTACTTTTCCTTTAAATCATGAACAAAGCTATATTCTACCGTGGTTATCCCCTTGCAGATTATTCTTTACATGAGGCTCGAAAAGCAGGTGAAAGGTGTTAAGTAAACAAAAAATAGAAATGGTTAATAAATGGGTGAGACACAGAAAGACAGCTAGATAAGTCAGTTTCATAGCCGAATGTTTTCTTATGAGATAATGGTTGCCCTTTCATAGCCGACGATAACTGTTGACATGTGACATGTGAACATCTGGGAGTGCCATTTGCTTTATAGCGTGAGAGATGTAGCCTGCATGGCAACAACACTGAGACAGCAAGCAGTGTAACCTGGTGCCAAGGGACATCCAAGAAGGTCAAACCACTTGCTACCCATATGAGTTGAGGCAAATATTTGTAATCTGTTCAGGGTGCCGGCGATAATTTGTCAACTGTCTGTGAAAGATGCCAGGGGACGTTTAACGTCTACAAACACCCCTAGTGCTGCTAGTTGGGTTCTCCGGTTGAACAATCTTCGGTGGATGGCGCATCAATTGATGCAAAACACAAGGGTGAAGTTATTCACTGGATCGAGATTCGTACCCAAACCAAACAGGTCAAACAAAAGTGGGCAAACCTCAAAGCTATCCAGTCAGCCCATCTATGATACCTGTAGGACAGGAGGGAGGGAGAGTGAGGTGGAAGGGGATTTGCAAAATACAGTATATTCCAATACTTAAATGCCAATTTGCATTATATCTGATCCAAAAATCCCAAATCATGTTTATTTTATTTCTACTTTCGTATGCAACACGTGGGTGCAGGTAGCATCATTTGCAGAGGCTGTGGCTGTGCCACTGATGCAGTGCCACCACTTGTAGGTTAGACAGGAATTTATGATTTGTTCATGGTGCAGGCAATAGCTTGCCTTCTCTTTATAAAAGGACACCGTGGGATCTTTATCATCCATCAAGTAACGTCAACAGACAGGATTCCCAGTTTAACGTTAATCGGCACCACACACATTAATGAATCGCCCTGCTTATGAAACGCAGGGTGACAATTTAAAGCTGGGTCAAATGGGAACCCAGGCTAGTTTGCTCAGACGCGAGTTTGCATACCTCCAGGATATCCTGCAAACCAAAATTTATTTTTGGTGAAGAACATACCAAAGAGTAATTTATGATCAAACATTTTGGCCCCCCCAAAAATCAGAAACAAGATTTTAAAATCTTTTTCTTACATCGAGGTAGCCAATAAAACATTTCCAAGTATATCTATTCTCAGCTGCTCAGGAGTTCAACAAACAATCCTGTTGCACCTGTGGATGATGTAACTCATTTATTGCAACCATCCGATAAACAACCATATTAGTGCTATAAAAATGTTAAGTGTAACAATTTTAGTCACATCCTCATTAAAGAATCCTGGTGAACACAGTGAAATGTAAAGATATAAAGGCCAATAGCACAAAGTTGATGGGAGAATAAACTTAGTGCTCCAATGATATCCCTCAAACAGAATGTTCCATCCTATATAGATTATACCGAGCAGTTTTCTGCATATGCGCAAGTCGGCGAACTGACTCACTGTCACACATTGGGAATGAGGTGCATTACAATGTCAACAAAGTAGCACACAAATTATAAATCAAAAGTTAAATTTTCCACAGCATTTTCAAAATGATATAGAATTGGAAAAGAAAGCCACAGTGCCTTCAGAAAGTATTCGCTCCGTTTGACTTTTGGCATAATTTGTTGTGTTCCTGACTGAATTTAAAATGGATTACATTTAAACTTTTTGTCACCGATCTACACAAAATACCCAATAATGACAAAGTGGAAACATGTTTTTAGAAACTTTAATAAATTGATTGAAAATTAAATACAGAAACATCTAAGTAACAAAAGCATTTGGTCCCTGAGTCAATACTTTGTAGAAGCGCATTTGACAGTGATTACAGCTTCGAGTCTTCTTGGGGACATCTGTATCAGCTTTGCACATCTGGATTTGGGGATTTTCTCCCATTGTTCCTTGCAGATTTGCTCAAGTTCTGTCAAGTTGGATGGGGAGCATCAGTGAACAGCAATCTTGAAGTGTTTACACAGATTCTCAATGGGATTCAAGTCTGGGCTTTGACTGGGCAATCAAGGACTTTCACATTCTTGTTATGAAGCCATTCCAGTCTTGCTTTGGCTGTATGATTGGGGCCATTGTCCTGTTCAAATGGAAATCTTCGCCACAATCTCAGGTATATTGCACTCTGAAGCAGGTTCTCATCAAGGATTTTCCTGTATTTGGCTTCATTCATAATTCCCTCTATCCGTACAAGTCTCCCAGTGCCTGCAACTGAAAAGCATCCCCACAGCATGATGCTGCCACAGCCATGCTTAATGGTAGAGATGGTGTTAGATGAGTGATGAGCTGTGCTCAGTTTCTGCCAGACGTAATGATTTGCATTCAGGCCAAAGAGTGTGAGAGGGCGCAACAATATCTAAGCTGGCTATTGTACCAAAAGGGAAACACAATCCTTGGGGCATAGGTGGGGGTTCATTGATGAGTTGGAAAGTGATCGAGCAAAGATGGAATTCATGAATCAGTTTATCAAAAGTAAAGGTAATGAACAACTGTAAGACAACTCATATACCATCGGTGATGGTATGTCGACAAATTACATGACACACAGTCATCGTGGTGATGACTACCACTCAATCCCTATGTGTAAGTGAGTGCGGATATGTACAAAACAAGCCAATATAAAACCATGATCGGACTTCAACACAAAGCTCGATCGATCCTTTACTCCTTTGCAAAGTAATCCGTTATGTTTGACTGCCTCAAACTCTTGGGCATCTGATGCATGAGAAAGGACTCAAACCAGTCATTGTATTCAATGATGTTGGCTGGGCAATCCTCCAACGAAAGACAGTATTGGCGCATCACATCCAGGGCGCTGAATGCCTCCCGAATAGTTGGAGGCGCGTTTGGAATGTATGTCTCCCCTGAGTCCTCGAGATCAACAATGTCCACATCGTCCACGTCACCCGTATCGTCGGAGACGATCTTCACAGAATCCACAATTTCTGCATCAGTCATTTGTTGGGTGCTGCCTAACTCAGCGTCCACGTTGATGTATTTTCCAATGAGAGCATCACGTTTGCCTCGCAAAACTTGATAATGTCGTATTTTTCTTGGTAGGTTTTAGTTGTAAGCTTACGCTTAGTCACCGTCGTCCTGCCTGCAGTGCGATCAATGTGTGTACATATCCAAAGTAGAATGACAATTGTCATCACGACGACCACGGCTTATGACCCTGTCTTGCGTAATACCCAATACAGTACTCAATGCCCAGCTTCACGGCCTAGCCTGGCCACACACTGAGCCAGCGACCACCGTGGTGGCTGACTGAGCTGAACGCAGTGCAGTTATAAATAGACTATCAATGGCGGTGTACACCAATGAGCGCGCATCACGATTCCATGAAATCGGGCTTGTCACGAGGCAGCAGTTCCGTGCGACGAGTTAGGCGTGGTAATTTACTTGAGTTTCTATTACGTGGGAACGGACAACATCTGACGACTAAGACGAAGTGACGACTTACAGACTTTATTCAAAGGGATTTAACATTAGACAAATTCAGGACTTTTTGACGCTGCCAACTTAGGCGAAGTGACGAGTTACACACTGCCGACTTATGCGTGGTCTACTGTATAATATATAGAACTAGAGGGGGAGCACTCGGTAGAGTGCAAAACCTCCGCCGCCAATACTGCTAGGTCACTCAAGTGAACCTGATATCCTATTCATTCAATTTGACGTCAACTATGCTCACAGAGTTATAGTTTGCAACTTTCCCTTTTACTTTTAACTTTTACATACTCAATTCAATTCGTCATAACTAGATTCCTTGAGACAGAAATTGATTTTACGTGGGTATATCCACCTGAAGTTCCAAAATCAGCCGCAATTATAATTTTGGCATGTTTTTTTTTGTTGGAAATCACTTATAACATGTAGAAATGCAAAAAATAAAATATAAAAAAATTGGAAATTTAGTTGAAAAAAAAAGTTGCAAAAATTTTTTTTCTCTAACAATTTTTTTTTTTGGGGGGGGGGGGGTTGGAAATCACTTAAGGCATGTAGAAATGCAAGAACAAAAATTCAAATATATTTTCAAAATGGCCGCCATAGCGGCCATATTGGACTTTGGACCAAGTCCAAAATCTAATGGCATGATCCTTGGACCATACCTAATTCCCCCACCAAGTTTTGTCGAAATCCGTCGATAAGTTTTTCCGTAATACTGTTCACAAACAAATAAACAAACAAACAGACAGACAGGGGTGAAAACAGTAACCTCCGACCATCTTCGATGGCGGAGGTTAAATATGTATGTATCTGAATTGAACTCCTAATAGTCTGGGAGCCAAGTGAGATATAATTGTTCCGAGAGTTCCAAAAGGTTCGATACGATTTAGGTGTAAAGTGACCTTAACTAACAGCAAAAACCACATTCTTAAGTAAATATGCTGCGGGATGAGATGGGGGCGCCACTTGAATTACCCCCAAAATGCCATTTAATTGTTGTTAAAGTTCCAAGCATAATTCCTTGACCATTTGGTAGAGGACATCTCACTGAGCCCAAATCCATTACTTAAGAAAAAATATTTTGTGGGAAAGCTCATTTAAGATGCATGCTAATTAGGGCTAATTAGCCATTTAATTGCTCTTAAAGATCCATCATTGGAACCAAATGCAAAATGTAGAGTAAAGTCCCCTGATTTAGAATCAACGACTTAAGAAGAAAAAAAAATGTGGGAAAGTCCACTTAAGATTAGGTCAAATGCTAATTTGGGCTTAATTATCCATTTAATTAATCTGAAAGATCCAAGCATAATTCCTTTACTACTTGGTAGAGGACATCTCACTGAGCCCAAATTCATGACCGCTAACAGCTATGGTAAAAATCTACCAACATTTTTGTGACCTGTCTACATCCAGCGCACTAAGAATGTGATCTATACTATAACAGGTATAACAGGTATGCAAGAATGCAATCCTGAAGGCTAGTATATATCTTCATTGAAATGCAATACAGATATTACAATATAACCCTATGACTGATTACATCTGACCTCATCTTAAGTGGACTTTCCCCACATTTTTTCTTCTTAAGTTGGTGATTCTAAATCAGGGGACTTTACTCTACATTTTGCATTTGGTTCCAATGATGGATCTTTAAGAGCAATTAAATGGCTAATTAGCCCTAATTAGCATGCGTCTTAAATGGTCTTTCCCACAAAATATTTTTTCTTAAGTAATGGATTTGGGCTCACCGAGATGTCCTCTACCAAATAGAAAAGGAATTATGCTTGGATCTTTCAGAATAATTAAATGGATAATTTAGCCCTAATGGGCATTTGACCTAATCTTAAGTGGACTTTCCCACATTTTTTTTCTTCTGAAGTTGTTGATTCAAAATCAGGGGACTTTACTCTACATTTTGCATTTGGTTCCAATGATGGATCTTTAAGAGCAATTAAATGGCTAATTAGCCCTAATTAGCATGCGTCTTAAATGGTCTTTCCCACAAAATATTTTTTCTTAAGTCATGAATTTGGGCTCAGTGAGATGTCCTCTACCAAATAGTAAAGGAATTATGCTTGGATCTTTCAGATTAATTAAATGGCTAATTAAGCCCAAATTAGCATTTGACCTAATCTTAAGTGGACTTTCCCACATTTTTTTTCTTCTGAAGTTGTTGATTCAAAATCAGGGGACTTTACTCTACATTTTGCATTTGGTTCCAATGATGGATCTTTAAGAGCAATTAAATGGCTAATTAGCCCTAATTAGCATGCATCTTAAATGAGCTTTCCCACAAAATATTTTTTCTTAAGTAATGGATTTGGGATCAGTGATATGTCCTCCACCAAATAGCAAAGGAATTATGCTTGGAACTTTCACAACAATTAAATGGCATTTTGGGGGTAATTTGAGTGGCGCCCCCATCTCATCCCGCATTAGATTTACTTAAGAATGTGGTTTTTGTGGTTAGTTAGGGTCACTTTAAACCTCAATCATCTCAAACCTTTTGGAACTCTCGCAACCATTAAATCTCACTTGGCTCCTGCTCTATAACTTGATGAGGCAGCAGGGCACAGATCGAGTCCTATCACAGCAATTGCTGCACGACCTGTCAGCAACAAGTGTCGCCTGCACATTGTCTCTGCCCTGCTGAACACCAGTCAGGAGGCTTGCAGCCAGGAACATTAAATTCAATGAAGGAAGTTAATTGTCCATTTTCTGCAAATTAATTAAAAGTTAATTGTGAAAGGTGGCCCCAGGTCCAGTTCTTCCGAGGAGAAACGGTGACAAATTAAAAAAGACAAATGGTGATGTCCAAGTTCTGTAGGATTCAACTATCCTGAAAATGTATGATAGACATTGTTTTGAGAATAGTATTACACAAAGACCTTGCTGTGTTTCAGGTGCTTCTGGTATCCATTGCTATTCCCAAATTCACAGCTCACGTGAAATTTTGGTAATTGGTTTGTTCTCGACATTTCTTTATAGAAAATTCCATTCTCTAAGACACGACGATGATGTCGTGTGCATAAATTACACCAACACATCACCTCCAAACTAGGAGGCATCCGTATGGTCCTCAAGCCTTTGTGGACTGAGATTAAAGCCTATGGTCACAAATAGAGGAAAGCAGTGATGTCGATCTAGATTTCACCCTTGTGGGCTCATCAGGACAACATACTGGTAGCCGTTTATTTGTGACCCTATTAGGTGGAGGACAAATAAGCCAGAAACGTGAAAATAATATTTACAGCTCCTGTGGAGTTTGCATGTGAGAATTAATCTTTGCATGCATTACGCTTACCTCTCCGATGTTTTGTAAAACTGCAGCTACATTTTTTGAAGAAAAAAAAATGCCCAATGTTTTCTGTAAATTAAATTGCTGATTTTCAGAATTTTTCTTTTTCATCTCCCCAAATTCTCTCCATTTTGATTTAAATGTAACATGGTTTTCTTGTGTAATAATTTGACTTTACAGTTGATGAATGTCATTTAAAAAGACATGGTGATATCTGAGTTCTGTAGGATTCAACTATCCTGAAAATGTATGATAGACATTGTTTTGAGAGTAGTATTACACAAAGACCTTGCTGTGTTTCAGGTGCTTCTGGTATCCATTACTATTCCCAAATTCACAGCTCACATGGTCTTACGGGATGTACCCTGTGGTGCCAAAAGCATAAATCACTTTCCCCACAGCCCATTACTACACTCCAGGATGGTCCACAGAGACGCTTTTGGCCTCGATAGTTTCTCGGGTGGCTTTGGTAATTGATTGGTTTGGCCTTTCCTCCACTATTTTGGTCCAAGCAAACGCCAACCATCTTCTCATGAGTTCCTGCTCCACGGGGGACCACGTTACCTCACCCTGGCATCTAATATGATGGAAGAAATGTCGAGAACAAGAGAAAGATGGTGCAAAAGTGAGTAAGTGAAGGAGGGGAAAGAAAGTGATGCGAAAACAAGAAACTGAGAGAGAGAAAGAGAAACTTTTGTTCCTTATTCTCCTACTTTTCTTCTTTTAAGAGGCTTCTACAACAGCCCCTGACCGATCAGTTTGGCATTTGCTGGCAGGCCGGTGGGAAGCCTTTAACCTTCAACTGCCAGAGGGAAGACACCGTAACAAGCACTGCAGGAAGACAGCACAGCACAGTTTGAGACTTAGCCATCATTTCAGGCCTGCGATTGCCCTGAGAGAATAGTGTTGGTAGACATGATGTGTGTGTTATTAGAATCTCACTGATATTTCAGATCTTGAGAATAACTGGTGTCTTTATAGTGTATACACAGTGTACATAGTACACGTAACCTTGATAAGGAATGTGAAGTGGTGGGAAAAATACACTCCACAATTTCTGAACCTTCAGAATATTCATACGACTATTTTCTAACAGGTGAGGTTTCAGAAATTCATAGTGTGATGCACAATCATACAGCATATTATATGATTATGTAAAGAGTGTTTATGCTATTTATATTCATATCACAATTTTGTATGATAAAGGAAGTGTTGATAGTAATGCTGGCAGAGCAAAACGAATACATAAGTGAGTGATTTAAATCCAATAACTAGAAAGTTCATCATAAAACACCTTAGCCCAAGCAGTCTTGAGAAAAAGGACAGGGGAAGGGTCTTTTCAACTCTTGCTTTGCGTTTCTGTGCACGATCTACACTAGCTTTGTTGACGAACTTTGAATAACCGGGACAATGGCAACCATACGAAGCCGATGGGTCAAACGGAACAGTTCAGTCCTGAACGTTCTGCCAACTGATTGGAAAAAAACTGACGATTTTGGAACAATCTTTGAGAAAAAGGTGTACTAAACAAAGAGATCTTTTGGATGAAGTGAGCCCTGTGGTTGCATCGCAAGGGCCACTATTTTGTCTGAGTCTCGCTGTTACTCTGCTCTCAGAGTGCAAAGCAAATTTGATTGGTCAAGAGGGCATAATATTTTGCTCAAGTACTGCGAAACTGAAGGTTTTTTTGGACATTCAAACAAGGCAATTGTCATTCTCGTGTTCACATATATAATTCAATTGATATTAAATAAAAGTTTTAAAGGCTTCAGAAAAAAAAGAAGCATTGAATCAGAAGTTTTCCGCAGATATGCACCATCTGTTACACCACTTAATTTACAACGTTAATTAGTTATTCATGCCTGACATTTGTGTCCTTTATGACGTCCCTAAAAACAGTAAGTTTCTTGTTTGGAATGATTTTCAATTTTGTATGACTGCCAGACAGAGAGGCAGACTGAAGCAATTCCTTTAGCAAGCTGTGCATGTGCACTCAGGACGAAATTCTGAACAATTTGCCAAATTTAGAACCAAAGTACTGTGAAGCTGCAGGTTCGTGTTCCACTTCATGTTCTACAGTATTAAAAATGTTGCATTAAATTGAAATCAAGTAGTTCCTCATTCTTAGACAGAGAATGATAGACAGACAGAGTGAGCCAATTGTTTAACCCCGCTTAGCTCTGCATGCACACGCCGTAATTAGGTCAGAGAATATATATTTGTACATATATATACACATCCACACATTTATATTATATATTATATTGCGCGGGGGAACCACAAGGGAGGGGCTATCCCCGGTTCCTCTCAGGACTTTCCGGGAATCGCAGGCCATTGCACACGAATAAGTTCGTGTCGTGGCGGTTTGTTAATTGACCACGAATGCCAATAACTTGACCACGTGACCCAGGATCCTTTGTGTGACAACCATTTACCTAGTAACACGTGATCGCCTTATCGGGGAATCGCATCCTCGATGAGTACTTGCATTACTTAAGTACTTACCGAATCAGGTGAAGCTGAGCAGAGCTGCCAAGAACACACGAGCTATTTAAGCAGATTTGGGGGAATAATATCCCAGCTAAGCTAAGGTGTGGGCCATGCTAGACCAATGGAGGAAAAAACAAAAACGAGCTGGATACATTTCTAACAGGCACATTTATTTAAACAAGAGCGAGGAAAATTATGCGGCACAGTATGGGATTTATTGCAAATGTACAGCAGGGGAAAGCAAGGAATTTGTGGGGCACGGCAAAAGACATGCAATATTATCTCAAATATGCTTATATACACTTAACTTATGCTAGGACAGGAGCCATCACACACACACAAACCCGAGGAAAATTAGAGATTGCCCATAGAGATAGAAACAGTTGAGGATTAGCAAACTCTCAATACCTGGCACAGTTGATGATCCTGCGCAACTCAAAATGCTTAGGAAAGTAGAGGAGGGACAAATACTGAGGGTCTCTCAGGCACGTGAGCAAGAGGTGCAAGTGTTACACAACGTGGGGTGCAGCTTGGTGGAAGAATGGCGAATACATATATACATGTGTATATATATATATATATATATATATATATATATATATATATATATATATATATATATATATATATATATATATATATATATATATATATATATATATATATATATACATATATATATATACATATATATATATACACACACACACACACACATATACATATATATTGTTACAGTTCTCGGAACAGTATGCATACAACATACAGTTGTCCTGAGTCAGTTATTCCATTAATATACGTGTAGTTGGTTCCCTACCTTTTGGCGAGTGGGAAGACAAGGGAGTGTGTTGCGATGGGCTATTAGTTAGGTTATTAAATCATTTCCCCCTTTTATTTTATTCCCTCCTTTTCTTTTCTGAGGTAAATTTGCCTCGCTTGCTGCCCTGGTCTCGCTTACCACAGCGTGACGATCCACGGTGCCATCATCTCGCTTGCTACCCTCGTTTCGCTGGCCACAGCGTACCACCGTCTACCCAGCGACTCGTTTTCAGAGGCAAAATCCCAACGTTCGGCTGGACACACGTGATAAGCTGCACCGCCAACCATCTTCCCAAGGCCAGGCGTGGGCGGGCCAGGCCGACCTCTGGCTGAAACCCCGACCAGAAAGGCGGACCACGTGAAGGGGCGGTCCAATCGGCATGCTGGCATCTTTCCGGCAGGCTCGGACAATAACGTCAGATTTCGGCAAGGCTCCTCCCCGACCTCCGGGTTCTAAAAAGCGTGGACCTCCGTGTCGTGGGTTGGTTGGGAAGAGAATTGCAAGTTGGTTGGGAAGAGAATTGCAAGTTGGTTGGAAGGAGAATTGAGAGAGGTTTTTGAGTATTGAAGGAGTAAGGAGAATTGAAGGAGAGAAGGAGTCATTGAGAGTGAGTGTCCCTGCCACTTGTCTCCACCGACACGACGTTGAACCACCCTTTGCTTCTCGACCAAGCCTCCTGTCTGGCCCCGCCTTCTGTTCCTTATCTCCGACCTCACGACTTCGACGAACGGCCTCTTGCCTGGTCTTGCCTGCTGCTCATCTCTCGCCCCCTCCCCTTTGGGACTCCGCTCTTCTCCACTCGAGCCCATCCTGCAGACACGATCTCCACACGTATCGTTGTGGCCAAACAACTCAACCATTGTCGGGTGCCGCACCACGGAGCACCCCTCCCCCAAAACGCTCAGGTACCGAGAAACTGCAACCTCAACTCCCTCCCTCTCTGGCTGCAAAAGTCCCTTTCAA
This sequence comes from Eptatretus burgeri, assembly GCF_056783735.1. Classification (NCBI taxonomy): domain Eukaryota; kingdom Metazoa; phylum Chordata; class Myxini; order Myxiniformes; family Myxinidae; genus Eptatretus; species Eptatretus burgeri. The sequence goes on from NC_140961.1 coordinate 51,764,524, forward strand.
AATTGGGTTTACTTTGTCTGAGTGTGTGTCTGAGAGTGTTGGCGCCTGTCCGTTAAGTAAGCCTGTATAAGATATTTTATTGTTGTTACTGTGAATACTCGCGTCAAGTCTGCACTGTGTCTGCTTTGTAAATTGCTTGTAAAATTGCCGCACCCCACACCTCTCTCATCTTTCCCTGCATTACACACCCAATAAACCTTTGTTGTGTCACATGCTTTTCCTTGCTTATTGTAAATAAATAATTGTTGCAAGAAATGTTCCCAGCTCGCCTTTGTCTTTTCCCTCATTGGTCCAGCATGGTTCGAATCCAGGTTTAGCCAGGTCTTTATTCTCAATGGTCCCTTCCTTCTAGCCAGTACGTCCTTGGCAGTGTTGCTCGGCTGCATCCAATCCGGAAAGGTGATCCGATCCGGTAGAGTGATCCGGTTTGGACAAGGCGTACCGAGGACATGGTTCCCCGGTGGTTAAACTGCGTGGTTAATTGGGTAACCTGATTCTATAGGCGGTCGGACCCAAGGTCACGTGGTTGAGTTATTGGCGTCCACGGTCGGTTAAGCGAACCGCCATGTCACGGAATTATCCGTGAGCGACGGCCTACAATTCCGGGGAGTCTGGTGGCAATCGACGTCGCATCCCCCACCAAGTGGTCTTCTCACCCGACCCTGCAACAATATGTATATATGTATATATATATATATATATATATATATATATATATATATATATATATATATATACACATATATATACACACACCTACACCCACACACATATATATATATATATATATATATATATATATATATATATATATATATATATATATATATATATATATATATATATATATATATATTTATATATATATATACATATATATGAGGCCCCGCGAGGAGGAGTGATGTAAGCGACATTTTTTAATGATATGATGATGATAGGCTCGGATGATAGGGTAAGGGAATAGTGCTATATGACATTAACTCCAAAATGGCGGATGTGTCCCTTACATCACTCCTCCTTGCGGCGCTATATATATATATATATGTATATATATATATATATATATATATATATATATATATATATATATATATATATATATATATATATATATATATATATATATATATATATATATATATATATATATATATATATATATATATCGACGCGAGGAGGAGTGATGCAAGGGACACACCGGCCATTTTGGAGTTAATGCCATTTCGCACTATTTTAACCCTTACCCTATAATCCGAGCCTATCATCATCATATCATTAAACCAGAGAGTTGGTGTCAAAGCCACCCAATGCTCGCCTATTTATTTATGCATTTATCGTTTTTTAAAGACTAGTCTAATAATATTTTTTATAAAGCATTGCAGTGAAGTCTGATCCAAATAATTTTAAAGCAATATATGTATTTGTATATTCTAATCAGTAAAAAATAGTGTGGTTGATAAAAACATGAGAAAGGAAACTCGTATAAACAGGTGAGCATTGGGTGGCTTCGACACCATCTTAGGTTGAAATTTAAAAAATTTGTTAATTTCAACTTCACGACACCAATAGTATACCCCAAAGGAACCTCCATGCCAAATATCAGCATCCTATTACACATATTAAATGAATGGCAAGCTTCTAAATAACTTGCACCAAAAACTTTAACGTTGATGTGCTAAAAAAAGTTAAGTTAAAAACAGGTCAAAAATTTTAAGCATTTGAAATTATTTTTTAATTTCAACTTCACTACATCAATAATATACCCCAAAGGAACCTCCATGCCAAATGTCAGCATCCAAGTACACATATATATATATATATATACACAGTCATGCGCCGCTTAACGACATTCCGGGCAACGACGGATCGCATATACGACGGATCTGCCAGCTCTGAAAAAAAAAAAAATGTATCTGAAAAATTCCTATCGCTGAGTGATGTTGCCGACGTCGCGCTGCCAGTCGTATATAAAGAGCACATACAATTATGTACGCTGTACAGTACATAATACTTCATAATGATAATAAACGACAGTGTGGCCCTGTTATAATGCGATCGTTGAGGTCCATAAAATGTCATCGAGAAAAAAGCAGGGTCGTGCTAAATCGGGATTCAAGTAAATCGGCTTTCAAACTGAACCAATGTTTCCACGTTTACCTTCTAGCAAGTAAATCACCTTTGAATTGAAGAATTTCGCGAATAAATCGTTGTTACAGTCGAAATTAAAACAAATTTATTTTTGGAGAAGCTTTTCATGTTGTTAAAACAATCGCACTGTTCCGAAAATATATATCACAATTGACAGGAGCTCGTTTCTTCATTTGTAAATTATAACATCGATGCAATGATTACGTATTTATAAAATCCAAACGCTATTTATTCATCTTTCTATAATCGATGCAAGAGTAGATTGTAAGCTGCTGCGAACAACACCGATGGCCGTCATGAACAGCACAAAGGTAAAACTAACGTGTCTTCAGTCTCTCTTGGATGTGTGTTAGAATTGCTGACAGTATTCAGTACAGTACCATGCTGTACAGGTTTGTATCCGAGGAGCAATAGGATACACCATATAGCCTAGGTGTGTAGTTTTGTGTAAGTACGATGTTCGAAAACGAAAACGAAAAAAAAAAAAGATGTTCGCACAACGACGACGTCGCTTCACGACGCGTTTCTCAGAACGTAACCCCGTCGTTAAGTGGCGCATGACTGTATATATATGTATATATATATATATATATGTATATATATATATATATATATATATATACACATATATATATATATACACATATACATTTATATATATACATATACATTTATATATATATATATATATATATATATATATCTCTATAAATTATATATATATATATATATACATATACATATACATATACATATACATATATATATATATACACATATACATATATATACATATACATACATATACATACACATATACATATATATACATATACATATACATATACATATATATATATACATATACATATACATATACATATACATATATATATATACATATACATATACATATATATATACATATACATATACATATATACATATATATATATATATATATATATATATATATATATACATATACATATATACATATATATACATATACATTTATATATATATATATATATATATATATATATATATATATATATATATATACACATATACATTTATATATATATATATATATATACACATATACACATATACATTTATATATATATATATACACATATACATATATATATATATATATATATATATATATACATATACATATATATATATATACATATATACATATATATACATTCATATATATACATATATATATACATATACATTTATATATATATATATATATATATATATATATATATACATATACATATATATATACATATACATATACATATATATATATATATATATATATATATATATATATATATATACATATACATATACATATATATAAGCCGGTAGGCGACATGGCTGCTCGCTCTAGATGGAAAGCTGGCCGACGCGACTCGCCGATATTCATGTACATGCTATCAATCAATATGATTATCACAGCCCTCTTAGTTTGAGCCCTTGTGAAATTTCAGACATGTTTCCAAAGAGACTCTTACAAATGGCAGCCCTGGTAATTCCATTTATCTATTCGCTAAAGATTTTATTTTTTTATATGATGCTGTAAGACATTCTCCTTGGGCACAAAAATAAACAGGTCCCTCGGAGATCCAGTTTCGGAGGTATTGATTTTTTTGTCCAGTCCACAATAAGTGTACGATGTACGATAAAGTATTTTAGCTGTTGCGAAGCAACGGAGATGTGCAAAGCAACCATTCATTTTTGTGTACATGCTAGCCACATTGTACACATTTCAGCCAAGTTTCTTCAAAATCAGAATCTTTCTCTTAGAGATATTCGCAATTAACCGTTTCTGAAATGTTCGACATGTACTCGCCCAAAACCTATCTCCTCCGACAAATATTTTTGTTAGGGCTGCAAATTGGCATGAAGGGAGCGAGATAGATTGCGCACAGAACTCTAAGGTTCGATTTTTCTATTTTTTGACCACTTTGAAGGGCCGTTGCTCTGCCGTTGCGAGGGTCTGGGGTCCCATATTCGAAAGCACACGATTGCCAGAAATATTACTCCTACCTACCAAATTTCATTGGAATCGGTTGAGTGGTTTAGCCCCGATGCTTGACCAAAGTTTCACGGACAGACAGACAGATGGAAATATCCAGAATAAGGGTGCTCTCAGAGCACCCAAAATAAATCTATATATATATTTTTTGGCACGCCCCTTTTTTGTGCCACCAGAGTTTTGTTACTGCATGAAATGAAACAAGCTTTGACATATATAGTAATGATATTATTGTCTTCCTTAAGAGGCCCCTCAAAATTCGTTTTGATGATTATGGTAGTTAAACAGTTCAAAAACTCCATTTGCAAAATGGGAGGAATTATTGCACAAAAAAAAAAAAAATGTTTCCCATTTTTTAGAGGACCACTAAGATGAGTTTTGCTCATAGAATCACGCTCCATTTGGGGAGAAAACAGTTGAGTTCATAACTGACGAATTTGCACTTTCCATGTGCCATAGTTTCTTCACAAAACCATGACTTTCTGACTAAGTACAAAGTATTTCTTTACTTTTTTATACATGGTTGCCATTTTGAAATTTTCATCAACCGATACCCGCTGCCCAGCCGGACCAACTGCCAACAAAGTAACGCCCAGTCAGTTACGGTTAAACCCAAAATCATGATCATCGTTTTAGTGTGGAGGCGAGTACTGACAGTGTACTTGGGTCTTTTCTGGGTGGGTGCAGGATTGAGCATGTGCACATAAAAATCTGGCAACCCAACTTGAATTGAACAACAATGGCCGCTTGATCCTTGAAATTTGAACCGACAGAAATAGCCTTCGAGCCTTCAGTGCTTCAGTGAGCCTTGAGTCTACCGCTCCGTAAAAGTACTTCTTCAACCGTCTCACAAGTAAGAGTTTGATCGTGATGGCAGATGCCAATAATAACAAGGAATATGAAAACTCCTCGTCACTCCTCTGATGAAAATTCTGTTGCAAGCATCTCCCCCAAGTCCAAGCCCTAGCCTTGATCCTAACAGTAATATTGAACATCCTCATAAATCAATGGATAAAAATGATATAATATATTGTTTAAAATACATTCATGCTGTCCGTGTTTTACCATAAGTTGCCAGTGACGCCCGTCGAAGACGGGCACCTTTACTCGTGTGTGTATATATATATATATATATATATATATATATATATATATATATATATATATATATATATATATATATATATATATATATATATATATATATATATATATATATGAAAAAGAAAGACCCACTCACATCTACATGGGTGAAACTGCAGAATTATAAAAAAAATTTCCAACAGGAGTCCGGGGGTTTGCTCGCCTGGAAAATTTTGAAAAATTGATGTCAAAATATGCATTTTGGGGATGATCCTGTCCATGTTGCAACCTAAAAACTATGCAAATGAAAGTGAAATTTGGGAAAGAATTATTTTTATTTCACCTGAACATTCATTGCTGGAGCCGGGTGTTGGCTTAACGGTTAGGGTGGCTGGCTTAATTAAGATCTCAGGTTCGAGCCCATCTCCTGGTGTTTAATCAACACCAGTTGGGTTGACTCGGCCCGTCTCATCCTTCCGAGGTTAGCAAAACGAGTAACAGGGGACAATGCATCAGTGGGCACTACATCAGCGTTGGCCAGCGGTCGGAGTCGTGAATGTGTAAGTGACGGGAATATAATACATCTGAAAGGAGTTCAAATGCCATAAGGGAATGGTAAGTTGCCGAGGTACTTAGCTGAATAGTCCTTTGGAACCCGGCAGGGCTGAAGGCAGGAATGATGAAGGAATCAAGGAGAAATTGACTCCAGATTCTTCAGACGAGCTTCACCAAACCGCGCAAGGCAACGCGAGACATGCAAGGTACCACAAAGGCAAAGAAGAGCTCTTTACACACAAGTCACACAAAAGTGCCAATATCAAGGGAAGAATCGTTACCAGCGAACCTCCACGATAAGAATTACCCTTTCCAGGCACAGAAGATATCTGTAGAATGAAGTGCGTCTGATAGACACCAACAAATGGCAGTCATTCATGCCCAAAACGCCAAGCAGGCGGATCTTTAGCATGGAAGGAAAAGACGTCTGAGGTATTCGGAATCAGTCAATCCTTTATTCCACTCGCGACCGAACAACCCACTTGTCTCTCTTCCGGTTTCACCCGGTTCCGGAAAACCACCGATGAGCCAGAACTCGAGAATATTTACGTATTATAACACGAAAGGCAAATGCCCCTACAGATTGCAATGGCACACAAGTTCTCCTCGACCTTTTGTGAGACGATTGAATAAGAATTCTCCCGAAGGATAAATGGTAAGTTCCATCTCGGTGATAACTCAAGCAGTCTTCTCCAGCTATTATAAATCGCCCACGAGGTATGAATGAACGTCAGAGCCTTCCATTCCGATCGGGGAAACCCCGCCTTTTCCTTTTCCCCACCCCCTTTTACAATTTCCTCCATCTTCTTAAACGTGATCTCAACATATTGCAACGTAACGCGCTTGCAAGCTTTTGTACGCGGCTAACTTGTACAAAATAGCTCATAATAAAAAAATACCATGGGAGTAAGTCACATAATCGTGGTCATGATGTGTTATTGCATTAGCATTACACCCCATCCGGATGAAGTGGGTTAATAAATGAATCAACATATCGGAATAGCACCTCAATTCCCGATGATCGCCGCATGCCTTTCTGATGACGAACACATGGAAACCTCCATATGGGTCGTTACAAAAATATGGATTTCTTTTAAATACAGAAAGTGTTTCACCCATGCATCTCTCACCTGTGAATGGATGGAATAACCCAATTGGCTATCACGTCATCAATTAAACACAGTTGGCGAGGATTAAAGAAATAAATCGTCTCCTCCCATGCTCTTATGGCTGAATAAGCGACATAAAGCAACCATGAAAGGCTCCACAAGGTAAGCCCTTTGTTGTTTCAAACCCTTCCCAGAGTTCCTCCACAGCTGTAAAGACGTTCACAAATAGTACACACATGAGAATCCCAATGCTACACACCCCCTCAGCTGCCGGACTGGGTTAATCACTTGTTGGAGAATCAGAGACAGTGCATGTTTGTCAGCAGCATCTGAATATCCTTTATGCAGTTAAATATCAGCTGCACTAAACACTGTTGCCCATCACTAACTGCGTCGCCCATCACATCACCAAAACATATACAATGGTTGCATTGATCGATCCTTTATAAATGCTGATCATCAAGCAAGAAAGCAGCACATACCGGTATAACTTGGCCGGTGTTTGAACCACCGATCTTCCATACTCAGAGTAGAAATTCTACCAGTGTGTCACGAAGTGTGATAAATGACATGAGTTCCTTTAAAAGGAACCTCAACGCAGTCGGAGCCATTAGGCCCATCAAACTTGCACTGGTTTCGCCAAATTGTGGTTGTTTGTCCATGTTCTCTCATTTTTATAGCTGATCATCAAGTAAGGAAGCAGCACATAACATTTAAAAATATTTGGTGTCACTCAGCCACTGTTCAAACCATCGCCCTCCCATACTCAGAACATATGCACTCACCATGAAGCCACCAAGTCTGATTAGACACGGCAATACAGTTTATTTGCTGTTAACCTCTTGTTTAAAATCCTTAGGAAGATAAGAAGCACTATCTATTGTTCTGTGGTCGTGATTGTTACCTCGGTTAATGACACTGTATGGAAACATTGTGAAATTACTGGGTAATCAGAGGCACTTGCAAGGTCTTTACACCCTTGTTCCTTCAGACTTCCTCTCCTGTCGCAGTCAACGCATGGCTCTTAATGGAATTCTCCCACCTCCTCTTCCCGTCCAGGCTGGAGTTCCTCAAGGCAGTGTTCTTGGCCCCATGCTTTTTCTGTTTTTCATCAATGATCTATGAGATTCTCTGGAAAATCCTTTATTATCTCTTTGCTGATGACTTCACCCTCTGCCGTACCATCACTCATCCCTCTGATTGGCATGCAGCAGCCTCTTCACTCTCTGCAGATCTGGATAAAATCACAAGCTGATCCAACACTTGGATCTTTCGATCCTGACAAATCTCACACTATGTTTGTCCAAAAGGATTATCTCGACCCCCACCCCCCTCCCCCCCAATGTATTTCTCAACAATCCTCTTGAAGAAGTCCTTTCATTCAAGCTTTTGGGCTTCACTATCTGCCGCAATCTTTCATCTCCAAGCTGGCCTCCAAAACCAGTCGCCGACTGGGCATCCTCCGTTGTGCAAAGTTCTTCCTTGGCACACCTGAGCTTCTAACCATTTACAAAGCTTTCATCCACAGTTTGATGGAGTACTGCTCTCCCCCTTTGGTGTGGTGCTCCTGTCTCACACCGAGCATGACTTCACGCTGTGGAAACCAAAGCTTTTAGGGTCATTGGTATCTCCCATGATGAAGCTGAGGCTTTGGGTCTCTCACTCTCTCATCGGAGGCAGGTCGATGGTCTTTCTGTCTTGTACAGTCTCCTCTCCGGCCTTGCCTCCCCCGTGCTCTGTCTGATCTGCCTCCCCTATATTTACACAGGGTGCTCAAGTTCACCAAAAACTCCTCACTGGTGAAACTACCAAAATCAAGAATCACTACTCACCTTCACTCTTTCATTCCTATCTTTTACCCACCTGTGGAACAAACTCCCACACTCTCTTCATTCCCACTCCTCCCTCCTGGTCTTCAAAACAGCTGTTCACCACCATCTCACATCTTCCCCCATCCAAAACCACGATCTTTTCCACCCCCGTTAATCCACCCCAAACCCACCTCCTTCAAATTCCCCGTTTTCCTTCCTGAAAGTCCCTGTACTACCATCTTGTTTACCCTGTGTACCCCACCTCATCCCTCTTCTTTCCACAGATCTCCTGTTGTCTTTGTTCTTCTCTCTCCTGCCCCTCTGGTCTCCTGCCTTGTTATTTGTTTCTGTGTATTAGCTCTTACACGAGTATACAAAAAAAAATTCCACATTGAAAACGTTATAATACCATATTTTTATACGCCACCTCATTCTTGCTAACACCAAAGGCTAAGAACCAGGGAACAGGAGACCTTTGTCCCAACAATGCCTGTAAAACAGCTGGATATATACCAAGTGATTTGTTGGTAATTTAAACAGAACATATTCAGATAAGCAATGGAACTAATTGTTCTAACTTTTGACTGAAAAGCACAGCACTCTGAGTCAACTTTCTGCTTCTTAAAAAAAAAAAAAAAAAAAAAAAAACTCACCATTTTATCAACCACGGCCAATGATAACAACAACATATTCACTTATTTCACTGCTTAAGGCCCTGTCACACCTTGACGTTTTAGCCAGCGTATGGCAAGGTATCAAAATGTAGGTAAAACACTGGCTGTATGCTGAACTATTGATGTTTTTTTTTATAGTTTTGGATGTATTCATAACGAGTTGGACGTATGCATAACATATTAGTAACGTACACAGAACGTTTCGATAACATATAGATAACTTAGATCAACGAATGCTGAGCGTGTTGTTAGCATTCACAACCTATGCCCAAGGATAGTCTAACTTATGCATAGCGAGCAGCGTATCGCCGACGATCACGTGGCGTAGGCTATTCATAGGCTGCGGCTCGACGATTCAAATCATAACCGCACAAGACATCGAAGTGTCAAGCCGCTGTCACACCTTGACGTTTTAGCCAGTGTATGCCGACGTACGAAAAATTTGCCGAATACGCTGGCACACGTCGCATAAGTTATGGGTAAGTTTTGTACACGTTAATAGCATGCCGAAGCATGCTGAAGCATGCTGGCATACGCCGTAGTACGCCGAGTATGTCGACAAATTTTCAGCATGTTGAAAATTTTTCGACGTATGCCAGCGTATGACGCACACGTTCCGCATACGCTGGCCATAAGTTGTAGGCACGTTACGCGATCGTTGACACACGTCGACACACGTTACTTGTAAGTTACTCATAAGTCAAAACATGTCGAGGTAATGGTTAGCGTCAGTGTTCCAGACTCCCTGGTTTTTTTTGGGGGGGGGGGTTTATCTTGCCAAAACGAAGTTTTTTGCAAGATATGTAAGTCAGCTTGTATGTTTTTTTTTTTGTTTTTTTGTAATCACGTATAAAAAATTCTGCAGAGCACAGTTATTATTGGAAATTTTTGTAACTTCGCATATCAGAGGCCTATAGAAGTCCCTTTCATTGCACAAAATTTTGAAGGTCAAAGGTCAAGGTCACTTTGTCACAAATCAGGTGAGTCGACGAAACCCTTATTTTTTGAGTAATTTTGATCGGATCGTCTTCAAACTTCATGGGAATATAGTTCATGGTCTGGCGCTCAGCTGATTAATTTTTGGTGGCGATTGGCCTTGACCTTCATGGTTAGCGCCAAAGGTCAAACATATTTAACCCCAAGGTCAAATTTTCAAGTTTTAGGAACCATATCGTGTAGTACCTCAAATTGAACACCTCGATGAGTGCTTTCTAGATATGTCAAGCTTGAGACATTATGACGTCATTTGGTGACGTTATGAGGCAAACGCATATTTTTCATGGTTACTCTGTAGAACGATTCTCATCGGAATCTCTCGTAAGCAGATATTCCTCAAGGAGTCGCTCCTCGTGGATTGCAGCTCTGTTCACCTCTGTGTGACCTTAAAGAAGTCACACGTGGTCACCTTTTGGTAAGATACGGGTCACCCTGTGGGTGACATTGGTTTGTTTTATTTTATTTTTTCTTCAGTATGACGGTGATGTTGACACTTCGATTTCTAGTGCGGTTATGATATAATATAATTAATAGGCTGCCGCTCAACGGTTTAAATCATAACCGCACTAGAAATCGAAGTGTCAACATCACCGTCATACCGAAGAAAAAAAAAACCCCAAAAAACTTAAAAAAACAAAACAAAAAAAAAAAAAACAAACAAAAAAAAAAAACTTCAACTTATGAGTAACGTACAAGTAACGTGCGTCAACGATCGCGTAACGTGCCTACAACACGTTACTCATAGGTTAGAAATAAGTTTCGGGTACGCTAAACATTACCTCGACGTGTTTCGACTTATGAGTAACTTACAAGTAACGTGTGTCGACGATCACGTAACGTGCCTACAACTTATGGCCAGCGTATGCGGACCGTGTGTCATACGCTGGCATAAGTCAAAAAATTTCAAGCATGGAAAATTTGTCACAGCTCGGCGTACTACGACGTTTGCCAGCGTGCTCTTAACATATACAAAACTTACCCATACGTATTCGACGTGTGCCAGCGTTTTAGACAAATTTTTCATACGTTGGCATACGCTGGCTAAATCGTCAAGGTGTGACAGGGCCTTTACCATCTCAGACTCCTGTTCATCTACAAGGCCTTAATCCACAGCTCGATGGAGTCCTGCTATCCCTTCTGGACTGGCTCCCCTGCCTCAAACTTTGCTCAGCTTGATACCATGGAAACCAAGGCCTTCAAGGTTATTGGAATATCCTGCGATGAAGCTGAGTCCATGGGTCTATCACTTTCACAACACAGGTCAGTGGTCTCTCTGTCTTCTACGACCTCATTTCTGGTCTTGCACTCTCTGCCCTCTCTGTGCTTTGTCCACACCCAGGTTTCTGCAGGGTGCATGCGGTCCATCATCAACCCCCCCCCCTCTGCTGAAACTGCAAAATTCCAAAATTACTGCTCACCTACACTCGTTTGTTCCTCTATTCCTGTTTGTGGAACCAACTTCAACATTCTCTTAAATCTCTTTCTTCCCTCCATGTCTTTAAGACAGCTGTTCACCAACATCTCACATTGTCCCCCATCCTGAAGCATGATATTGTCTACCTCTATCACCCTAATGTTTCACATGCAACTAGCACATTACCCATAGGGTGATTGAGCCACCCCATATAGTGATGATTGATAATATAAAGAAGAATCTTATGGAGATCTTAAAAACCGTCCCCGGGAACATTATCACAAACTAACTACAGTTGGAGGCAGTCCTGGGCTCAGTTACGATCCTGAAAAGAACCCTCAAAACAAAACTCTGAGAACAAGAAAACCTGTCAACTTAGCCCATGAACCGGGATCCTTCACCGAAACGGAGGTGGATACTTCAAGTCCTGGGAAGACTGTTCTCTTCTGAAACTCGAATTGTGGAGCTAACATCCAACGACCGACCGACCGACACACACACACACACACACACACACACACACACACACACACACACACACACACACACACACACACACACACACACACACACACACACACACACACACACACACACACACACACACACACACACTTTTCTTTTTTACTGTGAGTAAACTTACACAGGCAATTCTGACATCTCCTCAACCTCTCTCCTCACACTGAAACTCCTCAACCTCCCCAAACCTCAACCTCCCCCTTCCAAATATGTCCCATCTATACTCCAACATCACCCTCCCCCCCACCCCCTTGACAGCCCAACCCCAACAACTCTGTCCTCCCTTCCTCAGCTGGAAGTTCTAAACAAAGACCTGGTCGATGGGTAATGTGGTAGTTTAAGAGAAAATAGTCAGAAATTATAGCAAAGACCTGGGTAACCTCCACAACCCTGCTTGAGAGAATGCCATAGTTATTTGGGTGGTGTATAAACAACAGACTGCTGCCTCAATTGCTGAGGCCTATCTTCACAAGGCCCGTGACGCCAATTGGCTTAAAATCCTTTTAACTGCCGCTTTGGTCATTTTAAACTGAAGGGAAAACTTATATGGAGGGCATGGCGATTGTGAATATGACAGTTCCAAAGATGTCTGACTTCACAGAGCAATCTGGGTAACCTCCACAAAATGGCAGCCGTGGTATATAAATTGTGGGTGGGGTCAGGCGAACTGTCCAACCAATGGGTGGAATTTAAACACAGAGATGGACACACGGGCAGATGCGCACATGGACGGATGCACGGCTCCTTTTATAGTATAGATATGCACCATCCAGCAGATCAACATTGAGCTGGAGGACCTGTTTGCCAGCACTGGTTGTTGGTGGATGTTAAAAATCTCACACTGACAGGATGGCCTTAAAGGTATTCGTACTAACTCTAAGCTGTCCCACCTGGGTTTGAATACTGATCCAGCCATAAACTGTCAGCCTGGTGTTTCACATGCAGGGTGATTCACCAGTGTGTCTGTCCCATTATTCCCTAACGTACAGAGGGCATTGCACCAGTGGCACAGCCACACCCTCAGCCAATGATGTTATCCCCACAACATTGTGTTGCATACGAAAGAAGAAAGATCCCACAGTGTATTTTGCGCCGAGTAGGCGAGTTATCGCCGGCATCCTGAACAAATTACAAAATACTGCCCTAATTCTCTCAACGCTCACTTGTCAAGTATGGCGAGCATGCCAGTACCCCCAACCTCAGTTGAGGAAGGCCTTCATTGGACTGTTTGGGCCATAGGTCTCCACTCCAGCTGTTCCCTGTTATCTTGCTAACCTTTTCTTCCTATTTCTGCTTTAATTCCCCCTTGTGGATTTTCATTTATTAATTAATTTATTTATTTTGTTACATAATTTCCAAATTCAATCCTGCCACCATATTACTTTTGGAAGTAGTTCTTGAATACCATTTTCCCTTTACCTTCACATTTTCTTACAATTTGCTTTCTCATCATTCGGTATTACTTACAATGCCTTCATATACAATGAGCATTTGGATTTGAAAATAAAACAAGCTCGAATGAGCTAAGATCCTCGTCCTCTTAATGATGACGTCATAAAAACGAATACGACGTCATTGTGATGTATCAGGTTTGCGATAAATTTATCTGTGCTAATGCCCGGCTTGATTCACGCAAACAAAATTCAAACAGCTTGCCTAGTTTCGGAGATAATGGTATCGGCGATTCCCATTAGCGGCGATATTATGACGTCAACTTTTTTTTTCTAGGAAGAATTTCCAAAATCGGAGATGGTTACTGCCTGCACGTGGGCTTTCTGCATATACATGGCAAGTTTCACGAAGATCCGATGAAAACTCTGGGTTGTGAAACAAAAAAATGTCAAAAATAGGAATGACGTCATAAAATTTGATATGACGACATAGTGATGTATCATATTTGCGGTAATTCATCTCTGCTAATGCCCTGTTCGATTCCTGCAAACAGAATTCAAAAAGCTTGCCTAGTTTCGGAGATAATTTTTTAGGCGATTTCCATTAGCGGAGATATTTTGACGTCATAACTTTTTTTTCTCGGAGGAATTTACAAAATCGGAGATAGTTACTGTCTGCGCAGGGTATTTTTACATATATACGCCAAGTTTCAGGAAGTTTCGATAAAAACTGTAGGCTGTGAAACAAAAAAGTCCACAAGAACAACAACGTGAGCAAGACTTAGAGATCCTCCACGGGGATCTAAAAATATTTTCCTGATTATAACCTCCACTGTCCAAGCAGATACAATATTAACATGGTATTATTAAAATACATTATTTCATAACGACTCAGTTGTTCCCAATTTAATGCAAAAGGCACATTTTACTGGCAAAAACACGCAGGCTCAATTCACGCAATGTTACACCGATGGATTCAGAAAGGAAAATGACCATTTCATCTGCTCAGGCTCATCATACAAGGAAATAGCTGGTTTTTCTCAACTTGAAGCTAAAGCCCTTCCTATTCCCTTTGTGCCAACAGTTAATTCTCTTCCCTTATTATATTAAAGTCTCTCGATTAAAGCAGTGTTTATCTTATCTGCTCCTCCTGAGCCACGATTTAATCTCGGGGTGGATTTCCTGGCTCTCACCTCAACCTCCCAACAGACGTAAATGTCGAATGCATATGGTTGCACGCTTTATGTGTGATTGTGAGGATGGAATGAGGACGGGGTGAGGGGGGGGGAGGATGGAGGGTTGTGTAAACTCATACATGAGAGTCTTAACTCCGACAGCGTTCGTTTTTTGGGGGGCCTTGTAATAGGCAAAGATTAAAAGATTATTTTCAGTATTTATTTTATTGATAGCATTGCGAATTGAAATCATTTAATAAAAGGAGACTTAAACTTTTACAAATTCGCTTTAAGACAGACTCACTAATCACTTTTTAAAATGAGATTATGCAATTAAGAATATATAATTAAAAATGGGTTCAAGGGTACAATGTGATAAAATACTTCACTGGTGCTGTACTCGAATGTCAGGCATGGTGCTGTTACATATATCATTTGTGTTGTGACTTTCGAGAAACCATGGTCTCTTCTTGAAAACAGCAGGCCGTTGTGTGCTGGTGCTTCTTAATGTTAACACTTTAGAAATGTCTTCCAATTGCAGCAATTGTTAAAAGTTACAATTCCTTGTGTTGGATACCACCCTATCTTGGCCAACATTCTCCTATTTTAGTTTTTCCATGAGGATAAGATCCGACCATATGGTGTAGACCGGCACCAGGTGAAGTTCCGATGCATTGAGTGTGGGGAAATACCTTCTTCTTGAAGGCTGTCAATGAGCCAGCTTGGTTTTTATCACTAACCTCACCTCCACTCATTTATTCCTCTCTTCCCCTGCCTGTGGAACCACCTTCCACACTCTCTTCAATCTCATTCTTCTCTCCTGGTATTCAAGACAGCTGTTTACCACCATCTCAGGTCATCCCCCAGCTGAAGCCATGATCTTTTCTATACCCATTAAACCACCCCAACTCCAAAAATTTTGCTGATGTATCCATCTTATCGACTCCATGCATTCTCCTCTACCCCTGATCGGTTCCTGCATCCCTTGTTTGTCCATCACCGTCTACCTTCTCTCTCCGCCCTGCTGTTCCCTTTGTTATGTTATGTCCTGCCTGGTCTGCTCTGTGTACTATATCTTCCATGAGCCTAGACCATGTACATATATATATATATATATATATATATATACATATATATATACATACATATATATATATATATATATATATATACATATATATATACATACATATATACATCCTGAGCCTGGTGTTGGCGCAGTGGTTAGGGCAGCGGCTTGGGATTCAAAAGGTCCTGAGTTCAAGTCCCGTTGGGCCACTGAATTAATACACCAGGAGGTTGACTCAGCCTGTCATCCTTCTGAGGTCGGCGAAGTGAGTACCAGGAAACTGGGCCCGGTGTATGCCCCGGGTAAAAATAGGTGTACCATATCCCTGTGTCGTAAGAGGCGACTAGGGTTGCGTCAGGAAGGGCATCCGGCGTAAAACATGTGCCAAATCACGATGCGGATCATGCGGATGATCCGCTGTGGCGACCCCTAACGGGAGCAGCCGAAATAAGAAGAAGAAGATATACATATATACATCCTGTATAGAAAACAAAAAAAAAAATTTAAAACCTGAAAGCAACATTTTAATTCTTCTGATACCAGTCCGTTTCTGGAAACTTAAAATCCACATCCTCAATACTGCCACCTTTGAGTCTTTTTTTTTTTTTTTTTTTTTTTATACCTTGGTCGAGGCTCGTATGAGAGCTAACACACAACTCACAGCAAGGAGGCATGAGACAAGAGGGGCGGGAGTGGAAGGGACAAAACATTGGGGAACAGACACAGGTGAACTGTGGAAGGGAGAGGGATGGGGATGGGACGGGGAACATGGCGAGGGGAAGATGGACATTAAAGGGACTTTCAGGAAGGAAAGCAGGAGAATTGAAGGAAGTGGGCTTGGGTGGATTATCGGGGGTAGAAAAGATCGAGGATTTGGATGGGGGAAGATAAGAGGTGGTGGTGAACAGCTGTTTTGAAAGCCTGAAGGGAAGAATGGGAAAGAATAGAGTGAGGAAGTTTATTCCAAAGGCGGGAAAAAAGAGGAATGAAAGAGTGAAGATGAGCAGTGATTCGTGATTTTGGTAGTTTTACCAGAAGGGGGTTGTTGGCGGATCTTGAGCGCCCTGTGGAAATGTGGTTGGGACAAATCACAGAGAGAGCAGGGGGGGCAAGGCTGGAGAGGAGTCGGTAGAAGACAGAAAGACCACCGACCAACCTGCGGTGATTGAGTGAGAGGCCCAAAGACTCAGCTTCATTGCGGGAGATGCCAATGATCTTAAAAGCCCTGGTTTCGACAGCGTGAAGTCGAGAAAGGTGGGAGGCAGGAGCACCAGCCCAGAGGGGAGAGCAGTACTCCATCAGGCTACGGACAAAAGCTTTGTAAGTGGTCAGGAGCTCAAGAGGGCCGAGGAAGGACTTTGCACGACGGAGGATTCCCAGTCGGCGACTGGCTTTTGAGGCAAGGTTGGAAATGTGACTTTCCCAGGAAAGGTCATGGCAGATAGTGAGACCCAGAAGCTTGAAAGAAAAGACTTCTTCCAGAGGATTGTTGAGAAAGTGGATGGGGGTTTTGTAAACGGTCCTTTCGAAGAGACATAGTGAGAGTGTGAGATTTGTCTGGATTGAAAGACATGTTCCACGTGTTGGACCAGTTTGTGATTTTATCCAGATCTGCAGTGAGCGAAGAAGCTGCTGCTTGCCGGTCTGAGGGATGACAGATGGTACGGCAGAGGGTTGAGTCATCGGCAAAGAGAAATAGAGGATTTTCCAGAGAGTCCGAGAGATCATTGATGAAAACCAGAAAAAGAACAGGGCCCAGAACGCTACCTTGAGGAACTCCAGCCTGCACAGGAAGAGGGGATGAAAGAACTCCATTTAGGGCCACACGTTGACTGCGACAGGAGAGGAAGTCTGCGAGCCATGAGTGGAGATGGCCTTGAATACCATGGGAAGAGAGTTTGGTGAGTAGGGCAGGGTGCCAGACTGTGTCAAAAGCACGTGATATGTCCAGGGATACGGCTCGGATTTCCTGTCTGGCATTGAGGACCTCCATCCATTGATGGGAGAGCAGTAGCAGCATATCTAGGGTAGAGTGACCTGGTCTGAAACCAAATTGATGATTGGAAATCAAGCCATTGGAGAAGAGGAAGGATTTCATGTCTGAAGCGATGATGGATTCCATAACCTTGCTGATGATTGGGAGAAGGCTGATTGGTCTATAGTTACAGGGATCTGTTTTTGCACCTTTTTATGCAGGGCAGTGATGTTAGCAGATTTCCAAGCAGATGGCAGATGACCTTGGGAAAATGAGAGGGTGAATAGAACAGAGAGAGGGTGAGCAAGAGCAGAAGAGCAGGCTTTGAGGACACGTGGGCTGATGCCGTCTGGACCGGTTGCAGAATCTGACTCGAGGTTTGAAAGCAAGCTCTCCACCTTGTCAGGAGAAAAGGATACAGAGTCCAGGGACAGTTGGGTGCGACTGGGTAAAGTGGGTAGAGATGGTGATGGGTTTGGGACACAAGATTTAGCTGCAAACACCGAGTTTAGACATTCAGCTTTATCACGTGTGGAATCAGCAGTGCGGCCATTTGAGGTAAGGGAGGGGATGGAGGGGAACATACACCAGAAACAGATTTGATTAAACGCCACCAGGATTTTGAGGAGGGAGAGAGGTTTGAGAGTTCAGACTTGAGATGAGAAAGATGTTGTTTTCTGGCTCTCCTGAGGGTAGATACACACTTGTTCCGAGCTTTGTGGAAAGAACTGAGATTGCCCTCAGTTGGGTTTGCTTTCCATGAGGCAAAGGCAAGTTGTTTCAGGACAACTGCCTCACCACAAGCTTCAGTAAACCAAGGGCGGGAGGAAGGGTAAGACAACTGAACACGAGAGGGGATAAATCTGTGCATGAGGGAGAGCAAGTTTCTTTGAAAGAATTCCCAGGATGAGTTGATGTTTGAGAAAGTAGTGATAGGAGACCAGTCTGTAAGTTTGATGGCTGCTCGGAGACCCTGCCAGTCGGCTTGAGTGAAATGCCAGACTCGACGGCGGTGAGGTGGTTCTCTGATAACAGCCAGAGAGATGTCCACTTTAATAAGGACGTGGTCAGAAGAACCAATTGGAGCGAAGGAAGAGCAGCAGATATTGTCAGGGAAATTTGTCAAAATCAGATCCAGAAGAGATGGAGTACCATTGGTTGAGATCCGGGTCGGGAAGTTGACCGATTGAGTCAGTCCCAATGAGTCACAGAAAGCTTTTGCTGATGTCCCATGGCAGGTGAGAGAGGTACCCACACCTAGCCAACTGGCGTGATGACAATTGAAGTCGCCACATAAGAGGAAGAGAGAGTTTGGATGAGAAGATAGAAGATGGTCCATGTTTTCGGAGAGTGAGGTGTAGATGGATTCATCACTGTTCGGTGGACGGTACAGTACACATATAAACATGAGGTGGGAGTGGAGGGGAAGCCGAAGCCAGAGGTATTCCTGGGGGTGTGGGGGAGTGAGAGCAGTGCAGGGAGAGTGAGGAATAGAGTCTTTGATGAAGAGAGCAACACCTCCACCAGGACGAGGCTCAGGTCTGTCATACCGTAAGAGGGAGTAACCAGGGAGAGATACTTGGGAGTCAGACACGTCTTGGGAGAGGAAAGTTTCTGTTAGGCAGATAATGTCTGGTTTGTCAGTGGCAACCTGCATGGAAAGATCTGAAAGGTTTGAGCGAAGGCCCCGGATATTTGAGGTCCACACTTTTAATGAAGAGGTAGGGGAGGAGGCTTTTGGTGCAGGAGGTGGAGGGGGCGGGGGAGGGTCGGACGAGGGACGAGCGGGGGAGGTAACGAGGGTTGCTGAAGGAGTGTGGGGTATTGCAGAATAGCGAGGGGAGGGGGCCGAATGAGGAGAAAAGGCTCTGTGGTGCTGTGAGAGAGGGGGGACAAGAGACAAGGAAGATGGCAGTTGAGGATTTGAGGAGGTGGAGTGAAGAGATGGAGGTGAGAGGGCAGTGGAGGGAGGCAGGTTGGTGGATGAGAGGGGGGGCAACTTAGAGAAGGAAAAGTGAGGGGGATGAAAGGTGGGAGAAAGGTGAGGGGGGAATTTTTGAAAGAGGTGAGAGGGAGGCTTGGAGGGAGAAGAGTGGGATGGTTGCTTTGAGAGTGAGAGTGAGGGGTGAGGGGGGTGAGTTGGCACTGAAGTTGGAAAAAAAGAATGGTTGATGGAAAGCGAGCATCCATGGCAAACTGTGGTTTTTAAAAGTTTTAGATTTGAACGTTTGAAAAAGTCTGATTTGAACGTGCAACCTCTGGGATGTTCTCACCACTAGGCAACCCACATAACTGGAACCTAACTTGTGGCAAAAGTCTCAGAATCATGGTACGATTTCGATTTGAGGACAATGTTTCCATAAAAAAACCACATATATCGCTAAACAAAAATCTTTCGGGTTAATCAGCTACGAATGTATGCTGCAGAATCCTAACTTCCTTCCCACCACCAATGGATTGCTTCAGTCTCCCCCCTTCATCATCGATTTGTATGTTCCTCAACCTGATTGTCTGTCTGTCTTCATTGCAACAAACACATCAATTCTGGCCTAGCTCAGCATTATGCTTCAACCAAATCTACAGCATCATGGAGTCTCAATGTGCAGTCCCCTGTGAACAGGCCCTGCCCGAGAGTCACGAGACTGGAAATGCAACTCCATCTTCCAGCACATTCACATGATATGGGACTGTTTATAAAGACTTCACAATCCCTTGATTTTTGTACACAGAGGCAAAGACTTCACAGCAGCACTTATAGTGAAAACAGTGGTGTTTGACAACAGCTGCCTCAATCGCAAAAGGTCCAATTTTCACACCACGATTGGCTGACCCTTTAATTAAAAACGATTTTTTTTGCCTCCCGCACCGAATCTTGCACTCAATGCGAGTTCATTACAGCATTATCGCATCGCCGGTGTGCCGGATCTGCTTTTCAGGTGCATCGGCCACAAGAGTGTTGACAGTCCTGCCCATGCGTGCCAGCGTGTTTTACAGGTAATGCTGCGGGTGAAGACGGAAAGTGCTTGTGGCTGAAAAAGGGAAAGATGGCAGAAGGATGGATCCGGCAGAGTTTAATCTCCGATGTCAGCAGAAAACAGAAGTCAGACCGCTGTCCTTGAAGGTGAAATGGAAACGGTTTCTATAATTACTAGTTTGCCCTGGACGACCTTGCAAATTTTGCCATGCTTAAAATTTCTACAACAGCTAAACAGCTGTCAATATCACATGGCCAAATGAAGGAAAATGGAAACCAGGCTTTTTCTTTCGTTCTTTTTTTTTTTCATCCAGGAAACTACAAATCGATGCACGGTTTTCTGCAGCAAATTTCTCAAACTGATTTTATTCTACCGTGTTGATATATTGCATCTCACTCAGAAAATATATTATGGTGAGTCAATAATTCAAGGAAATAGGTACAAGATTCATATTGAGTGGAGACATTATGAAATGTCTAATGCTTATTAATTGAATTATAATTATTAGAACTCATTAATTATTGAAGAATAAATTAATTCAATTTAAATTAATTATAACTTATCAATTCATCATACACTGATATGGATGGCATCATCGTAATCTTATGCCATGTCCAATTTTTGTAGCGTGGGGTCGGCAAGTCCATTGTACAAGATTGGCCTACTTCTTTCATGAACCAGCTTGGCCAAGCTTGACATTCAATTGGAGGTATTTGGGCAGAAATTTGTAACAACAACAAAAAAATGCTCATGGAGGAGCGAAGCAACATCGAGCAACAGCTTTACAGGCTGACAGAGGGGAAAAAAGGGAACAGGCAGGAACAAACGGATGGACACAATGCATATGAGTAGTTGAGATGTATAAATGGAAGAGAGAAAATAAAAAGGGGGGGGTTGTTAGGGGTGGTGGAAATGGTCAGTGTACAGAGAATATGAGACATCAGGGGTGAGTATTTGAAAAAGCACGAGATGATGGAAGGTACTCTTGAAGGGAAAAGCATGAGACAACAGACACAGGTGAGAGAATAGAGGGATGGATTAATAGAGGTGAGCATCAAGCTTAAACTTGAGGAGGAAAACCAGCTCAGGGTTTCTGCAAGAATGTGTGTGTGTGTGTGTGTGTGTGTGTGTGTGTGTGTGTGTGTGAGACCCAGGGGGGGCTACGAGTGCATGGAGGAAGGCCAGGGTGGGTTGAGCTAGCCCCAAGGTGAGGCAAAAGAAAGCTGAGAGTCCACCAACCTTTCTGCAGTGGCCAAGAAGCAGACCTTGGGACTAGTATCCTGTCAGGAGGTGTAAATAATATGAAAAGCCTGGGATTCAAGGTGGCAGTATTTGAGGATATGGATTTTAAGTTTCCAGAAACGGACTGGTATCAGAAGAATTAAACTCGATGGTCTTCAAAAAAAAGAGGGAGATATGAAGAAGTTACACCAGCCCAAGGTATTGAGCCATACTCCATGGTACTTCAGATGCTCAGGATGGACTTGGCTGTCGTGGCCAGTTTGGAGATTTGACCAGTGTACCGGAAATAACTCAGCTACACTTCATTGTTCAAGACATCATGGAATCTTTAATGTCCACCAGCAACCAATGCTGGCAGACAGGTCATCAGCCTGATGTCCCATTGGATGAATGGCATACTTTTTGTAAAACACAATGCCTGTAAAACACCAATCCAACAGTTCACCGTATAGCATCAGGTTGGGAATCGAACCCAGATGAGACAGCTCAATGACAAGTGTACTAACTGCACACCGCTATCAGACAACTTGGAACTTTGCTTCCAGTAAAAATAAAAGATTTAGTGATTTGCTCTTCCATGATCTGAGACTTTATAAATGCTAAAAACCAGAACGACACTCAGTCGAGAGCATACCTCCACCAGGCTGAACCGTTTACATTTTGTATCCCACTGATCGGCCGTATCTGGATCTGGACCTGAATCAAAATCGAATCGGTTTATTCTTATCACCAACCAACTGATCCACTAAGTTTTGTCGTAACCCATCCATATCTTTTTGAGGTAGTGCAAAATATCATTTTTAGTCCCATCTCTCAATGGTGAAGAATTACCTCAAGATGACCTTTTGACCTCAAAATCTATAGGCTTCTCAGTGGAGACTACATCTACAACTTGGTATAGTTTCCTGAAAATCAATTTTAAATTGTGACCTGGAGGTGAATGACAGACAAACAGAGAGAATAACAAAATCGACTAACAAATATACTTAAAAAATCTTCGATTTTGCAAGTAACAAACAGACTTGCAAAATCAGACAGACAGGGGTGAAAATATAAACTTCATCCACCATCGGTGTTAGAGTTAAAAATAAATAAATAAAAATCGCTTTAAAACGTCATCAACCCTTGAGCACAGCTTATCCACCTGCACAGGTGTCTTTCAGTTAACCCAGACGACCATTGTGCTGTTCTGTCAACAGCAGGCATTGGTGGAGCACATTTACATTGAGGATGATAAATCAGCTTGGATAGCTCACTGGCTGTCATTTGCATAATTACAAAAGTAATTAATAATAAGGATAAATAATTAATAAAGCACTTTTTATGAGTCCATTATTACAAAGTGCTGGAAACATCCCATTGCATTTTTTTTGTTTTTGCATGCGTCAGCCTCGTCATTGCTACCACTGCCAAATAATGGTAAAATACAACTGGAAAGATTCTTTATTATGATGTAGATATGAAATATGTCTTCTTCCCCTTTTTAAGAACCCGATGATATAAGAAGCATTTTTCCCTTGCCGAATTGTCCTTTAAATGAAACATCCAAAGTGAGGCAAAAGACCACGCCGCACTAAACACTCCCTTAATGGGTAGATAGTTGGTGCTACTCGACATAGTTACACATTGCGCTGTGGTTTCAATTTTTAACGATGGTTGTACTAAGATTGATTTTATTGTGTACAGACCGAGATGTGGATCTTTATCACTCTTAGTCCATTGGGATATTTTTGTGCCGTTTAGCATTTTCAGTGGTGTAACCAGCGTGGAATGAAAACACTGACATGTTCATGGTGTGAAATATTAAACAGTGAATTAAGTGACAGGTGCCGACATTTATCCACTTTTATGTACTGGATAATGGCTGATAGAAATTACCAAGACAGTACAAGGTAGGACCAAAATGCAATACCTCCATAATTGGACTATTATGTTCAGGTCTTTTTATATTCATGAACGAGGCTCGTGGAAGAGCTGGAGCAGAATGGAAGGGAACAAAATGGAAAGTGGTAATTTCTAAGGGGAAAGGAGCATCAACAGCATTGTCTTCTTGTTCTTCTTCTTGCATATGGAAGCTTGGCTACTGGTTAGCTATCATTTTGTTGGGGTGTGACTATGCTACTGATGCTGTGCCCCAATACACTGGTACTCATTTCACCGACCACGGAAGGATGATAGGCTGAATCAACCGCACCTGGTGTTAATTCAGTGGAAAAACAGGGCTCGAACTCAGGACCCTAGGATCCCAAGCTCGCCACCCGAAACACTAAGCCAACATGAGGCTATAGAGTGGGAGTGAGAGTGGTAGTGAGAGTGAGTGAGTGATCAAGTGGAGGGGGAGGACACATAAGGGTGAGTGAGCTGCACACAAGATTAATGAAACACAGCAAGAAAAGGAAGGGGAAAGTGGGGATGAAACAGAAAATGAACAAACCAACCGATAACTTACAAACGAAAAGAGGTGATGGAGAGGGGAGAAGAGGATCGGAATAACTTGGAAAAGGAGTGCTTGGGAATAGGGTAATTTGGGGGTAGAGGAGATCATGAGTATGGACGGGGGATGGCCTGAAGCACTGGAGGGAAGAACAGGACTGAACAAACTGGGGAAGTTAATCCAACAGATGAGAGAAAAGAGCAACAGATAAGTAGAGGTGAGGAGTGAGCCTGGATTTTGGGAGTTTAACAAGAAGAGGGTTACAGGCCAACCATCTGTGCCTGCACAAACCAGGGAGGCACAGAGGCAAGAAAGGGCAGAGGGTGCAAGACCAAAAAGGAGGCAGTACAATACAGAGAGGCCACCAACATGTCTGTGATGTGAGAGCAACAGGCCGAGATACTCAGCTTCATCGCGGTTTAGACACTCAGCCCAATGAGTTTGAAAGCCTTGCTCTCCACAACGAGAGTAAAAACAAAAGAATCAGATAGCTGGCAGTAAACATAGTCATTAATCCCAACGTAAAGTAGAATGGTAAGCAGAGCAGTGTGCCAGATCGCTTCAATGGTATGAAGCATGGCTGCAAGGAAAGGTCAGGTCAGGTCAGGTATGGGAGTATACGCCAGAACAGCGCGTCGCTATGTCCACTTTCTGCCAGTACTCCAGGGGCCTGTGTCTGGCCATTCCCAGGGCAGATGCCTGGCCCATCCCCATCTTCTTACAAGGATTACAAGGAAAGTAAGCACAGGAGGAGGCCATTCGGCCCATCATGCCTGCGCCACACCAATACAAGATTTAATAAATCCGTCAATACCCCTTCCCTTCGTGTGCAGCCTTTTGGCTGCGACACTGGTGCTCATTTCACCGACCTTGGAAGGATGACAGGCTGAGTCAACCCCTCGTGTTAATTCAGTCGCCAACAGGACTTGAACTCAGGACCCCAAGATCCCAAGCCACCACCCAAACCGCTAAGCCAACACCAGGTTGAGATACTGATCAACCTGTTGCCTGACCTCATTGTAAGGTCAGATTAGATCTGTAACTTGCTACAGGTACCATGTAAACCTGTGCTAACCTGTTTCATGGTTGGGTTGGCGGTGACTAACCGGCTCAACCACCAGGTTTCCTGGTGAGGAGGGTGTATGAATATGGACACCCAGCAGGATTAAAAACAAAACCTGTCAAAGGGTGGAGGAGCTCCATGTGAGCCAACAGCCATCCATATCTTGTGCCCAACTGTGACTGCGGAATTCCTCCTGCAGTTGGGTTACATTTTTTAGGAGGTTGATGGCAGGATTTGCACACTGGCCACCGCAAAACACTTCATTCCGCAAAATGCACAAATGCAAAGAAAACTGAAAACCCACTCCGTGGGAGTATCTCCTGTGCTGCTGCCCTTCGCAGGGCAGCCAACTGGATGACATAATCGGGGCAAAGCCTTAAGGACCCCAATTCCTAAAAGGAGGAAAATCACGGGGTATACTTCCTGGGTTAGATGGAAGTGGTGTGTTGTGGAGTGGTGTTAAGGTGTTGTCCACCAGATAGTGGTCTCCTTGGGTTAACCTGAGGCAGTGCCTTTGGATGGGTGCCTGGAATATCATATCCCTAAAAGAGGATGATCGCCTGTCTCTGTGATCATCTGAGCTCGTGTTTGAACATTGATACTGCAGCACTCTCTGAGGTTCGGAGACCGGATAGTGGCGAGATCATGGTGGGTGGTTACACCGACTATTGGTCTGGTCGGTCTGATGGTTACCTTGCCCAAGGAGTTGCTGTAGCTGTGTCAAATAAGCTGACTCCAATGGTAATTGAAGCAACACCAGTCAACGAGTGTATAATGAGACTAAGGATTCATCACTCCTTGGGTGTCGTTTCCCTGGTCTCTGTTTATGCTTCGACTGAGGCGAGTTATCTCACCGTGAAGGACACACTCGATGCCATGCTCGAGTCTGTGGTTGATCAGTGCCCCAGGCGAGATACTCTTCCAGTCTTGGGGGATTTCAATGCATCAACTGAATCTGATAGGGATGGTTATGAGACGTGTTGGTTCCCATGAATCTGGAACTGTGAACCAGAATAGCACTAAGTTCCTTGACTTTGCAAGAAGTCGTGGACTTAGGGTGGCTGTTTCATGGTTTCAGCACCCATAGGCTCATCGCTGGACTTGGTATTCCATCTCTGGTGGTGTGGCCAAGGAGATTGACCATGTGCACACAGATGGTCACTGGAAGATGATCCAGAACTGCAGGGTCTACCAGAATGCTCAGTTCCTCAAAACCGACCACAGGCTTGTTGTAGCAACTCTGAAGTTTCAGCTTAAATCTGGGAGAATGGTACCATTCCAGCCCAGGCTGGATCTTGGCAAGCTCAAGGATGAGAGGGGAGCTGAGGAGTTTGCAAACAGACTGAGAGGGGATTTGGGGGGTCTGAATGCTTTGGGGAATCCTGAAGAGTTGTGGAGTGCCTTCAAGACCACCATCCTTAAGGTTGCAGGTGGATGTCTTGAAATTCACCGTCGGGCAAAGAAGAATTTTGTCTCAAGGGACACTGGATACCATTGCCCAGAGTTGCAGGGCCAGGCTGCATGGCAGAGCTGAGCTGTTCAGGGAGCTGAGGAGCAAAACTGTCCGTGCACCAAGGGTGGACAAGGAGGCCTATGTATGACTAATCTGTGAGGGGGTAGAGCATCACCTGTGGTCAAGTGATTCTTGTCCTGCTTACAGGGGAGTTCACGCATTGCGTTCCTCCAAGCCCGCCCCTCAGTGTACTGCAGTTTGAGCGGAGGGTGGTAGGCTCTTAACAGAGGAGTCTGAAGTGAAGGCCCACTAGACCAGTTAATTTCAGCAGCTCTACCAGGCTGACCCACCAGCTGTAGAGATGGATGTCAAGGGTGTTACTATCCCTATTGCTGACCCTCCGATAAATTGTGATCCACCTTAATTTGTGGAAACACAGACTGCGGTGAACCGGTTGAAATGGTCTAAAGCTTCTGAAATCTGTGGCATCCATGTTGAACTTCTCAAGGCTGGTGGAAATGCGGTACACACGTTGTTGTATGCAATTCTGTGCTCTGCCTGGAACACAGGCATCATCCCAATTGACGGAAGAGGAGCATTGTTGTCTTTCTATGGAAAGGGAAGGGTGATCGCCAGGACTGCAATTACTACCGAGGGGTGACGCTGCTCTCAGTGCCGGGCAAGGTCTTTGCTCGGATAACTCTTGATTGGGTTCACCACCATCTGATTGAGCACCAAGGACCAGAGCAGTCAGGCTTTACACCAACGAGGTCAAAGATTGAACATATCTTTGCTCTTCAGTCTTCACCAAATGCAGACAAGAGTTTTGGCAGGGGCTGCTTGCAGCCTATGTTGATCTCTGCAAAGCGTTTGATGCAGTGAAATGGGATGCCCGTTGGAGGATTATTTGTCTTCCTGGAGTGCCACCAAAACTGATCAACGTCATATACTGAACTGTACTCTGGTACTGAGAGTGTTGTGAGATGTGGTAGTTCCATCTCTGACTTATTTCCAGTTGTTACTGGAGTTCATCAGGAGTGTGTACTGGCCTCCACACTTTTCAGCACTTGTATAGATTGGATTCTGGGGATGATGTCAGAGAGTTCAAGCTGTAGTGCATTCTTTGGGAATTTGAAGATCTCTGACTGATTTCACCGACGATGCAGTCATCTTTGCAGAGACTGGATATCCTTTTGTGGGCTCTCGAGGTGCTGAATGAAGAGTCAGAGCAAGTCGTATTACAGGTTTCTTGGGTGAAAACTAAGATCCAGGCTTTCAATGATATCTTTGATGCTGCGATCTTGTCTGTGCCGGTTTGTGGTGAGGATGTTGCGGTCACAGATTCACTTACCTTGGCAGTGATATTGATATCTCCGCTGGCTGTGAGGCAGAGGTCAAGAGACATCTGGGTCGGGCTTGGGGAGTCAGGAATTCACTGGATCATGGGGTGTGGCACTGTCGGTACCTGTGCTGGAGGACGAAAGTCCGACTCTTCATGTCCTTGGTATTTCCAGTCTTGCTCCACGGATGTGAGACTTGGACTCTAACCAGGAAGCTGAGATGGAGACTTAATTTCTTTGGTATCAGTTCTCTCTAGAGAATCCTTGGCTATCACTGATCGAAATTTGTGTCCAAGAAGCGGTTGCCAAGAGAGACTCAAATGAGATTGGGTATCTGCATAGTCTGTGAATATCAGCTGCGACTGTATAGACATGTGGCTCATTTTGCTGACACTGACCCTGCTCATCAGATCCTTTCAGTGAGGGAGCCTTGTGAGTGGAGGAGGCCATTGGGCCAACCACATGCCTCGTGGTTGCAGCAGGTAGATCAGCATCTCAAGAAGATGGAGATGGGCCAGGCATCTGCCTGGGGGATGGCAAGACGGAGGCCCCTTGAGTACCATTGGAAAGTGGACGCAGCGACGTGCTGCTCCCATACCTGAACCGACCTGACCTGCTGCAACTATGAGGAATGTGGTCGGCCCATTGGCCTCCTCCACTGATGAGGCTTCCTCACAGAGATAATCTACTGAGCAGATTCAGCATCAGGAAAACGAGCCATATGTCCATACAACTGCAGCTGACTCTCACGGACTATGCAGGTAACAACTCTCCTTTCAACCTCAATCAGCAACTGCGCATTGGACACAGTCTGACGAGCAATAGCCATGGATTCTCCGAAGAGACCTGGTACCAAAGGAATCAAGTGTCCATCTCATATCAGATCCCTGGTCAGCGTCCAAGTCTCACAACCATAGAGCAAGACTGGAAGCACCAAGGACCTGACGACTCAGACTTTCGTACTCCTGTGCAGGCACTGGCAGCGCCACACCCCATGATCCAGTGAATCCATGACTCCACAGGCCTGACCCAGCAGTCCATGGACCTCTGGCTCACAGGCTCCAACTCTTCAACCAGCACCTTGAGGGCCCCCAAAAATAAATCCAGAGTCTCCACAAAGATGACTGCATCGTTTGCGAAATCAAGGTCAGAGATCTTAATATTCCCAAAAGATGTACCGCAGCTTGATCTCTTTGGCATCCTCCCCAGAATCGAGTCCATGTAAGTGCTGAAAAGTGTGGGGGCCAGTACCCACCCCTGATGAACTCCAGTAACAACTGGAAATAAGTCAGAGATGGAACCACCACATCTCACAGCACTTTCAGTTCCAGAATATAGTTCAGACATCAGACTGATCAGTTTTGGTGGCATCCCATGAAGACCAAGAATCATCCAGAGGGCATCCCGATTCACTGAATCGAACGCTTTACAGAGATCAACATAGGCTGCAAGCGGCCCCTGCCAA
Organism: Eptatretus burgeri; assembly: GCF_056783735.1. Classification (NCBI taxonomy): domain Eukaryota; kingdom Metazoa; phylum Chordata; class Myxini; order Myxiniformes; family Myxinidae; genus Eptatretus; species Eptatretus burgeri. The sequence continues at coordinate 51,794,477 of NC_140961.1, forward strand.
AAAACTCTCATCTGCATTCAGTGAGGACCCGAAGAGCAAGGATACGGTCAATCGTTGACCTCTTTGGTGTAAAGTCTGACTGCTCTGGGCACTGGTGCTCAATTAGATGGTGGCAAACCCAATCAAGAATTATCAGAGCAAAGATCTTACCCAGCACTGAGAGCAGTATCACCCCCTGGTAGTTGTTACAGTCCTGGCGATCACCCTTTTCTTTCTGTAAAGAGACAACAAGGCCCCTCTTCCTGCCAGTTGGGACGATGCTTGTGTTCCAGGCAGAGCACAGAACTACATGAAACAACATGAGTACAACATTTCCACCAGCCTTGAGAAGCTCAGCATGGATGCCACAGATCCCAGGAGCTTTACCCCATTTTAACCGGTTCACCGCAGCCTGTGTTTCCACAAACAAAGGTGGATCACAGTTGATTGGAGGGTCAGTAATTGGGATAGTAACACCCCTGACTCCAACTCAACATCTGGTGGGTCAGCCTGGAACAGCCACTCAAAATAACTGGCCCAGTGGGCCTTCCTTTCGGACTACACTATAAAAAGCCCACCACCCTCTGCTCTAACTGCAGTACACCGAGTGATGGGTTTGGAGGAAAGCAATGTGTGAATTCCCCAGTAAGCAGAATGAGAATCACTTGACCACAGGTGATGGTCCACCCCCTCACATATTCCTTGCAAATAGGCCTTCTTGTCCACCTTCAGCCCATGTCCAGTTTAATGCCCCAAATCCCTGAACTCTGGAATGCAAGGAAAGGTCAGACAACTACCTGATATTTCACTGTACAACTACGTGGAGACCAAGCTGTGACATGTAAAGTGCCCTATGAAAATGGCAAGAAAACCATGAGGAATAAAATGTGCAATCAAAGTGAAAGAAAACCACAATAATCACTGAAATTCTGTATTTTGTTTGAGACAATAATCAAAGCCAATATATAATGTGAAAGGGAAGGTTTGGAGTATGGGGGAGGAGTGTTACAGGGGGTGTTCTTCTTTTATTTTTATACTTTCATTCAGCTGTTGTGGTTGTAGACCTCCATTATTGGCAATACATCTTTGGTTCAAGCCAATGCATTCTTTATTGACAGTTTTGAGGACACAAGTGACCCCCCCCCACTCCCCCCCCTTTCCCCTCCCAACAACCCCCTTTATCTTGTACCCTTTCAGAGTTCAAAAGCATCCAATGATTATCATACCAAAAGAGATGCATTGGCTTCTTGGACCATGGAATTACAGAATTCTTTTTAATGAATAGTTTATCCCGTCAATGCATACGTGATGAGGATCCAGCCCAAAATTCGATCTGCTGGTTACATCATTGATTTTGCCTGTTGAGTCGAGTACTTGGACATGGCTAAGCTGATGCTGCCCCCTCTGCCTTCCCTTCTCTGCTGGATATTTTGACCTCGGTATCATCGTGCAATGACCTCCGCATATTAAAATGTTAGGGTCGTGTATTAACAGATGAAAAAAGAACTAAGAAATAACATATGTCAAGTTTCATTTTACACACAACACAAGTTATGGCAAAATATCATGGGTTCATGAGCATTACCTTTAACAAGCCTTATCATGGCTTTGCATGACCATTTGGTCTTCAGGCCAAAGAGCATTTGTTCAGATTTGTCATCATGGTTGCATTTTTTTTCCCAGTTTATTTTATTAAACGACTGGTTGGATAGCTTTGAGGTATGTGCACTCATCGTTGAGCTGTCTTGCCTGGGTTCGAATCATGACCAAGCTATAAACTGTCACCCTGGTGTTTCACATGCAGGGTGGATTAATCAGTCTGCGTGCCGTGTCCATCGGATGGACGTTAAGCTGGGTGTTCTGTCGATCCGAGAGTGTCTTTTTTTTTAAGGGTAGGCGAGTTATCGCCAATACCCTGAACAAATCACAAATTCCTGCTCTAACCTACAGGGGCCACTGCATCGGTGGCACAGCGGTGCTCTCAGCAATGATACCATGCAATAGTCATGGACTGCAGAGGAACGAATGAATCAATTACATGTTAAAAGGCATTTCTCAACTTCGAGACAGCTGTGCTGTTCAAGAGTGGTGTTTATATCAACTTGTGACCATTGTATTGAGTACCGGTTAATGGTAACACCCTGTGCAGAAGATCCTTTTTCTTAAGTGCATGGAGAAGCCTATTTAATTAATTTGATGCATTTACTAACAGGCATGGTTGGAACCCACGACTCAACATCCATATTATCCATTTACTCGTCTCTAGTGGTGGGGATGCAAAGATGGTATTTATTTCAAAGTAAACTCAAAATTTCCCAAACAGATGCACCTCGGAAGGAAATCAAGAATAGATGGCGCCTCGTTGCATCTCGCATCATATGCAAAAAGCAGTAACTTGGTCTTGTAGGAAATATTAAATTCCCAGTGTGAATCCAATGTATGGTTTGCCTCTTATCTGTAGCAACATAACCTAGTTAATAACCGCTACAGCGGCCCCACGAGACTGCGGTTGGCGATCAAATGAGATATTGAGCGTTAGGTAAATGCAATGAGGATGCAAAGGAAATCGTCATTATGTAAATCACAAAGGAATCTGCTTGAAGAACGGTTTTGAGGATACATTTCAAATTCCATGTTCTCAGGATAATCTGCAGCCGTCGTAGACCTCAACCATAAGATGATGAATGACTTCAGCAATGAGGAAAGCATCTTTTCACTTCATTTAAACAAAACAAAATAAATCCTCTGAAACTATTATTGAAACAAATTTCCAATTACAACCTACACTGTTGATTATTGTAACTTTCGGTTTCTTCTCGCAATGTGCTTGTTTCTGGTTACCCTGCCTTTGTCTTTTCATCCATCATCTCGTTGATGAGCTGGCAGGATGGCCAAGAGGTACGCACACTCTCTTCTACAAGCTGTCTTGCCTGGGTTTGAATCCCAACCCAGCTCGAAAGCATCTGAAAATGCAAAACCTGCCTGCTTTGCATTCAGACTTCCTCTTTTTGACCTAATTCTTAATTTGTCTTCTCCATATTCTGATGATAAAGCTTTGTTGAAAATTTGATTACAAAAGCTCAAATAATAATTAAAATTTCAGGTCAATTGGATAAAAATTGACGATTTTATGATTCTGACCTTTGACCTTTTCACCAAATTATTAACTTATCTTCTCCATATTCTCAGAATAACGCTTTCTTGAAATTGTGATGTCAAAAGCTCAAATAATAATAAAAAATAATAAAGTTATTGCCTGGACAGACGCGCACGCGCACACACAGACACACACACACACACACACACACACACACACACACACACACACACACACACACAAGTCATTGCAAAACCCAGTCTCCTGCTGTGCGGGGGATGGGCTGATGATGCTACTATGCAGCCTTGTGTTGTACATGAAAGAATATCTCCCTAATGTTGCATATGCAAGTGCTGGCATGAGGATGCAGCATGGGCATGCTGGGACGATTGACCATTTCCCCGAATTATCAACTCTCCTTTTCTAGGCATTGCCTTGCTGATCAGTTGAGCCGAGTGATTTTCACCTTTATCTTGGGTATGCACAGGGTACAGCCAAGCACAACTAATAAAGGTAGCTTGAACATACCATGCCCAAAGTCCCATGATGAGAGGCCATAAAATTCACTGCGATGATATTGAAGGTGCTCAAAGACATCCTTGAGCACTGTGATGGAACAGAACAGCATGCACACACACGTTTTTTTTTTCTCCTCGGTTTATGGCTCTTTGTGTACCCGGACTCGGAATGCCTTCAACTGCAGGATTATCGAGAGCTAATGGAGTGCTTCTGCGGAGTTTGGAGTGATTACATCTTCCAATGTTATTTGCAGGTGAATTGTGAAGCAAGGACGTCTGCCTCGATGTCACGGCGTTAATTGTGCGGTGATATCTCAACCCAAAATTAATTTTGTCGGCGAAATCCACACTGTGCCAGTTGGGGATGGACCCGAGCCCCGCGCCCACGAAGGTCTACTTGCCCAATTCGTTAAAAGCTGGTAAGGGAGATAGACATTCGAGGAATTCAGCAGGGTATTTGAAACAACAATATGTGTACACGCTTGATTATTGCCACTTTTGTTTTGAGGGTCGGTTTCCAGATAAATGAAAGTCAATGATTAAATATCATATCATGCTCAAATGGACAATATTGTTTAACCCTAATCCTACCAACGGGGGTCTTTTTGGACCCCAGGCCTACATTCTGATGTGTTATTTCTATATTAGTTTAACAATGTAATATTAGTCTGTTTACCTATATGCGCAGGTAATAAATATACATAATGTTTTGAGATCTCACCTTGCTGCACAGAGTTACAAGGAAATCCTTTCTGGGACCAAAAAAGACCCCAGTTGTTTTCGTTCATTTTTAGCACACCTGGACTTTAGTCAGGTGAGCTTATGAGATGGAGCAGTGTCTGTATATGAGTGAGTGAGTAAGTAAGTAAGTGAGTGAGAGTCAGTCAGTAAACTCTTTAGTCATTATCACTTGAACCAAACACACGATTTTGAAGAAACTTGGCCACAAGCTTCATATCTGATGCCAAACAAAGGTTCATTGACCACAACAAAATCTACACTCATTAAAGGAGTTTACGGTGGGGGGAGGGGGGGATTAACCCACCCAAGAGAGATATTTGCAATGTTCTCCGAAACTACACACAAAATGATTTTATGATTTACCCATGATTTACCCGAAACTACCCATGATTTACCAAAGTGTATTGACCGCATCAAAATCTGTGCTCATTGCTGGGATATACGGGGTTCTTTTGACCCCTCAAAATAGGTATGAGCCATTCTAGTGTCCTGCGTCAAAATGGTGACCCATCCAGGATTGTGCCCAATAGTCCAGGAGACTGCTTCGGCAGCATCGATGCTCTGTACAGAGTATGGTCCCAATGCATGGATGGAAAATAGGTATTTGCTCTCTTCTCCAAAACTACACACAATTTTGATGAAAGTTGACCACAACTTTCATCATTCGTGATGTACTAAAGTGTATGTATCGACCACAACAAAATCTGCACTCATTAAAAGGGTCCATGAGGGGGGGGAGGAGGGGTGTTGCCCCCCACAAAATAGGTATTTGTTCTCTTCTCCGAAAGTACGCACATGCCAACCTTCATCACCCATAATGTTCCAAAGTTTGCTCACGGCATTCATTGAATAAATAAACAAGCAGTCATAGACTGGTACTTACGAAATCGTCAACTTGACCTCTGACATTGTCTAATAAAAGCTGTCTCTAGAGAAGGTAGCGACGCAAACCAGAAGTTTCTACGATGATTCTGTACCAAACCATCAAAAATCGAATGTTTGACCTCACTGTGACCTTGACCTTTGACCGATTTTGACCAAAATCTAATCGGCGCTAGCCATTACCCTCCTGAATCACGTGGTGTAATTTGACATTGGTAGCTTCTTCCGTTCTCGAGTTACCACGGATTAACGCAAATTTAAGCAATTCAGGTCCAGTGATTCTGAATAACGTGGTGTAATTTGACATTGGTAGCTTCTTCCGTTCTCGAGTTATCTGAAGGCCCGGTCACACCTTGACGTTTTAGCCAGCGATGGCAACGTGTTAAAATGTATGTAAAACGCTGGCTTACGTTGAACTTTTGATGTTTTTTTTTAAAGATTCGGACGTATTCATAGCGACTTGGTCTTATGTACAACGCATTGGTAACTACACAGAACGTTTCGTTGTGTTATAGATAACTTATACCAACGAATGCTGAACCTGTTGGCGGCCTACACAACCGATGCCCAACGATAGTCTAACTCAGGCATAGCGCGTTGCACGCATCGCCGACGATGTCGTGGCGTAGCCTATTAAAAGGCTGACGCACAACGATTCGAATCATAACTGCCGTAGAAATGGAAGGGTCAAAATCGCGGTCACACCTTGGCGATCTTTCCAGCGTATGCCGACGTAACAAAAAGTGTGTCTAAAACGTTGGGGCACGTCGAATACGGTATGAGTAAGTTTGGTATACGTGAGTACAACGCTAAAGTACGCTATCATAAGTCGTAGTAAGTAGAGTACGTCAAGAAATTTTGAACATGTTCAAAATTTTACGACGTACTCGGCGTATGACACACGTTCCGCATGCGATGGGGATAAGTTTTACACACGATATGTGGACGCTTACACACGTCCACAAAGGCTACTTATAAGCTCCTCATAAGTCGAAACACGTCGCGGTAATGTCTTTTTTACGCGAAACTTATTTCTAACTTATGTTTGACGTGCTTTGAACCAATTCTTTACGTAGCCCCAACACACATCGACGTATGTAGACGTATTCCAATGACGTCTTCCGGTCGACAAAAAAAATAAATGAACGTGTTTCTAGGTTACAACTGCCATATAAAGACGTGTTCCCAGCGGTTTTGGGAATTGGTATATAAAAATGGTGTTCATAAAAGGGGAACCCAACAGTGTTTTCGAGTCCTTTTTGAGTCGATGTCCATGCCAGCAGTAACAGTATCAGTATCAGTATTACTATTAGTATTAGTATTAGTATTAGTAGTAGTTTGTTCATGTTGGCAGTAGTAGGTGGGTGTGAGGGGGAGGGTGTGGGTTATGATGGATCGTCCTTGCGTCCGCGTGTCCACGGGTAGGTTCATAGGCTGCCACTCAACGATTTAAATGGCTGCATCTCCACTATTGAAAGTAGACGCTTGCGCTCAACAATTGGATTTTTTTTTACACTCAACGACTTTTAAACGGTACCACTCAGCTAGTTTCATTGTTTACAATGAACGATTTAAATTGCTGTCACTCGCCTTTGTTTGTTTGTTTTTTTTTTTTTGACGCTGGGGTTTGGAAATTTGAAACGTTTCTTCTGAACGTGTTAAAACGCTCAAACTCGACTATTTTAAATAGACGCTGCCGATGGACAATTGGAATCATAGCCAAGCTAGACATCGAAGTGTGAACATCCTCGTCATGCCGAAGAAAAGTTTGAAGAATGCTGCAAATAAGTGTCCTGGCCGTGGCCGCGGACGCTGACGCAAGGACGATCCATTATACCGACGTCTTTCAGCCTATGAGTAACTTAAAAGTAACGTCTGTCGACGTGTGGCAACGATCGCGTAACGTGCCAACAACACGTTAATCATAGGTTAGAAATAAGTTTCGGGTACTCTAAACATTACCTCGGCGTGTCTCAACTTATGATTAACTTACAAGTAGCATGTGTTGACGTCTGTCAACGATCGCAGACCGTGCCTACAACTTGTGGCCAGCGTAGCGGAACGTGTGAGTCATACGCCGGCATACGTCGTGAAATTTCAAGCATGAAAAAATTTGAGGACAACCGAAAAGTACAACGTTTAAAGCCAACGTACAACGACGTATGGCAACGTACTACGACGTATGGCAGTGTTTTTCAGCGTGCTCTCAATGTTATCAAAACTTACCCATAACGTATTCAACGTGTGCCAGCGTTTTAGAAAAAAAATTCAAAAATCGGCATACGTTGGCTAAAACGTCAAGGTGTGACCGGGCCTTGAACCAAACCATCAAAAATCGAATGTTTGACCTCACTGTGACCTTGACCTTTGACCGATTTTGACCAAAATCTAATCAGCACTAGCCATCACCCTCCTGAATCACGTGGTGTAATTTGACATTGGTAGCTTCTTCTGTTCTCGAGTTATCGTGCCTACAAACAAACACACAAACGCACAAAAACACAAACAGAGGACAGAAGTCATCAATATACTTACGAAATCTTTAGATTTCGTAAGTAATAAATAAATCAGGGTCTAAGGGGGGTTTGCAGGGAGGTTGAGTGACCGTTGCTCCTGATCCAGGTGAGCTTCAGGATGCATGGTCCTATTTTTTGCATATATTACTTCACATGGTAATTGTATGCCTGCTGTTGGCTTAATGGTTATGGTGGTGGACTTGGGATAATCTTGGGATCCTGAGTTCAAATCCCCCTTGGCTGTTGAATTAATATCAGGTGGGGTTGACTCTGCCCATCATCCTTCTGAGGTCGAAAAAATGCGTGCCAGCTTGCTGGTGTCCTGTGTCGGAGTGGCGACCCGTCCGGGATTGTTCCCAATAGCCAACGAGACTGCTTAGGCAGCACCAACGCTCTGCACAGAGTATGGTCCCAATGGATGTATGGTCATTGTATCGAGCAAGCCCTCTAATTTTAATGGGGTTTTTTGTGCTTGTGTTTGTTTACTTCATCACTAAAATCTCATCCAATCAAAAGATGTTTCCTCGTTGATGTGAAACTTCAGCAGATTGAATGAAATTTCGTGCTTCTGAGTAGGCGTCATAAGAGACCCCAGTTGGTAGGTTAATTTTAGATTATACTGTATATTTATTTTTCTTTTTATATCCTCGTGGAGGATCTCAAAGTCTTACTCACGTTATTGTTCTTGTGGGTTTTTTTGTTTCACAGCCTACAGTTTTCATCGAAACTTCCTGAAACTTGGCATATATATGTAAAAATACCCTGCGCAGACAGTAACCATCTCCGATTTTGAAAATTCCTGCTAGAAAAAAAAGTTATGACGTCAAAATATCTCCGCTAATGGAAATCGCTTAAAAACTTATCTCCGAAACTAGGCAAACTTTTTGAATTCTGTTTGCAGGAATCGAACAGGGCATTAGCAGAGATGAATTACCGCAAATATGATACTTCACTATGACGTCATATCAATTTTTATGACGTCATTCCTATTTTTGACATTTTTTGTTTCACAACCCAGAGTTTTCATCGGATCTTTGTGAAACTTGCCATGTATATGCAGAAAGCCCACGCGCAGACAGTAACCATCTCCGATTTTGGAAATTCTTCCTGGAGAAAAAGGTGACGTCATAATATCGCCGCTAATGGAAATCGCCGATACCATTATCTCCGAAACGAGGCAAGCTGTTTGAATTTTGTTTGCGGGAATCAAGCCGGGCATTAGCACAGATAATTTATCGCAAACCTGATACATCACAATGACGTCATATTCGTTTTTATGACGTCATCATTAAGAGGATGAGGATCTTAGCTCATTTGACCTTGTTTATATGCTTATTGACTTTATCAATAAAATACCATGTTTCACCATTGATGTGAAGCTTTTGCAGATTTAGTGAAATTGAATTGTTTTGAGTTGGGGTCTGAAAAGACCCTTGTTGGAAAGATTAGGTTGTAAAATATGTTGGTAGGATTTGGTTTAAAAAGTAATTATTTGCAATTCTTCATCTCCATTCTGAAAAATATGACCTTAATCTATGTTAATCATTTTTATATTAAAAAAAAAAATTGAGATCCCTTCAGCTTCAACACCCTTGGTTGTTATTTTGGGAGGGGAAGGATGTTAGGAGGATTTTATCCCCTGATATTGTACCCAGTTAATAACAGTGTATAAGGTTAGCAAAAATGGAGACCCTGTATTCTTGACGTAGCTTTTGGCATTCACAAGTCGAGAAACGTTTCAAGGCTAGAACCAATCCTGCAGACAGGGCCACTACTCCATCACAGGATAATCGACTGAAAGTGCAGCAATTTGTCATTTGTTCAGGATGCTGGTGATAGCTCGCTTATTCTTTGCAAAAGACACCATGTGATCTTTGACATCCACCAATGACCAGTGTTGGTAGACGGGGCACCCAGCTTCACATTTTTCTGAAGGACAGTGCATACATTGATGATTCACCCTGCATGATAATTGGTGTTTGAGAATGGGGGTTTGAGTACAGGCCCAACCCTCCCCCCCCTTTCCCCAGACATTGGAAATACTTGGCCCATCTGCTCAATCTTCCAAATTTATCATCTCTCAATTGGCACAAAGGGAGAATACAATAACAGCAGGGTTGAGGGACAAAATAGAGGGAGACTTAGAAAAATAAGGGATGTGAGGAAGTGTGACAGCAAGGGGAGGATACAGGAGGTTGAACAAGATGGATACAGCCACAAACTCTCAATCACAGAAGTGGAGCGAGGCATGCAGCATCAGAGCAGAGCCAAAATTGTCACGCCCACTTGCTGAGGCCATGGCAAGTCGGCCAGACACTCACAGGGACACAATTCAATAATACACCACAACAAGGTGTTGGCACCTGAAAATAATTATCTATTATAAACATAAATATCTTCAAATCAAATGAACCACCATTTATTTGGAGAGAAGGTATCATGTGTGCATGTATGTTTGTATGTATGTATCATCGACTCATCCAAGAGGATTTGACCACGGACACTAAAATTTTCAGGGTCCCCCTGCTTCCACAATACACAACACTACACCACACACTCCCCTCCACCATCCCCCCAAATCCCCCATCAACAATCACCCACTCCTACTGCCAGCTCCTGCTGGCAGTACAACAGCTGAACATTTGAGAGATTTGTTTTTATTCCAAACCTTTGCTCAAAGAGAAAAAGCTTTGAGATTTAAAACGAGCAATCAAATAAGTGTTGTCAAAAAAGAAAATTCCAGAAGCTGGAGGAGTGGTTGGCAAGAGAAGAAAAAACAAAAACAATCTGGAATCAAAGCAAAGCTGCAACAGGAGTTAAAGCAAGTGTGAGCAATCGAGTAAATAGTTAGTCTGAGGCCAAACAAGAAGGGTCTATATTCACCAGAAGTTATTCTGATCGATTCAAACCTTTGTTCTGATGACATTCCAACACCAGATTGGGAATGTTAAAGAGTAAACATGGAATTGGGGCATGGGTGGGGATGGGAGAAGGGAAGGGATGGGAAGAGGATGGGAGGGGTGTTTCTATGTTCTATAAACAGAAAAGGAAATCACAGCAATGTCATAGGATGATTATGAAAATTGGACTCAACGTCATAATCACTGCAAAAATGCATTAAAGTAATATTAATACAAATAAAAGGTATAATTGTTGAATTAAGTTATAATGAGGGCTAGCAGGATGGCCTAAAGGGACACACACTCACCTCTAAGCTGTCTAGCCTGGGTTCAAATCCCGACCCAGCTATAAACTGTCATCTCGGTGTTTCACAGGCAGGGCGATTCATAAATATGTGTGCCGTCCCTCGGATCGACGTTTAACTGAGAATCCCGTCTGTCGGCATTAGTTGGTGGATGTTAAAGATCCACGATGTCCTTCATGAAGAGGAGGTGAGCTATTGCCAACACCATAACCATCGTTCAAAAATCCTGCCTCGACTACTGCTGGGAAAGCAATGGAAAACCACTCAGTAATGCCCTTGCCAAGAAACTGCTTTGGCAGCATTGACACTTTGCAATAGAGTATTTGAAGTGGTACATCAGGTGTGTGTGTGTGTGTGTATGTGTGTATGTGTGTATGTATGTGTGTATATGTGTGTATATATGTGTGTATATGTGTGTATGTGTGTGTGTGTGTGGTGTGTGTGTGGTGTGTATGTGTGTATGTATGTATGTGTGTATGTGTGTGTATGTGTGTATGTGTGTGTATATGTGTGTATGTGTGTGTATGTGTGTATGTGTGTATGTGTATGTGTATGTGTATGTGTGTGTGTATGTGTATGTGTGTATGTGTGTGTATGTGTGTGTATGTGTGTGTATGTGTGTGTATGTGTGTATGTGTGTGTATGTGTATGTGTGTATGTGTGTGTATGTGTATATGTGTGTGTATGTGTGTGTATGTGTGTGTATGTGTGTGTGTGTGTGTGTGTGTGTGTGTGTGTGTGTGTGTGTGTGTGTGTGTGTGTGTGTGTGTGTGTGTGTGTGTGTGTTCCAAACCTCCTGGGTCCTCCCCCACCCACCCACTTAATCGACCTGGGATCCCCCTCAGCATATTGATAGCAGTCACTTGTGAAACCAACCTTCTGACTTGCACACTGCCTAAGGCTTTTTCTTTCCCTGTGACATTGAGTTGCAGCATGCGGTGAAGATCACACTGTTTGACATTTTAGCGACACTTCAAGAGTTTTTACCTACTTATGAGGTGCTAAACACTTTTGGCCCAGACAGGACTGCTGGGAGTCATTACTGACTGCCATTGATGGCATGTTTGGCGACGAGCAATTTCCGTTGTTTGCAGCTCCCCCCCCCCCCCCCCGAGCTCCTTCCAGGGTGTCGACACTATCAAAACAGTTACTAGGTAGATATGGCAAACCACATGGTGTACATTTTATTCTAAGTGATAACAGCTGGACAGAAATTTGGAATTTAGCCAGGATGCCAACACACAACTCAATTTAAAATCCACCAGAGAATCTCCATCATCCACCAATAAGTAAGATTTGAAACAATTCCAGAGAATTTTTATGGGCTGTATCCATATTGTGCACTCCCTGAATCTTCCCTACATCGCTGATTTCTCCAAGTCCCTCGCTCTCTATTTTGTCCTTCATCCGACTCTTGGTGTGTTTCTCCTTTCACTTTATACTACTCCTTTTGTTCTGTTACATCTTTATCTGTTGCATGTTCTGGCTGCTCCATGAGCCTCGACATTGCGTACAAAAACTAGAACGGCACTTGGTAGAGCGCATACCTCCACCAGGCTGAACAGTTTACGTTTTGTATCCCACGATAGGCCAGATCCGTACCTGAACCAAAATCGAATCGGCTTCTTCTTGTCAATTAACAAACTCATCTACCGAGTTTCATCCGAATCTATCAACAACTTTTTGAGATATCATGCGACATATCGTTTTTGGTCCCATCATCTCTCCATGGTGAAGAATAATTAAAAAAAAAATTATGGTATCAGGATCCGGATCTGGATCTGGCGGATCCACACCAAAATCTAATCAATTCATCCTTGTCACACTCAACCTCTCCACCAAATTTTGGCCAAATCCATCCACAACTTTTTGAGATATCCTGTTCACAAAGATAGACATACAGAAAAAGATGACAACATAACCTCCATCCACCTTTTCGTGGTTGAGGTAATAATAATAATAATAAAAAATACTACTTAGGAAGTTCTATCGATTGGCTGAGATAGCACTGCCCATAAATCCTGTTCATCTGGCCTCACGAAGGAAGGCTTGACATCAAAGCCTGCCAACTTCCCAGTGTATATACCTGATGACTGTACAACACGTGTATCTATCGTTTATATTCTAAGCGAGATGAGCGTCACTCTGTCTGTGTGTCATCATTTTTCTCAGAGATGGTCAAACTTATCTTCATCAAACTTTCAGAGGTTCATCAATGAGTGCCAGGGAGGGTTTTAGGCAAAATTGAAAATTTTGAAAACAGAAGTTATTTTGGGGATTTTTTTTCTTCTAATCTCTGCATTGCCTATAAGTCATTGTAGCTATGTGAAAGGTAATATCAAATGATCACCAACCTTATTCCTTAATGGTGTAGGGAAATGTTTTCAGTACCCACAAAAAAAAGATTACAATTCTTCAAAATGCCAACATGATTAGAACAGCACCAGGCAAGGAAAAGAAAATTTAAAAACCTGTAAAGAGCAGAAATCTTGTCATCAAGTCCTCCACCAATGGCTTCGGGTGATCATCATTTACTGCCGGAATCGTAAAAAGTCTCAAACCATCTCAACCTCTTCGATTATTATAGGCTACGCATTATGTCCCTATTAGTATTACTCCACTGAATAAAAGTTTAAAAAAAAATAAAAAGAACTCTCGGCACTTTGGCTGACTTTTTGCATGGTTATTAGTTAAGGTCAGGCTTCTACTGTAATAAAAACTGGTACTTGATATTGTTAAGTGGATAATAAAGCCCTAATAAATGTCCAATATCAGGGAGCATGTAATGAGCTTGCATGGTCATTCTGCATGACATTGCACTAGAAAAAAAAATTAAAACTTAAGATTGTTAACCCCTTTAGCAATGGGAAAGCGTAATTGGGTAAACAAAGCAGCAAGAAAGCACGGAAGTTAATGCCCAATTATTTTACTTTGATGTCTTTTATTTATTTTCCTTCGTTCTTTTCAGTAGGGAAAAGAAAGGTGAGTCGAGATGCAGACCTGTATTATCTACACTACCGGTCAAAAGTTTTAGAGCACCCCCATTCTCCATTTTTTACCAAAATTTAAGCAGTTCAAGTCCAGTGAATAAGCTGAAATGGTACAAAGCCAAGCAGTAAACTGCCAGAGGTTAAAAAAGTTTAAGTTTCCAAAAACTGAAAAATAATGTAAATTTCAGAGTTGTCAAAAAAAGGCCCTTTTCAGGGAACAAGTAATGGGTTAGCAACTGCAGTTGTTCTGCAGCAATGGAAGTAAATTAAGCCATGAAAGTTGATGCAAACAATTCCTTCAGGTGTCCCAACTTTTGTTGATGAGTTACAAACCCTCTGTCTGTATAAAAGCAGTGTTGGAACAGACTGAGTTGCTGCACCCTCTGAAGCATTATTTGGACAATATTGCACTGCAGGAAGTAGTATATTGCTGTCATAATGGTGAGAAAAAGACAATTAACAAAGGAAGACAGACAGACCATTATAACCCTTAAAAGTGTAGGTCTTTCCTTTTGAGAAATTGCAAAGCGAGCCGAGGTGTCAATGAGTACAGTTTCTTACACCATCAAAAGGCACTTGGAAACTGGAGGAAACTCTGACAGGTAGAGGTTTGGCAGACCCAAAACCACAACACAATCAGAAGACAAGTTTCTGAGAGTCAACAGCTTGCGTGATCGGCGGCTCACAGGACAGCAGCTTCAAGCACAGCTTAACAATGGTCGAAGTAAGGAAGTCTCAGTTTCAACTGTGAAGAGAAGACTTCAAGCTACAGGTTTGACAGATCGAGTAGCAGTAAGAAAGCCATTTCTAAGGTGGTAAAATAAGAAAAAGAAGCTTGGGCCATGAAGCACCACCAGTGGACTACTGAAAACTGGAAGCAGGTCTTATGGACGGATGAATCAAAATTTGAAATCTTCGGTTCATCACGCAGGGTTTTTGTACGCCGTCGAGTAGGCAAAAGGATGGTTCCTCAGTGTGTGACACCAACTGTCAAACATGGAGGAGGAAGCGTGATGATCTGGGGCTCTTTTGCTGGATCCAGAGTTGGCGACTTGCACAGAGTGACTGGCACCCTGAACCAAAAGGGCTACCACAGCATTTTGCAACGCCATGCAATACCCTCTGGTCTACGCCGAGTTGGTCAGTGGTTCATCCTACAGCAAGATAACGACCCAAAACATACCTCCAGGCATGTGAGAACTACCTTAGAAGAAAAGAACAAGACTGTAGGCTTCAAATCATGGAATGGCCAGCACCGTCTCCAGACTTAAACCCCATCGAGCTGGTTTGGGATGAACTGGACAGAAGGGTGAATGCAAAGCAACCTACAAGTGCAACACATTTGTGGGAACTTCTGCAACAGTGTTGGGAAGAAATTTCTGAACAATATTTGATTTCCATTGCAGAAAGAATGCCACGAGTATGTTCGGCTGTTATATCTGCAAAAGGTGGCTACTTTGATGAGTCAAAAATTTCGATTAAATTTTGTTCAACAAAACGATTCCATAATTTCTTTTTTTATCTGCAATTGTTTATTTGTTCTATTCTTTAATTTCAGAGTGCATTGAAACATTAAACTGCTTAAATTTCAGTAAAAACTGGAAAAATGGGGGTGTTCTAAAACTTTAGACCGGTAGTGTATATCCTCTGTGATCCTTTCGTTCAGTATAACCACTCAAGTCAACTCGGTCAACTCACTAAGGCTGAGTCAACTCACCTGGTGTGATGTATGGCATGGGCTTGAACTCAGAGGACCTTGATATCTTAAGCCAATCACCTCAAACGTGAAGCCTTTTCTTTGATACACTGAACATCTTTTCTTTTTTAAATTACCCAATATAACCTCTCCCAGAGAGGCCTCTGGTGAAGACATTCAGGACATTGAACATGTAAAATATAAGGTGTTATGGTGGGGGGAGGGGAGAGAGAGAGAGAGAGAGAGAGAGCATTGGGGGAGTAACCTCACCCAACATTAATCTATGATACAAATACTGAGCTGTACCTTTGCTACAGAAGAGGGGAATGCTTCCACATGAATATCCGCATTCACCTGGAATATAAAATTATGATAAAACGCTATCGGAACTCTGATAATTAAAAGGACAGTCAGTTGAGATGCAGAGGCTCAGGGGCTCAGGGCCACAGTAGGAAAATATACCCATTGGCATAGCTAGTGGAAATATTTTCTCCAAAAAAAAAAAAACCTGTCAACTAATGGACACCGTTTATAATGGGTTACCGAAAGGACTCATGGATTTTTTTGAATGGCTTTTATGGAAAGACATTGTGAAAACATGATCCTTAGACTTTTTATTTTGGTTTTAGCACCAATGCTTGATATAACCTCAAAACTGGTGGAAAAGGGTGCAAGATCGTTTTTGGCTAAAGCCTCTCTCAGACTGTCTCACTCAGTCCGATGTTAGACAAAAGATGCAGGTTTGGAGGGGGGGGGGTGCTATCTCAACAGAGGGTTCAAGTTATATGCAGAATGGAACAAGGAATTGTTGAACAATAGTGAGAGTGAGGCTGTTTATGTGCAACAATAATCAATTTTTTATCTGTGACACGTCTTATGGGACTCAAGCAGAGACAGGAAGGGTGGAGAATAAATTGACATGAAGACAACACATTGTTGTTTGTGCATGCGCAGGAAGTCAAAGATGCAGGAAGGGAAGTAACCTTGCATTCTGTTGGCTATGAGCTTGGCAAGCATAAGCTGGTGAAAGATCATGTCAAAGGCCCCTGGCATACCCCATCATAATAAACCTTCACAAGGGATGACAACAAAATTAAGAAACATATAATGGTCATTCAGCAAAATGGTACTTGTGCCAAATTGCATTCCTGGTACAGAGTAATAATTATAAGGTTAACACAAAGCAGGTAATTTGACCTCAACACCAACACACGATAACCGACTCTTTTGAAAAGGTATGGTGGGTTCTTTACCATCCTAAGGCAAGTGCTCACAGATGCGTTAGCTGTCGTAATTTCCCCTCCGAAACAACACTACTTTATGATGCAAGACGATGTGTTAAATAAGGATTAGCAGAATAACTTAGAAGCCTTTGATCTGTTTCGCCTTTATTGGAATATTAACCCAGCTATAAACTGTCACCCTGGTGTTTTGCAATTTCCAAGAGATCAGACTACGCTGCATCGCTGGAAGAGGCTGCTAAGATGTAGGGGAGGGTGGGAAGGGAGGGAGGGGGTTGGAAGCCCAGATGTTATGGCAAGGAAACTGATCATTAGCAAATGGTCACGTTTGTGTTCACATTTCAACTGCGATTGTATCATGCCTGATGGACACGCCATCGGAGATCCCCAGTATTTCGCCCTGGAACATCTGGGGGAACCTGTGATTCAACGCAACAATGGAGCTATCATCAAATGGTCCATGGCTGCCGGCAGCGCAACTCAGCAGCCGCTACTCTTGGCTGCTCCGCCTCTGGTAACTCGCACCCTCCCTTGCATCTATGGACTGGCGCTAAGCCCCCAAATTGACAATTGAGACATTCGAACTGCGGTGTTCAGGCCTTGCGACTTGGAGTGGTGAGTTCCCATTGTCGGCAGTGAGATCACAATAGATTCAACACAACGGTCTTCAAATAAATCAATTGGAAGTACATTTGCATAAGGACTGAATTAAGAACAAGCGTAATTTTACTTAAATTGAAAAAAAGCAAAAATATTAAATACTTACAATTAAATAGATCGAGAGAGTATAATCTAATTACAGTAGAAATGAGCAAACGTGGATGTCACAAAAACTCCAAAATTGACATGTGGTGGAAATAGCGCCATCTTTTGTGGTAGCTGGTATTACAAATCATCTTCTTTTATCTTCTGGTATGGAGTATGATATGTGGTGATTAATAAAATTTCTTTCAAAAATTAAAAAGTGCATTTCCAAGACTGCCACAGCACATTGCCCACTGAAGATGGGCTGAGAAGGGTACTCCCCACCCAGAAGGCCAGTCATAACAATAATCTGTACATGTTTAGCCTGGGTATGGTATGTAAAACAAACAAACAAACAAAAAACCAAGTTAATCTTTCATCGATCATTCAAACGTGGTTTTCCTTGGCAAGGAATTCCCCTTTCAGTTTGGATTCTTTTAAGATCAATCACTCTTCGATGTTGATAGTTTGCACTATCAGAAGCCATTGTTCAGTGTGTGTGTGTGTGTGTGTGTGTGTGTGTGTGTGTGTGTGTTACATCATTGATTAAAGTGTAGCACTAGTGACGACTATGAGATGCAAGTATTATATCGCAACTTGTATGGAAGTTCAGTGTTTACGCTAAAAGCAGGGGCGGCGTTAGGTGCATGGAACCCATGCAATTGCATGGGGCCTGCGACAACAAGGGACCCCCACAAGACCGATCGTGGTTCACAAGCTTTCGAGATGGGCCTCCGAGGGTGGGGTCTCACTTTGCCGACAAAATATATAAACTTGTGAGTGGTGATAAACACAGCGCAAAGGTAATGCTCCATCTCAAGGAAAGAAAGCACCATCATGTAATGAATTGATTACACTGAACAACAAAAATTTTTTACTGGAGATGTGTAAAGTGATTTAGACTAATTTGGGTACGCTGATTTCAAAAATCATAACCGTTTTGCTGTATCACATCAGGATTTTCAGTAACAGAAATATTCCCATTGCCTAGAAGTCAGGATTTCAATGAAATTTACAAAAATTCATTTATTCATTTATTTCATCATGAATGCTTCAAAATTATAGAAATTACAGAAAAACTCCACTAGAATGTAATTAAAAATGCTTTAGGCATTTGGCTTTGCGTTTGTGCTGCTCTGTGTCAGTTTCACGATGCAGGAACCAGCAGAAATCGCCCATCATGTTCGGGTTGTGCCGCCCTTGGTAACGCGTCTCCATGAGTGAAATCTCTTGGTGGAATCGCTCGCCGTGCTCGTCCGAGACTGCTCCCAAGTTGTCAGGGAAGAAGTTCAGGTGCTGGTGTAGGAAATGGATTTTCAGGGACATCCTGGAGCCAAGTTTCCTGAAGGACTCCAGCAGCTGCTGCACTATTTCTTCATAGTTGTCCGCGCGCTCGTTCCCCAAGAAGTTGTGCGTCACAGCTTTGAAGCTCCTCCACGCTGCCAGCTCTTTGGGGTTTAGAGTTGTCGGAAAAGTTTCGTCCTTCATAATCTGTCGGATTTGCGGTCCAACAAAGACACCAGCCTTGATCTTGGCCTCCGACAAGGTGTTGCCAAACTTTTCCTTGAGGTATAAAAACCCACGCCCATTCAGATCCATTGCCCGTGCAAAACTTTTCATCAAGCCGAGCTTTATGTGGAGTGGTGGAAGGAAAACCTTGGCTGGGTCGACAAGGGCGACATGCTTCACGTTGTGTCGACCAGGTACATGCTCTTTTCGCTCTTCCCAATCTTTCTTCGTCCAGTGATTCTTGTCGTCTCTGCTATCCCAGAGACAAAGGAAGCACATGTATTTCGTGTAGCCTGACTGCAGCCCTAACAACAGCGCCACCACTTTCAAGTCTCCGCAGATGTGCCAGTTGAAGTCATTGTACTTGATGGAATCAAGCAGCTGCCGCATAGTCTCATAGGTCTCTGTCATGCCGAACGCGTGAGCCAGTGGGACTGATGGTTTCTCGTTGCCATTGTGGAGCAAAACAGCCTTCAAGCTGTTCTTCCCCGAGTCGATGAAGAGGCGCCAGTCTGCAGGATCGTGATCACACCCAAGTTCTTTCAACAGACCGTTGATGTCACTGCAGAATGTCATCGTGTCTTCCATCTCAAAGAACTCAGCCATGTCTCTGTGACGTGCTCTGAACAAGGATATCTTGGTGTTAGGTTCAAGTAGATTCCACTGCTGCAGCCTTGATCCAAGCAGCTCTGCCTTCGCCTTTGACAGCGAGAGATCTCTTACAAGATCATTTAAGTCTCCCTGGTTCAGAAGGTGTGATTCTTGAGTGTCGGGTTCAAAAGGTTCATCATCACCATCCTCTTCACCACTGCTTACAGCTATGTTCTGATCAGCTGGAGGTGTTGGAACGGGGTTCTCGGCATCATGAGGCACAGGTTTACGAGCAGAGACGCAGTCAGCGTACTTGATGTGACCTTTATTCTTCTTGTTGAAGCCGGCGATGCTTGTGCAGCAGAAATAACAATCATCATGATGATTCTGCGGCTCACGCCATATCATGGGCACCGCAAATGGCATGCTCGCGCGCTTGCCCACCAACCACTGAGTCAAGGTTGTGTGACAGCTTGTGCAGCAGATGTGTGGTGCCCAGCTCTGTTCTTGGTCCCCCACCTTACACCCGAAGTAGTGAAAGTAGGCGGCCTTCATTTTCACTGCTGTAGATATACTTCGCTGTTGATCTTTTTTGGTATACCGACCACAGACATAACAGAAGTTGTCAGGATGATTGGTACAGGAACACCTACTCATCTTTATCTGAAAGAAAGAAATATAACACAAGTTAACAACAATTGTACGAAATAGACATGTTAAAGACATATGTAAATTTCATTGAAATCCTGACTTCTAGGCAATGGGAATATTTCTGTTCCTGAAAATCCTGACGTGATACAGCAAAACGGTTATGATTTTTGAAATCAGCATACCCAAATTAGTCTTAATCACTTTACACATCTCCAGTAAAAAAAATTTTTTGAAATTTGTTGTTCAGTGTTATAAATGTTTTCTCCTGATGTTTAACGAGACATGACTGTTAAAAAATTCAGGGGTGAGGTTAGTATTAGTAGAGAAACAAGTGGAAAAAAAACTACGTTTAAATGCATACAAATGCAACAATAACTGCAATACATTTTGAACAATCTCTCATGTTAAAACATAATTGAGAGCTGAGCAAGTCCACACAGCAATTTATTGTACGATCACAAAGCACTCCTCATTTGTAAATTGACGAACTCGTACACATGGCGGAACATTGCAATTTTTAAAATCAAAGCAACTGTCCCAATGAAAAAAAAACCTCAACAAAATGTGAAAAGGGTTGAACATCACCCGGAATTAACTTTTTTCATTACACAAGCAGCAGAACCAGAAAAGTATCTTCGGCCAAGCACATGTGGGTTGTGTTCAGTTACCAATTAGCTTCTCACTTGCCAAGCCAGCCGTTCCTTATCAACCGTTTCAAATGGAGTGCTTAAGCCACTTGAGTAGTGCTCTACAAGCTAATTGGTAATGAAACACATCTCAGCACTTGCAGGGGTGTGTTTAGTTACCAAGTTTCTTGTAGAGTGCTTGCCAAGTGGCTTAAGCACTCAAGCAAGCACTCCATTTGAAACGGTTGATAAGGAACGGCGGGCTTGGCAAGCGATAAGCTAATTGGTAATGGAACACCTTAACATGGCATTTTTTTCCAAGGGGGTGAAAACGAATAAAACACAGGAATTTCTACGGATTTTTTGCAATGGAGTCAAAAGCAACATAGGCTGAGAAAGTGTGAAAATAACATGGAGTCCTCTTATTCGTGATACAATGGAGGGTTCTGAAGCATGTCACTCATAATACCCTCTCGCACCACCACCGGGAGCTACATGGTACACATTTACAAAGAGAACTTGCATCGCCATACAAGTCGCTACAAACTTTGCCATATGACCTGGAGTCTCCTTTGCAAGTTTAGCTGGTTAAGATGACATAAGTAATGACCGAATACATCAACATCAGATGGACGGATGCCAAATTGCATATTTTAGTATGATGGCAAATTGACAGGGCTCACAGGGGCCCCACTGGGAAACTATTGCGTTTTGCATGGGGCCCCCAAATGACTAATGCCGCCTCTGACTAAGCGATAGTGAATGAAAGTGTGCGTTTAGTCATCTGGCACGCAAACCCGACCAGAAATGTACACAATGACCAGAGCTCATAAAAAACAGGACCACTGGACCTGCAGCTTACTGGGCCCTGGCCTAATTTTGTAACCCAAATTTAATAGCATTCTGACTGGTGGGCATGGCGAAGAAGATTTTTGAAGGAATTTATCCAAATATTTACCAAGACGGCCATTTTGACACACTTCCGGTAACATGATCGGAATGACCTCCACAATTTAACATCCCAACCCTGGCCTGATGTTGCAACCCAAATTTGGTAGCATTCTGACTGGTGGGTCTGGATAAGGAGATGTTTGAAGAAATTTACGAGCTTTGCAATCCCCGTTTCCAGGCAGGTGTGGAATATTGCTGCCAAGTTTCAGCCAGATCAGCCCAGCAATTTGGCCTGAGAAGTCGAAATAGGATATGGACGGACGGTGTGCATTGATGATACCTTATCTGTAATTTCAATTCCAGATGAGATTAAAAAAAAACAAAAAAAAACAGCGCAATCCGTGGGGGTGATCTGGCTATTTAAGAGGACCTTAATTTTCACTGTGAATAAAACACCAAGCGTATCTTGGCAGTGAATGCCGCTACATAATAAGCCTGCAGCTGCCATAGAGTTACGTATAATGCGCTAGGATGGTGCTGGTGGCGTGCAGTGCACTCACATTAATTGTTACAATTGATAATTCTCAGTATTGCGATTAATTAAAATAATCTTACTACACGTGGGCACTATCACCTTTAGGGACCTCTTGGTGTGCAACAGTTGGCGAGTGCACATCTGTTTTGAAAACGAGCCTCATGATCGATATGTAATTCCTATTCCGCTTATTAGTTTGATTTGAAACCTAAATTTCTTCTTCAATTTGCAACTTGATGCTCATCTCAATATTTCTATTTTCTTCCCTAAATCAATAAAGAGAAGTTCTTCTTTTAAAAATATATATTATTATTTTTGACTCAAAATAAATTATGCCCCCCTTGCCCTTCGACCGCTCCTGCATCCCCGACTACTACTAAATAAGCCATTTTATGGACGGCTTTCTTCTGCCGTCATACACTAACACGACCTTCATGTCCCTGATTGATCGATTTCTTAATTTTTATCCTGGATCAGTGATAAGCCTTGCTGAAATAAAGTTTGATAAAAACGTAGAACCTACTTTATTCCACCAATTTAATTTTGTAGAGAACAGAAGTTAAATTTCTGGAGACAATTATGCGATTTCACATCGGCCATTTAATATTTATTCCGATAAACTTTATTGCAGGAAAACAGAGCCCATGCGATGTCTCCCAGATTCCCCAAGACAGTGCAGCAGTTTCATGCTTTCTCCCACTTCCCCAAAGCATAATGAACGTTTCTGCAAAAACATTGAAATATTCTTCCATCAATAAAAGAGTAATAAAAATAAAAGAATGATTTTGTACATTTTAAGAAAGCCCTCAGTATATCTCTGTGCATCTGCTTTGGGAATAGTTATAACTGATTTAAGTGGACTGTCATTTTAATGACCTTGTGCTAAATTGCTACTGTCATGACTTTTGGTTTTGTCAATCCTGATTTAAACGATAAAATGGATTCTCCAACATCGATTCAACCAGCTGGGTGATTAAACACCTGCGCAGATGAGACAACTTCGTGAAGGGGTCTTAAAATACCAGCTTAGTCCACCAGCAGAAATGCCAAAATACACAGTAGGAGAAACACGATTTGACGCATTAGAGCCAGCCATTATAATCATGATCAATTTGCCCGTTTTGAGTCCAATGCAGGATGAAGGCCTCCCTCAACTCACATTGGGGGTATTGGTGTTCCCTCTACACTTGTCAAGTGGTGAAGGCCTTTGGGCAGAAATTTGGTTAAGGTTCCGGTGATAACTTGCCTAGTCATTGCAAAAGACACTGGATGATCTTTAACAACCATCAACTAATGCTATCTGACAAGACCTCTGACTTATCATCCTTCCAATGGATACTGTACACAATAATGTCTCGCCCTGCATGCCAAACACCAGGAAAACAGTTTATAGCTGGGGCTGGATTCAAATCCAGGCTACAAAGCTCAATGGTAAGTGTGCATACTTCTAGGCTCTCCTTCCAGTCCATGACCAGCCATGGCACCAAATGTGAATTCATCAACCAAGATCCACCAACCTTTCTTGAGTGGCATTTATAGTATTCAGCCTACACACATTGCTCTTTCTAATGAAACAATGCTCTCCAACAAGGCAGCAGAGACAATTTGAATCACGCAGGCCAAAATGAACCTGGACTCATACTACAACTTCAAACCACAGATGCCATGTTTCTCTAAAAAGACTAAATCTGCAGGTCGCAGCTACCAATCAAAAACAATGAAAAACAACTTGGTAAAATGCTGATAAATTAACTTTTTAACCAGTTTACAATGTGCAAGAAACTACACTCACCACCCATAAAAACTGTTTGGGAATCGTGAAGAGGAAGAATTGCTAATTTCATTGCAGTCAATTCCTTTCGTGGGTTTCATTTTCTTAAGAATTCAATTTCCCATTGCTTTAGCGAAACTCATCAACATTTTTGGCTTAATTATCCAAATGAGAATATCTGATAAAATCAGGTGCTCACAACAGGGCTTAGAGTATGCAATATTCTCAGTTTATAACTTAGTTACAAATCACTCATTCGCTGCATGACATAGTTGATGACACACAACACCATATCATGATGAGCAAAGACAGGGCAGAGAATATTCTTTTTGAGGGGCTCTCATCGGTAGGTCGAGCAAAGAACTGGACCCAGTTGGATATGTCTGGGTAAGATAAAACAGTGACTTGTCCATTTTCTTGTCATTTGTCACTGGTAATATAATTCCTTGTCGTAATACAAGGTGATCCAAAAAGACCCGAATAACTTTGGCTGTTAATATATTCAGAACCACAAATAATACAATGATGCCCTTTAGTTTCGATGATACAAGAAACTCACTAAGTTTTGCACACACCATCAATACACTTCAATGCGAGTTCTGTTTTTCGCACACAGAACATCAAGGTGGGACACAAGTTCTTGCCATGTTCGGCTCAGCATGTTTGCGTCCACCAATGCGCATTTCGCTGTGATCCAAGAAAAATATCCTGCAGATTTGCTACCCTGGTGATGGAGACAACATTATTGACAACACCCCACAGAAAAAAAAGTGGTAGTTGGGAGTCTCAGTTCTCTGGATGCACATCAAATTGAATTTTCTGAGACTTTGTTGAAAAGATTCACACACTCGTTCAACGTCTACTGGACTTGTGCTCGGTTGACCGGTACTTTTCTGTTTCTGAAAACTTCCAGTCCCCTTAAACCTCTCGTACCACTCTCTGATACTAGTCTGCAAAGGCGGATTCCTTCCATACCTTGTATGGAAATTATGCTGAACTTGCTTGTCAGATCTCGTTTTGATGAACCATTCGACGCACTGAGCTTTCTACTGTGGAGTCACCATTTTCTTTTACATTAAACCACCAGACCTGAAAAAAAAAAAAAAAAAAAAAAACTTTATGAGTTTCAGTATCATATAAAACAAAGGGTATTGGTGTATCATTTGTGGTACTAAATAAACAACCAAAGTTGTTCATGTCTTTTTGAAACACCCTGTAACACCCCACACGTAGCACAAAGCAGGGTGAGCAATTGGTTCTCGCTGTCTATCAGTCAATCAGTCGATTTATATAATCGAGGAACTACTTAATTGCAATTGAATTATATATTTTGAACACGATACAACATGAATCGGAACACAAACCCGCAGTTCAGCAATACTTTGATTCTGAATTTGACAAATTGTAGTCTTGTCCAGGGCGCACATGCACACTCACAGTATAACAATCACTTCGGTCTGTCTACCTATCTGGCAGTCAAACAAAATTGAAAATAATTCCAAATAGGAAACTCACTGTTATTAGGGATATCATAAAGGACACAAATAACAGGCGGAGAAAAACTAATTTAACGTGTTAAATAAGGTGGTGTGAAAAAGGTGCGTCAACAATGGTAAACTTACTACTAAATATTATTTGTTACAGCTTTCAAGCTTTTATTTTATTTTGTTGAATTAAATACTTGAACAATACAAATTGCCTTGTTTGCACTTCCAAAAACCTCCAGTTTAACAGTACAAAAATTTTCACCGTCTCAACCAAACAAATTTGCCACAAGCTCTTAGGGCAGAGTATCAGCAATATTTAGCTTTGGACTGTTCCATTTGACCCATCAGCTTCGTATGGTTGCCATCATGCTTGTTATTCAAAGTTCACAATTAAAGCCGGTATAGATCGTGCTTGGAAACACAAAGGAAGAGTTTAAAAGACCCTTCCCATTAACTTTTTCTGAAGATTGAGCAGGGTAAGGTGTTCTTTGAACTCTCAAGTGAGAAACATGATTTCAAAATATTTTTTATACACAAGCAAGGTTATGTATGAGCAGTGATGTCTGTGTATGTGTGTGTGTGTATGTGTATGTGTATCTCCAGAACTAATATACAAAATTATTTGTTCTGGGGGAGTGGGGGTAATTGTGGAGGGTGTTTTTAACCAAGATCAGTATTACAGTCATTATGTGGACCACATAAAAAGAAAAACAGGAAAGACAGTGTTCGTTCTAGAGGGAAAGGTACACAGTGAAAAAGGAGGAAAATTATGTACTGAGTGTTGACATCATCACAGGTAGTAACTGGCATAGATCTGGTGGTCATACACCTTCCTTCAGTAAACATATCACAGGTGGAAGCATTCAAATCACAAAGCTGTGGTTTCGCAACGTGGTGATCCAAATTTCCCTCGCTGGTTTGAAATGGCTGGGCTTGTGAACCATGTGAGGTTTTGCTCAAGCAGAGAATTAAATATAACATGTGGAAGGTGAGAAACATGAATAAACGGGTCGTGAAAGATAGGACCAACAATGCATAATGAGATTCGTCTTCATTTCAAACCTTTCCTCACACCTCTGCACACCACTTCAGTCATGAAACGGTCACATACAAGTACACGACATGAATGATTGAGCGTACTAGAGTAGTTCACTATGAGGCGCGAGGATGTCGAATAACACATATGGCGGTAGCCTGGGTTTGAATCTGAGCCCAGCTATAAACTGTCATCCCGGTGTTTCACAGGCAGGGCGATTCATCAATGTGTGTGCACCTTCCGAGGGACGTTAAACTGGTGTCCCTTTTGCCAGCATTAGCTAGTGCACAATAACGTTTCCATGGTGTCCTTCATGAAGTGTCGGCGAGCTATCCCCGGCATCCTGAACAAATTGCAAAATCCTGCCCTAACTACTGCTGGGAGAGGGATGGCAAACGGCCCTGCATGACTACTGGCAAAGAAACTGCTTTGGCAGAACCAATTTGCAACTGGTCCAGACGGAATCAGCCCACTTGTCCTAAAAACCTGCTCCTCTGCTCTTGCTCACCCTCTCTCTGTTCTGTTATCCCTCTCATTTGCTCAAGGTCATCTGCCATCTGTTTGGAAATCAGCAAACATTACTGCCCTGCAAAAAAGGTGCAAAAACAGATCCATGCAACTACAGACCGATCAGCCTTCTCCCAATCATCAGCAAGGTTATGGAATCCATCATCGCTTCAGACATTAAATATAGCCTGGTGTTGGCTCGGTGGTTAGGGTGGCGGCTTGGGATCCTGGGGTCCTGAGTTCAAGCCCCGTCGGCCGCTGAATTAATACACCAGGGGGTTGACTCAGCCTGTCATCCTTCCGAGGTCGGCGAAATGAGAACCAGTTCCGGTGTGTGTACTGGTAGAGGGGCACTGCATCAGCGACACAGTCACGCTTCAATAAATGATAGCTACCCCGGCAGCTAAACTGCCATACGACCACCACCACCAGACATTAAATCCTTCCTCTTCTCCAATGGCCTGATTTTCAATCATCAATTTGGTTCAGACCAGGTCACTCTACCTGCTATTCGTCTATTGTACCTGCTATTCGTCACTCTACCTGCTAGGCAGTTCTTTCATTCGTCCTTGTGTAGTTAGACCTCTCCTCATGTCTTGTGGGTTAACCGGATGAAAGTGCATTGCAGGGGTCTAATATTTAGGTCTTTTCAATATATCTCTATCTCCTATTCTGATTTCTACTCCAACCCTTTCCTTTTAGCCATGATAGCAGCAAGCGAGCACACATGCCATGCAAAATGTGATGAGTAATATATGCTGCTTCTGCTCTCCCAACAATGGATGGAGGTCCTCAATGTCGGACAAGAAATCAGAGACATATCGCGTGGTTTTGACACGGTCGGGCACCCTACACTGCTCAACAAACACTCTTCCGATGGTATCCAAGGCCATCTCCACTCATGGCTTGCAGACTTCCTCTCCTGTCGCAGTCAACGTGTGGCCCTAAATGGAGTTCTTTCATCCCCTCTTCCTGTCCAGGCTGGAGTTCCTCAAGGCAGTGTTCTGGGCCCTGTTCTTTTTCTGGTTTTCATCAATGATCTCTCTCACTCTCTGGAAAATCCTCTTTATCTCTATTCTGATGACTCCACCCTCTGCCGTACCATTTGTCATCCCTCAGACCAGCAAACAGCAGCTTCTTCGCTCACTGTAGATCTGGGTAAAATCACAAATTGGTCCACCACGTGGAACATGTCTTTCAATCCGGACAAATCTCACTCTCACTATGTCTCTTCGAAAGGACCGTTTGGAACCCCCCCTCCCTCCCTCCCCCATCCACTTTCACAACAATCCTCTGAAAGAAGTCCTTTCTTTCAAGCTTCTAGGTCTCACTATCTGCCATGATCTTTGCTGGGAAAGCCACATTAACCAACCTAGTCTCCAAAGCCAGTTTCCGACTGGGAATCTTCCGTCGTGCAAAGTCCTTCCTCGACCCACCTGAGCTCTTGACCACATCCTGACCTGACTTTCGTCCATAGCCTGATGGAGTACTGCTCTCCCCTGGGCTGGTGCTCCTGCCTCTCACCTTTCTTGGCTTCACGCTGTGGAAACCCGGGCATTTTGGATCATTGGTATCTCCCGCGATGAGGCTGAGTCTTTGGGCTTCTTACTCTCTCACCGCAGGCAGGTCAGTAGTCTTTGTCTTCTACCATCTCCTCTCCATTCTCGCCCCCTCTGCTGTCTCTGATTTGTCCCCACCATATTTCCGCAGGGCACTCAAGGTCTGCCAACAACCTCCTTCTGGTAAAACTACCAAAATCACGAATCACTGCTCACCTTCACTCTTTCATTCTTCTTTTTTCCCAGTTTTGGAATAAACTCCCACACTCTGTTCAATCCCATTCTTCCCTCCAGGCCTTCAAAACAGTTTTTCACCACCATCTCTTGTCATCCCCCATCCAAATCCCTGATCTTTTCTACCCGTTAATCCACCCCAAACCGACTTCCTTTAAATTCCCTGCTTTCCTTCCTGAAAGTCCCTGTAATGTCCATCTTGTATACCCCGTGTCCCTCTCCCTTCCACAGATCTCCTAATGTCTCTGTTCCCCAGGGTTTTGTCCTTCCCACTCCCACCCCTCTTGTCTCATGCCCCCCTTGCTGTGCGTTGTGTGTTAGCTCTCATATGAGCCTCGACAAGGTTTCTAAAATAAATTTAAAAAATGCTCTGGAAGAGGAGTATGGTACATATATATATATATATATATATATATATATATATATATATATATATATATATATATATATATATATATATATATATATATATATTTGCGGTTCTTCAAAACCACATGCCATGAAGGCAATGGCACCCAACATACAGTGATCCCCAGGCAGTTCTTTCATTCGTCCTTGTGTAGTTAGACCTCTCCTCATGTCTTGTGGGTTCACCGGATGAAGTGCATTGCAGGGGTCTAATATTTAGGTCTTTTCACTGTATCTCTATTCTGATTTCTACTCCAACCCTTTCCTTTTAGCCATGATACAAGCAAGCGAGCACATATGCCATGCAAAATGTGATGAGTAATATGCACACTACGATTCCTCCCGTGGCTTGGACCCACCACACTCCCTCCATTAAACACCACACAACTCACGCACGGGCACCACGCACCATTATTTCATTTAAAATCTGTGCACCAATTTCCAACTGGCATCTCACCTTGCTTCACACCTCGCTCACCAAACCTCACCATTTCGACCACAAATGCCTCCCGCACACGGAAAAAGTATTCCCACGCCTCCTCATACCTTTGAATCACTACAATTCACCACGATACAGAGGAGAGCTACACGACTCAGACTGACCTCAGACAGCGCGATGCGGGGCCGGGCAACCGATGTTAATAGATCAACCACATCTCACAGGAGATGTCCAGGGTGGGCACGCAGAATTGATATGAGCCAAGTCCAGTCGCCAGAACATGGCAAGACGGGTGGCGAGGAGGGTCGCAGGAAGGGCGATCTGGGAGTATGGTACGGGCCCGGGTGTGCATTTTGGCTATGACAAGGGGCCCGTGGGTGGCGAGTTTGCATTGCTATTCGGCATTCAGACTGCACTCGGAGCACGTTCAGGATCAGGGTGTCGGCTTTTACCCTATGTTGAGTCAGGAGCTCTGGGCCGTGTTGAGCCGGATGGGTGACTGAGACAGTTTCCGGCCCCGGGAGCCTGGCAGAGCATGGCTAGAGCTACTGTGACCCATTGGAGAAACAGGATTCGGGTCACAGTGCGTCGCTTTCAGGTCGTCACCCCACCCTTCGCCTGGGGCTTAAAAAAAAGGTGAAGTGTGGAGCCGTTCACCCCCTTCTTCTCTGCTCCTCTTGGCTCTTTGTTGTCTCTGCCCTTCGCTGACTCTTCACTCACTGTTGATGCGCGATTGTGAGGGCGTGCTTCTTCTTGATGACCAATGCAGAGTGCACGTTCCACAAGCCCCGGCAAAGTGACTAAGCCAGAGATCACGCGCCACATCTCGAGGTGGGAATGCTCAGGCAGAGCGTCCCACGGAGGTACACACTACACAAACAGACCTATACATGAATAGGTTAAGAATCTTTCGCCTCATGCATCTTCTCTCCTCTCTCTCTCTCTCTCTCTCTCTTCCCACCCCTCTATCCCATCTCCTTTGGATGCACAAAAGAGCATCATTACTAAATCAGAATCCCATTTTCCTCCGACACGACACCGCACCCACCATATTTTACTGCACTACACCTCTCACTCACACACCTGAGACACCACCAGTGCTCCTCCCTCCTACCTCTCCCTGTGTCCGTGTAGCCTCATCTTCTCTTTTTTCTCTCTGGGCTATGTCTAATCTTCCTCTGATTTGTGTGTTTGTATGTAATGGCACCTGTCCGAGTCCAAGTTAAGATTGTAGAAGTTATAATGGGATAAGACTGCTCTGATTGCTTTTAAAAGATTGCTTGCCTTTTGTCACACCCCACAAATTCCTTGCGATCCCCTTCTGTACATACGAATAAACCCAATTCACTGTGCCACATATCTTTCCCCACCATTGTAAATAAATGCTTGGATAGAAATGTTCGCAGCTCGTTTTCATCTTTTCCTTCATTGATCCAGCATGGTGTGTATTCTCGTCGAGCTGGGGCGTTATCTCCAAACGATCTGTTTTCGAGCCAGTACGTTCTTGGCATTTACGCTTGGCTGCGCCTGATCTGGTAAGGTGATCCGGATTGAGCAAGGTGTACCGAGGGCATGCCCCCCGGTAATTAAACCATGTGACCTCGAGGTAAACGGTATGAGACGGAGGACCCAAAGTCACGTGGTCGAGTTATTGGCATTCACGGCCAATTAGCGACCCACCATGTCACAAAGTTATTCATGTGCGACGGTTTGCGATTCCAGAGAGCCTGGTGGGAACCCAAGGTAGCTCACCCCCTTGTGGTCTTCTTGCTCCCGACCCCTGGTCCGCAAAAATATAATAAAGAAGGACCCACCCACATCTCTCACCTGAGAATGGAGGGAATAGCTAATCAGCTCTCACCGAATCAAGTGAACCCAGGTGGCTAGGATTATAAAAATAAATCAACACCTCCCATTCTCCTCAAACCAAACTGCTGTGTAAAGCAACCAAGAAGAAGGCCTCCACAAGGTAAGTGCTTTGCTGTATCAACCCTTCCCAGAGTATATATATATATATATATATATATATATATATATATATATATATATATATATATATATATATATATATATATATATATATATATATATATACATACACTCGCAAATACAACCCGTCGCTTCACTGACGGGGGGTATTAAGGAGAAGGGGAGGCAGCGGAAAGAGGAGGGAGGGGAGGGAGAGAGAGGAAGAGAAAGGAGGGGAGAGAGAAGAGGTAGGAGGGAGGGGAAGCTAGGAAGGGGGAAAGAGCGAGGAAGGGGGGGGGAAGGTGGGTAGAGCTATGCTCACGAAATGTTGCTCTACCGCAGGAGGGAGGGATGTGAGGACAGGGTGTGAGAGAGAGAGGTCGGGGGGAGGGGGGAGAGTTGTGGGAGGAGGGTGCGAGTGCATTAGGAGATAGAGTGAGGATGGTTGTGCTTAATGATTGAACACACACACAAAAAAACAAACTCATGTCAGAACAGCTGGACACACGACAACACAACAGCGTTTGTAAAGTAATCCGCTGGTACATTTGCAAAAATGTTGATGTCACAGTTCCAGAAAATTTGTGGGAAAATTAACCGAAAGTAATCACTCAAAACATAGAAGTACATTTAAAACATTTATCACTCAAAACATTGATCAGAGAACCACCTCACCGCCGTCGAGTCTGGCATTTCACTCAAGCTGACTGGCAGGGTCTCCGAGCAGCCATCAAACTCCTAGACTGGTCTCCTATCGCTACTTTCTCAAACATCAACTCATCCTGAGAATTCTTTCAAAGAAACTTGCTCTCCCTCATGTACAGATTTATCCCCTATCGTCTTCAGTTGTCCTACCCTTCCTCCCGCCCATGGTTCACTGAAGCTTGTGGTGAGGCAGTTGTCCTGAAACAACTTGCCTTTGCCTCATGGAAAGCAAACCCAACTGAGGGTAATCTCAGTTCCTTCCACAAAGCTCAGAACAAGTGTGTATCTACCCTCAGGAGAGCCAGAAAACAACATCTTTCTAATCTCAAGTCTGAACTCTCAAACCTCTCTCCCTCCTCAAAATCCTGGTGGCGTCTAATCAAATCTGTTTCTGGTGTATGTTCCCGCTCCATCCCCTCCCTTACCTCAAATGGCCGCACTGCTGATACCACACGTGATAAAGCTGAATGTCTAAACTCGGTGTTTGCAGCTAAATCTTGTGTCCAAAACCCATCACTTTCTCTACCCACCTTATCCAGTCGCACCCAACTGTCCCTGGACTCTGTGTCCTTTTCTCCTGACAAGGTGGAGAGCTTGCTGTCAAACCTCGACTCAGATTCTACAACCGGTCCAGACGGTATCAGCCCACGTGTCCTCAAAGCCTGCTCTTCTGCTCTTGCTCACCCTCTCTCTGTTCTATTCACCCGCTCATTTGCTCAAGGCCATCTGCCATCTGCTTGGAAATCAGCAAACATCACTGCCCTGCATAAAAAAGGTGCAAAAACAGATCCCTGCAACCACAGACCAATCAGCCTTCTCCCAATCATCAGCAAGGTTATGGAATCCATCATCGCTTCAGACATTAAACCCTTCCTCTTCTCCACTGGCATGATTTCCGATCATCAATTTGGTTTCAGACAAGGTCACTCTACCCTGGATATGCTACTTCTGCTCTCCCAACAATGGATGGAGGTCCTCAATGCCAGACAGGAAAACAGAGCCGTATCCCTGGACATATCACATGCTTTTGACATGGTTTGGCACCCTGCCCTGCTCACCAAACTCTTCCTATTGTATCCAAGGCCATCTCCACTCATGGCTCGCAGACTTCCTCTCCTGTCGCAGTCAACGTGTGGCCCTAAATGGAGTTCTTTCATCCCCTCTTCCTGTCCAGGCTGGAGTTCCTCAAGGTAGCGTTCTGGGCCCTGTTCTTTTTCTGGTTTTCATCAATGATCTCTCCGACTCTGGAAAATCCTCCATATCTCTTTGCTGATGACTCCACCCTCTGCCGTATCATCGGTCATCCCTCAGACCGGCAAGCAGAAGCTTCTTTGCTCACTGCAGATCTGGGTGAAAATCACAAACTGGTCCAACACGTGGAACATGTCTTTCAATCCGGACAAATCTCACACTCTCACTATGTCTCTTTGAAAGGACCGTTTAGAAAACTCCCCAATCCAATTTCTCAACAATCCTCTGGAAGAAGTCCTTTCTTTCAAGCTTCTGGGTCTCACTATCTGCCATGACCTTTCCTGGGAAAGCCACATTTCAAACCTCGCCTCCAAAGCCAGTCGCCGACTGGGAATCCTCCATCGTTCAAAGTCCTTCCTCGGCCCACCTGAGCTCCTGACCACTTACAAAGCTTTACAAAGCATGTCCTGCAATGAAGCTGAGTCTTTGGACCTCTTACTCAATCGCCACAGGTTGGTCGGTGGTCTTTCTGTCTTCTACCGTCTCCTCTCCAGCCTCGCCCCCCCCACCCTCTCTGCAATTTGTCCCCACCACATTTCCACAGGGCGCTCAAGGTCCGCCAACAACCCCCTTATGGTAAAACTACAAAAATCACGAATCACTGCTCACCTTCACTCTTTCATTCCTCTTTTTTCCTGCCTTTGGAATAAACTCCCTCACTCTATTCATTCCCATTCTTCCCTCCAGGCCTTCAAAACAGCTGTTCAACACCAACTCTTATCATCCCCCATCCACATCCTCGATCTTTTCTACCCCCTGATAATCCACCCAAGCCCACCTCCTTCAGATTCCCTGCTTTCCTTCCTGAAAGTCCCTGTAATGTCCATCTTCTATTCCCCATGTTCCCTGTCCCATCCCTCTCCCTTCCACAGATCTCCTAATGTCTCTGTTCCCCACTGTTTTGTCCTTCCCCCTCTTGTCTCATGCCCCCCTTGCTGTGCATTGTGTGTTAGCTCTCACATGAGCCTCGACAAGGTATACACAAAAAAAGAAGTACCTTCCGCTCACATACGACTTAATGATCCCATTCGAGCGTGACCATCGAAAACAAAGCGTTGCGACCACATATCATACTTAGGTACAAACAAAGAAGAGAAGAAGGCATTGCTGATTGAGGTGTTAATACCAGTGAGTTTGGACAAAACAATGCAGAAATCAAGAAAATGACCAAACACTAAGATAGTGGGGCAACTTAGCATAGCAATTGTGCATTTTGTGAGGAAAGCACCAAATTTGGCACACTAGTAGCCTATCATATTATGAACAGATTTGGATATTGGGCCATCTCAAAATTTTTGATGGCAGTGGAAAATGGCTGCCACAGCCAT
The DNA here is from genome assembly GCF_056783735.1 of Eptatretus burgeri. Lineage (NCBI taxonomy): Eukaryota > Metazoa > Chordata > Myxini > Myxiniformes > Myxinidae > Eptatretus > Eptatretus burgeri. The sequence continues at coordinate 51,829,582 of NC_140961.1, forward strand.
CAGCGGCTGAATTTGAGATGGCCCAATATCCAAATCTGTTCATAATATGATAGGCTACTAGTGTGCCAAATTTGGTGCTTTCCTCACAAAATGCACAATTGTTATGCTATATTTAGCTAAGTTGCCCCACTCAGACCTCCAGAATGAAGTGAAAAGATCCTGGAAGCTGAAGAATGTCAAAGTTGTACCAGTGATAGCTGTACCTACAGGAATGATGACAAAGAACCTCACAGAGATATTAAACATAGGGGCAGTATCCCTGGTCACTCACCTGGTAGTGGCGAGAGAAGATAACCAGGACGACCCACAAAATATATAATGGAGAAGAAAGTAAATACCTCTGGATGTTTTGTTTAATGCCATGAACAAACCTTAGTACATCACGGGTGATGAAGGTTGTGGTCAAGTTTCATCGAAATTGTGTGCAGTTTCAGAAAGGAAAGCAAATACATATTTTCAGGGGCAGCCCCCCCCCCCACCGCCCCCTCACCCAGTAGAACCACCTCAACCCCAAATTTTTTTAATGTCATGAATAAACTTTGGTACATCATGGGTGGTGAAGATGGTGGTCAAGTTTCATCGAAATTGTATGTTTCCTTTTAGAGAAGAAAGCAAATACTTATTTTGGGGGGGCAACCCCCCCTGAAAGCCAGATTTTTCTTATGTCATGAACAAACTTTGGTAGGTCATCAATGATGAAGGGTGTCGTGAAGTTTCATCGGAATTGTGAGTATCGTTTGAGAAGAAAGAAAATACCTCTTTGCGGAGGCAACCCACTTCCGAACCCCCTCCCCTGTAAGCTCCCTCTGTAGACTCCTTCAAACCTCTTCTTTTTTTATGCCATCACGGGTGATGAAGTATGTGGTCAAATTTCATTGAAATCATATGTGTAGTTTCTGAGAAGAAGTTGCAAGTATTTGTGGAAGAACGAACGAACGGACGACCCACCATCCCATTAGCTCCCTGGAACTACTTTACAGGTGTGTTAAAAACCATCCCTGGGAATATTATTACAAATGAACTTCACTTGGAAGCTGTCCAGGGTTCAGATATGACCCTGAAGCGTCCTTGACACAAAACTTTGAGAACAGAAAACTTCAAAGCTTGATCCATGAATCGTGACCCCAAACCGAAATGGAGGTGGATGCTTTGAGCCTTCCATGGGAGGACTCTATTCTACATTCTGAAACATGTATATGTAGATACTAATCAACAACACACACACACACACACACACACACACGGTAATTGTTTCACTTCCCACCATGCACACACACCTGATCTGTATCTGTTTCACTTCCTGACACATGGAGATCATATATATATATATATATATATATATATATATATATATATATATATATATATATATATATATATATATATATATATATATATATACATACACATACATACACACACACACACACACACACACACACACACACACACACACACGAGGTCCTTCGAAAAGTAACGCGACTGAGCCTGCTGTGTGCTCCACTTACACAACTTGAATGAACGGGTTGCGTCACAGTCTTTTGCAACATATATATATATATATATATATATATATATATATATATATATATATATATATATATATATATATATATATGAATGATTGGTGATGGTTGACTGCGCTCATTGTGTGATTTTTTACAGGCCGTGTTTTACACGTTGTCTAGTCTGAGTCGTCGCGCTTTGAGTCGTGAGCAGAGAGCCCATCTGAAGTTTCTTGCCAAGCTTAGCAAAACACCTTCCGAATCCTTCGCAATGCTGCAGCAAGTCTACGGGGAAGAAACGATGTCACGTACACGTGCATTTGAATAGTACAAGAGGTTCAAAGAGGGATGGGAGGAGGTTGAAGATGATCCACGGTCTGGAAGACCTTCAACGAGCAGAACGGCAGACATCATCAAGCGTGTGAAGCAGATGGTGTGCGCAGATCGTCGACTCACGGTGTGGATGATTGTTGAGGAACTTTCCATCAACAAGGACACTGTCTGGAGCATCATCATTGAAAATCTCGAAATGTGCAAGGTGTGCGCAAAGATGGTCCCCAAGCTGTTGTCCGAGGACCATAAACAGCAAAGAGTCACTGTCTGTCAAGACATTATCGAGCGCCTCGAGGACGATCCAGACCTCCTTGGGAGAGTCATTACTGGCGATGAATCGTGCATATTCGAATACGATCCCGAGACCAAATGGCAGAGTAGTCATTGGAAAAGTCTGGCATCACCAAGACCAAAGAAAGCAAGGAAGTCGAATTTGAAGGTCAAGGTGATGCTCATCGCGTTCTTTGACATCAAGGGCATCGTCCACTTCGAGTTTCTATCACAGGGTCAAACAGTGAATCAATACGTGTACAAGGAGATCCTCCGGCGCCTCATGAGATCATTCTGGACAAGAGGAGGGATCTGTGGGAGAACAACGCCTGGGTGTTCCACCATGAGAACGCCCCTGCTCACAGTGCCCTGAGCATCCGACAGTTTCTGGCGGAGAGGAACGTGCCAACTCCAGAGCAACCCCCGTATTCGCCAGACTTGGCCCCTTGTGATTTTTTCATATTCCCCAAGCTCAAGGAGGTGATCAAGGGGACCCGATTTCCTGATGTGGAGGCAATCAAAAGGGCCATGACGACGGAGCTCCGGAGGATTCCAGAAGAAGCCTTCCGGGGGTGCATCAAAGCGTGGAAGAAGAGGATGGACAAGTGTGTGAGACGGGAGGTAAACTAATTTGAAAGGAACAAGCTGTGATTTCAATATATTTTTTGGAATAAACTTTCTGTGAAGTCAGTCCCGTTACTATTTAGATGGACCTTGTGTGTGTGTGTGTGTGTGTGTGTGTGTGTGTGTGTGTGTGTGTGTGTGCGTGTATATGTATGTATATATATATATATATATATATATATATATATATATATATATATATATATATATATTGCATTGAGATTTTAAAAAACAACATATTTGGAGACATTCAATAATTACGTATGCAAAGATGTATATTTGGAACCCACCCCACCACCCATTCTCCTCCATTTTTCTTTAATCCAGCCACTACACTATCTTGGGCAGGAATTTGTCATTTGTCATTTGTAATTTGTTCAGAGTACCAGCAATACCTCATATATAGTGCTCTTCAATGAAAGATACTGATGGATCTTTAACATTCACCAAGTGATGCTAAGCTTCGTGTTGGCTTAACGGTTAAAGTGGCTGACTTAAGATTTTATGGTCTTGAGTTTGAGCCTGTCGTTCCATTGAAATAACACCGGGTAGGTTGATTCGGCCTGTCATCCCTCCAAGGTCGGCAAAATGAGTACCGGCTTCATGGTAACAAGGGCACTGCAGGAAACAATCATCTAAGCACTCAAATCAATCAATCGGATATGCAAAGCTCGTCCCATCCCAAAACGGGACGGAGCATTACGGATTCGTAACCGTTAGAACAAATTGAACGGTCATCCTGCTGCAAAACGAGCTTTTAAATGATTTGTATGCTCAAAAAGGACGAGGGTGCCTCCATCAAATCGGGACATTTTCAGTTTCAAACCACTCACATCTCCGCACCACAACAGCAAACACTGCGACACACTATTCGACACTTTCTCCCTAATTCAACTTAGTCCCCACCTGCTTTATTCTCCGGCATCCCCCACCTCTTCCAATCCACGTCCTGACCCCCCATAGCTGTCACAGATGACTGTTTTGCAATATTTATGCTAAACAAGAAAGGCATGGAGAAAAAAAAAAAGAGCCGAGAGTGAAATGATGGAAGTGCTTGTGAAGGAGGTTTGTGGAGGAAGAGGGCATGGGGGTTAAAGTGGGCATGAAGGCGATTTGACGGTGCGGGAGTTTCTTAGGGAGGGTTGGGGTGAAGTAGGGTGAAAGATTCCGACAGGCTGATTATCTCATTTTTTTCCCCCGGCATAATGTCATTTGTTCGCTCGAAGCGGGGAAACTAGATTTCCACGGCGCTTATTATGTGATACAATTTTTATATACATCTACGTTTCTTTTTTTTTTTTTCGCTCTAAAAAAAAAAAAAAAATCCTGCCTGGGTTTGAACTCGAGCTGTGCTGGAGAAAATCAAAACAATCTGGAGGAGTTAAATCTGAGAGGAGAATATGGAGTAATGCCTCTTCCTGCATCATCTGAATCCATGATGACAATCCAGAAAAACCACATCTATGTACCTATTTGGCTCAGAAGACATATATATATATATATATATATATATATATATATATATATATATATATATATATATATATATATATATATATATATATGATGATAAACACTTAAAGAGCCAACTTGCTCAAAATGTCAGTATAAAAAGAGTTTCATCAGTGGAGATGATTGGAAATTTGTCACAAAGTATGAAATGTCAACAAGCTCGGTTGATGCAGTCCAAGAACAATGCGACTAACATCACCCTTCGATACCTTGGAATATCACCACCAAGTGTGCGAAGCTTTTGATTTTGCAGTAAAGAATGAATAAAAGTTGGACCTTTTTAGAAGTTTGTAGGAATAAGAAAGTAAAGTCCAGCCTTGAGATTTCAACATC
>NC_140961.1:51839158-51886658 GCF_056783735.1 Eptatretus burgeri
CCCATCCCCACCACAACTACTCAAGCCCCCCCCCACAACCCAGCAAAAGTCCTAAATGCCCCCCTCTCACATCTGTATAGCAAGACTGGAAGCACCAAGCACCTCAAGACTCAGACTTTCGTCCCCCCGCACAGGTACCGGCAGCGCCACACCCCATGATCCAGAGAATCCATGACTTCCCCAGGCCCGACCCAGACGTCTGTTGACCTCTAACTCACAGCCAGCAGAGACATGAATATCACTGCCAAGGCAAGTGAATCTCTCCATGACCTCAACATCCTTGCCGCAAAAAGGTACAGACAGGATAGCAGCATCCAAAATGTCATTGAAAGCCTGGATCTTAGTTTTGACCCAGGAAACCCGTAATCTCAGCAGCTCTGACTCCTCATTCAGCACCTCGAGGGCCCCAAAAACTATATCTAGTCTCCGCAAAGATGACTGCATCACCTGCAAAATCAAGGTCAGATATCTTGACATTCCCAAATGGTGCACCGCAGCTTGTTCTCTCCAACATCCTCCCCAGAATCCAGTCCATACAAGTGCTGAAAAGTGTGGGGGCCAGCACATGCCACTAAAGAACTCCAGTAACAACTAGAAATAAGTCAGAGATGGTACCACCACATCTCACAGCACTCAGTACCAGAGTATAGTTCAGACATCAGATTGATCAGTATTGGTGGCACCCCACAAAGACAAAAATCCTCCAGAGGGCCTCCCAATTCACTGAATCAAACGATTTACAGAGATCGACATAGGCTGCAAGCAGCCCCTGCTGAAATTCTCATCTGCGCTCGGTGAGGACCTGAAGAGCAAGGATACGCTCAATCATTGACCTCTTTGATGTAAAGCCTGACTGCTCTGGACGCTGGTGCTCAAGCAGATGGTGAGGAACCCCATCAATAATTATCTGAGCTTTCAAAGACCTTGCCCGGCACTGAGAGCAGCGTCACCCCTCGGTAGTTGTTGCAGTCTTGGCGATCACCCTTCCCTTTCCAGAGAGGGACAACAAGGCCCCTTGTCAGCCAGTTGGGTTGATACCTGTGTTCCAGGCAGAGCACAGAACTGTATGCAACGACATGAGTACAGCATTTCCATCAGCCTTGAGAAGTTCGGCATGATTGCCACAGTTCCGAGGAGCTTTACCCCATTTCAACCGGTTCACCGTAGCCAGTGTTTCCAGAAATGAAAGTGGATGAGAGTTGATCAGAGGGTCAGCAATCGGGATAGTAACATCCCTGACATCCAACTCGACAGCTGGTGGCTCAAAGTAACCGGCCCAATGGGCTTTCACTTTGGTCAAAAGCCCACCACCCTCTGCTCTAACTGAAGTCCACTGAGGGATGGGCTTGGAGGAATGCAATGCATGAATTCCCCAGTAAGGCCAAAGTCACATTTGCTCTACGGCGAGGATACGGCGGCCGTACGCCCTCTGAATTGACAGAAATGTGCGGCGGCCAGAGTTTGAGGTGGCCTCAGGGTGGCCCTACGCCGTTTGGCTATATTTTACAGGCCATAAGGTTGCCGTGGAATTATAACACGGGGTTATAACTTTTTTCATTTCTACACTCACCGTAGCAATTCGACAAGCCGAAACAAAAGAACTGGTAAAAAAAATAAAAAAATTAAAAAAAGAACCCACTCGTTACTGTCCGTCTGGCCGCACCTTCGCCTTAGGGCCCCCCTGCGGTCCCCTTGCGGTCGCCTTGCGGGCACCTTCTGTCTGCCTTGAAAATTCGATGGCCGCCGCAGTAACGCCCTAAGGTCACCGTGTGACATCAAATCAAACACCGTACGGCACCCCCACGTTTTCGGTCTCCACAATTTATAAATACGCCGTGCGGCTACCCGAAAAATAAAAACATATGTGACTGCTGCATTGTGTGATCGTGGAAATACTGCAGCCTCCTATAATTGCTAGTGGCCGTAGATTTTGTAGACCCCACGGCCGCCATGGCAAATGTGACTTAGGCCTAAGCAGTACGAGAATCACTTGACCACAGGTGATGCTCCACCCCCTCACAGATTCCTCATACACAGGCCACCTTTCCAACACTAAGTGCACTTACAGTTTTACACCTCAGCTCCCTGAACAGTTCAGCTGCCATTCAGCCTGTCCCTGCGACTCTGGTCAATGGTATTAGGACCTGAGTCCTGACTAATCCTGAGTATCAGGATTAGGACCAATAGGATGCAATCCTTCTGCATGCCATTTTGATTCCATCCGTAAATTGAATTTGATGCAAATCGATAAAAGTATAATTTTAGGGTACCCCTATTCAAAAGGTCAAAACCGGTAGTGCATCCCAAAATTTTCAATGTTAACATTCATATGCGTGTCCAGTATATCCAGGGAATTCAGAAAAAAACATAGGTTTGCTGGGAGGTGGGGGGGTGCACTGTGGCCATATCTGGCCCATGGCCTATATCCAGTGTCCCTGGAGAGACAAAATTATTCTTCGCCCTCCGGTGAGGTCCAAGACATCTACCGGTAACATCAAGGACGGTGGTCTTGAAGGCACTCCACAACTCTTCAGGATTCCTCAAATCTCCACTCAGCCTGTTCGCAAACTCCTCAGCAGCCCTCTCATCCTTAAGCTTGCCAACATCCAACCTAGGCTGGGATGGTACCATTCTCCTGGATTTAAGCTGCAACTTCAGAGTTGCTACAACAAGCCGGTGGGTCAGTATTGATGAACTGAGCACTCCGGTAGACCCTGTAGTTCTGGATCATACACCAACGACCATCAATGAGCACATGGTCAATCTCCTTTGCTACAAGTATTTGGAATACCAAGTCCAGCGATGAGCTTGTGGGCGCTGAAACCATGAACCAGCCACCCTAAGTCCATGACTTCTTGCAAAGTCAAGGAACTTAGTGCTATTCTGGTTCACAGTTCCAGACCCATGGGGACCAACACACGTCTCATAATCATCCCTATCAGTTCCAGTTGATACATTGAAATCCCCCAAGACGAGATGTGTATCTCGCCTGGGGCACTGATCAACCACAGACTCGAGCGTGGCATAGAATGCGTCCTTCATGGTGAGATCAATCGCCTCAGTCGGAGCATAAACAGAGACCAGGGAAATGACACCCAAGGAGTGACAATCGTTAGTCTCATAATACGCTCGTTGACCGGTGTTACCTCAATTATCACTTGAGTCAGCTTATTGGACACAGCTACAGCAACTCCTTGAGAATGCTAACAATCAGAATGACCAGACCAATCGTGGGTGTAATCACCCATCATTATCTCGCCGCAATCTGGTGTCCGAACCTCAGAGAGAGCTGCAATCCCGATGTCCAAACACTTGAGTTCAGATGAAACAGCGACAGATGATCATCCTCTCTTAGGCATACGACATTCCAGGTACCCACACAAAGAGACCACCTGAGGTTAACCCAAGGAGACTGCCGTCTGGTGGATGACACCTCAGCACCACCTCGACATATACTAACGCAATCTGACCTGGGAAGGTTACCCCGTGGTTTCCCTCCTATCAAAGATTTGGGGTCACGAAGGCTTTGCCCCAATCCCATCATTCGGTGAGATGCCCTGCGAAGGGCAGCTGCACAGAAGGTATTCCCATGGAATGGGTTTTCAGATTTTTTTTTAATGCTTTCAGAATGTTTTGCAGGCCGAAGTGCAAATCCTGCCACCAACCTCGTAATAAAAAGTAACCCAACTGCAGGAGGACGTCTGCAGACACAGTTGGGCACTAGATATTGATGGCCGTTGGCTCACAAGGAGCTCCTCGGCCCTTTGATTGCAACTCTCAAGTGACATAGGAGGCAAATTGTGCCAAAGAACAACCCAAAACCAGTTTTCTTCTTGATGAGTATGTCTATACACACACAACGTTAAAATAAATTATGATGTCAGCAAGCACCAACGTGGCACCCATAGGACTTTTGAGGTTGAAATTGTGGTTGGAGTCAGGCCAGCTGTCCAACCAATGGGTGGAATGGAATGTTACACACAGACAGACGGCTGAACAAGAGTATCATGAGATTTATTCATTACGTCATTGAAAGTCGAATATTTAGCTCTTCATGTCATTAACTTCAAGCCTTAGAACCCCTCCCCACCAATCACGGGGAAAAAAAATTATTTATTATTTCATTATTATTATTATTATTATTATTATATTCTTTGTTATTCTTTTGGAATCATGGTCGATGCTCATGGATGAGTCTTTACTCAAAAAAGTGATTCATTGATCCTTTTATTTGGAAGATATCTTTTTGTCAAAAACTTTACACCTTTCCAGGTCTGGGAAACCCACAGGATGAACAGTAAGATCCAGAAACTTGCAAAAGCTCGTGAAACTTGTAAAATCATGAGAATAAAAAGAATAAATTTACCTTTACCAGAGGAATCGAAGCAGCAATCCAATCTCGAAGATGCTAAAAAAAAAAAAAACACCAAAGACAAGTCGATTGGAACAGGAAAAAAAATCTCCCAGGAGGAAATTAAATACACAAACACATTAATATATGGCAGTGGAATGGAATGACGTCACGAATGATTCAGATCGATTGCTTTCCCCCTCCCGCCCTCCAAGTTTAGAATTCGTTACCAGGACGTATTTTCATGCTCATGAGGTAATGAGGAAAACTGCGAAGGAAGTGTAATGGGAAGAAGAAGCTTTTCACTCCAACCACAATGAAATATTTTTTATATTTACGCCATGGAATTTTTTGTAAGTAAAAGGAGCATACAAGTAGGCTCATGTAAAGGATATATAAAAAAACACCAGCACCAACCTTGCCGGGTCTCCCAGACCCCAATGACAGGAAGTCTGCTTCTGCTTCTGCTTCTGCTTCTGCTTCTGCTTCTGCTTCTGCTTCTGCTTCTGCTTCTGCTTCTGCTGACAAAACCTTTAGTAGGACTCGGCTCTTTTATATACAGGATCCGGATCTCCTTAAATACTAAACACCTCGACACATCCTGGCATTGACGGTGCCTTTTGAGAGCGTTTATCATGAACTTTTAAATATATTCGGACATTTGCTTTAACGTTTCGAAAAGTTCACGTTACTATTTAAAGATTATTCCATTTAATGTATTGTAATTTCGTAAATACACTATTTTCTCGTCATGAATGACGATCCTCCATGACAGGTCTTGCTATTGGCTCCATCAAGGCACGTGATGAAATATCGGAAGTTTTTTTTTTTTTTAGCAGCGTCTCGCGTAGTATGAAAATACGTCTTGATAACGAATTCTAAACTTTAGGACGCGGTTCTTGGACTCATAGAGAGCTCGGCCTTCTTCTTCTTCTTCTTCTTCTTCTTCTTCTTCTTCTTCTTCTTCTTCTTCTTCTTCTTCTTCTTCTTCTTCTTCTTCTTCTTCTTCTTCTTCTTCTTCTTCCAAAACCTTAACCTCGAGGACTCGGCTCTTGTACATACGAGATCCGGATCTCCTTAAATACTAAGCACATGTACACATCCTCACATAGACGGTGCCTTTTGAGAGCGTCTATCATGAACTTTTCAATATATTCGGACATTTGCTTAAAAGTTTCGAAAAGTTCACGTTACTATTTCAAGATTATTCCATTTATCGTATTGTAATTTCGTAAATACATTATTTATTTGGTAAATACATTATTTATTTCGTAAATACGTAAATACATTATGACGGGTCTCGCTATTGGCTTAATCAAGGCATGTGACGAAATATCGGAAGTTGTTGTTTTTTTTGTTTTTTTTTAGCTGACAAACCTTAAGGACGCTGCTCTTGGACACATTTGTCCTTTTTTCATATTTATGTCACTGAATTATTTGCAAGTAAGTTAAAGAAGCATACAAGTATGCTTATGCAAATAAAATAATTATCTTATAACATAGTTAAACGGCAGCACAACAACAACCTTGCTGAGTCCCCAGAGAGCCCTGCCCTGAATCTCAGTGTCAAAAGTAGATAATGACCTCGGACAAATATTAAACGATACGGGTTTAATCTCTGCTTGAGGAATTCCACATAGCTATTTGGACGGTGCACAAGTGAACAGTCTTTGCCTGCACGTGGCAGTGAGCACCAAGATGGCGGCCGTAAGATTGAAATCTGTCTTCAAGCCACCTCACCAGCCCAAGTCCTCAACCACACACAACACCCTCCGGTCCCTTTGTTCCCTTTCTTCAAAGGAACAGGGCAAATTGTTATATCGTCGTTACATATTTATTCATTACCTCATTGAAATAGTGGAATATTTAACTCTTCATACCATTAACTCCATTCATGGAAAGGACAATCTAAACTGGAAGTGGTCACGGTTTGGTTGTTTCATTCCGTCTAATTTTTCAATAAGTGATTATGAGTAGCGTAATTGTGTTAATAAATGATTCTAAATTCATTATATTCTTCGTGAAGCATGTTAAATACGCGTCGAAGTTGTAATTGTGGGTGAAGTCAGCAAGGGCAGCTGTCCAACCAATTGGTGGGAAGGACACACACACACACTTGTTTGTCCATGCTGTATCCTTTTTAAATTCTGAGCTTCAAGCAAAGAAGCAGCACATACCATTTTAATTTCTTTGGTATGATTTGGCTGGGGTTAGAACCACCAACCTCCCAGACTCAAAGCAGACCTCGAATCATTAGGCCAGTGAGTTTGGTTTGTTACTCCATGAGCCTTAGGTCAAAGTATAAATAATTAAATAAAAAGGCTCATGGAAGGATTGGACAAATGAGGCCAACTGGTCAGCATACTGGCAACAGCAAGTGGGGTTAGAGGGTTAGACAAGGCAAGCACAAAATTTGACTGCCTGACAATGGAGACCTGGGTGCAAGAAGTACTTAAGTCACATTTTTTTTTAAAAATGAGCTGACACCAGTACTATAATCTATAATGACCGGAGCATCATTTGATACCCAAAAATTCCGAAAATAAGTACTCAAGTCCTGTATATTGGTATATGGTCATTGTTGAATTCACTAAAATGTAGTGCAAGAAATACCCAAGTCCATAATGTTTGAGCAAGTAGCTCCGAAGTCCATGACTGTCCAATCAAAATGCTAGTATGTGTCACGTGACAAGCTGTGAAAATGGCGACCATGGAGGCTGGACAGCATGGTGTGAATGAGGATAACCCTGATAACAGGCATGACGGGGGCAAAAACCGTTAAAAAAAACAAACCCTGGAGACTGAGCTAGAAAGAGAATGAAGGATGCCAAAGCATCAGGTATGAAGTTTCTCTGCATTATACTTTGCTGGTACTGAAAAAGGCATGACATTCGTCATCAGCTTTTGAGCCCTCATAAAACTGTACATGTGGCAGTGCAGTGCAATGCTGCGCTGACCCAGATTCCCCATGTATTGGATGTATGTACACTGTACAGCCCCATGAGACGTAACAAAAATGATTGTTTGGCAATCAAAAATGAGCAATAAAAGGCTTTGTGTGTTAAAAGTACCCAAGTCCAGGCATTTTGTCGCAAAAAGTACCTAAGTCCAGGTATTTAGCCACAAAAAGTCCTTAAGTCCAGGTTTTAAGCTACAAAAGTACTTAAGTCCAAAACAAATTTTCTTGTTTTCTTCGTAATAAAGGATTATTTTTCCACAAAAAAAGGGTTTGTCTGCTCAGTATAGCCCCTGGAACCAGCAAAAGGCTCCACAGTATGCCACCTTTAAAAAAAATTATCTGCAGCATGTTTTGAAAACTTTGATCCTCAATATCTCAAAAGTGTTATTTTGTGATTAAAATACTTCTTGCACTCAGGTCTTCAATTGGAGAAATTTTATGCAAAAAAAAAAAACTTGCTGCCCAAATTAACAAACGTTCAAAAATGATCACCAGAATGAAAACCGACTCTTGCAAAAACCTCACTTGAAAAACCAGAAATCTTTGTCCAGGGTCACCATGAAAAACACAAAGATATACACATCTCCAGCGGTTGTGACCCCACTCAGACAAGGCCGAATACTGCCTCCGCCATTAAATCAATCCCCATTTCCTTTGGAAACTTCTCTGGTTAGAACACCTACAGGATGACATCATATTTCTGGCAGTTATAATTTTACATTCCAGGATTGCACAGCAAGATTCAACTTTGGAACAACTTCTGAAGCGGAATATTAATTAAATTATTCTACTATCTAAATCGCGAGATGCATTACTCATTTGAAAAGTCTTCATATCGTGAATGCAAAATACTTTACAATCACAATTAAAAGCCATAGTTTGGAAATGGAAAAGTTAAGCTAAACATTTTATGTGTAGAATACAGTATACTATTCCTGGGATGACAGTATAGCTCACTCACTGACCTTTGAGTTGTCCAGACGAGGTTAAGTTTCCCATAGAATAAGCTTCTTTTCATCCTCTTCCCTTTATAAGGTGTGAGGGTCAGTGGCACCAATCTTCTGCCTGACAATGACCATGATACTCCTCCACCTCCCTCTGCCCTCAGCCAACTCTCTCCACTCTCCAACCACCCTCACCTTACTGATATCCCTCCTCACACAATCTTCTCATCTCAACTGCAGTCTTCATCTTTTCCTCCTACCTTGCTCCCTCATCCTATCTGCTCTCTTTGTAATTCTCTCTTCCTCCATCTAATCATCTATCAGAATAAGTTCAAACTAAAAACTTCATTGTGGTGCTTAATGCAAGGGGCTTTTGCATTATAGACAACACCATACAATAGGAGAGGGTGTTGAACTCACGACCTCATCTGCTTGGGATCATATATATTTATATATATTAAAGATCCTCTTCAGGACCTTTTGTAAAAAGTAGACTATTGTAAACTTATGTGAACAGACAATATGGATTTATTAAAATCTGGTATTGGTGTGGCGCAGGCATGATGGGCCGAATGGCCCTCATGTGCATAAATTCTTTGTAATTCCTTGTAATTCCTTGTACCCTGACCAACAAGGCAACATAGGAGAAGACAATATTTTACATATCTTACCAAAAGAAGTCTGAACAATGAACAATGACAAAATATTTTAAAATATCAGCAACACCCCCCCCCACCCCACTCTCCCAACCCTACCAAAACAAAATGGTGATCAATCCTCACATTTTGCAATGATCTCAGGATCATGGCAGAGCTTCACATTGGCCATAATCATTGTAATTTAACACGCACCACATTCGTACAGACAATGGGCAAGGAATGCTGGAGACACTGCTCAAACAGACAATACGCACCTGTACTTCGACAGTTACTATATCAGTACAATGGACAAACCAACACAGTGTATGGGATTTGAAGTTGAGATTTCAACATCATGAGACTTTGCTCGGATGGGAATGCGAAGTAGGCCAACCCCCAAACCGTCATGGACATGTCAGGAATACACCACCAATTGATGCTTTGGAAGTTTGCACTGAATTTTTTTTAAAATTTTTTGCCCACATTGTTTATTGACAAGTGCCATTTGATCGACATCAAATGCAATTTTGCTTAATCCACACGACAAGGGCAGAAAGTGATAAATGACATTGCTCGATTGACTTCAAAAAGTACTTGGCGGAGGCCTTGGATAAGTAAAACTTTGAACAACATCGTCGCTAGAGACTTCTCGTGCAGAAGCTTCCATCCCTGAATTTGTGAGAAGCTCAGGGACATGCAAATCCTCCAGCATGCATGCCTTCACGAAAAAAAAATTATTATATATATATATATATATTATATAAAGTAAATTAAGAATCCCACCAGCAACATACATATAATTAACCAATTGCATTAAATCGCTGCTATTAATTGCAAATGCATTTTTGGAATTATATATTGATGCAAATTAATGTTTCATGAAATCTTTTCCCAAGAACTATGTAAATTTTTTTCCCCGAAACTCTTTGCATTATCTTATAAATTTGCAACAATATATATATATATATATATATATATATATATATATATATATATATATATATATATATATATATATATATATCTCTCTCTCTCTCTCTCTCTCTCTCTCTCTCTCTCTCTCTCTCTCTCTCTCTCTCTGTCAGCAGCTGTTGCACGTGCCACAGAGGAGGCAATTTGCATAAATAATTAACTACAGTCTTAATTAAAATACGTCTGATTCTCTGTCGCTGTTGAATAAAGTTAATGAAGGCAGCAAATATAGAGAATGTAGGGGCCCGGTGGGGGGACGTGTAAGGGACTCATCAGCGTCCGAGCACAAAGTCATGTTGAGTGAAGATGCAGACTCTCCTCCGGGAGATGTCTCATCGTTCCGGAGACATTGGTGGAATAGACAAATAAGCACCTGAGTTCTGACACCGGGCGAATAAATATTCTTCAACAATACTGAAGCAAGAAGTATGCCAGAAGGGCCATTTTTAAAATCAGGGCAAAGTTTGTTTCTTCTTTGCTGCAAGCTCAAACTAGAACATCAGATAGGAACATCAGAAAGACATTGTGTCAAGGTCGGTAAGCTTTGGTCTCAGCGTGTAGCGAGGACTTCTTGAAACCTTGCAAATATTCCTTCAGATGAACCGGTTCACAAACGTTGTTGGTGATGGGATTTCTGGGGAGGGCATTTGCGCAATTGCGATTCTGATCATTCGATTCCATCGTGAAGGTTCGACACGTGTGGGCTTTTCTCGATTGTACAAGATTTCAATGGGGCTGGTTGTGTCGTCAGCCCCATTGAATAGTCTGCACGGCTAGCTGGCTGCAACTCGGCTCTCAGCTTTCCAGCCTGGGTTCCAAGCCTGGTGTTCGTTTAGAGGCGAGGGTGGCTGGCTTAGGATCTCAGGGTCCTGAGTTTGAGCCTCGTTGGCTGCTGAATTAACACTAGGTGGGGTTTACTCAGCCTGTCATCCTTCCGAGGGCAGTGAAATGAGTATCAGTGTACTGATAGAGGGGTACAGCATCAGCGGCACAGCTGCGTTTCCAAGAAATGATAGCTACCTGGCAGCCAAGCTGCCATATGCAAGAACAGAACAGAGCAGCCTGGGTTCCAATCTCGGTCCAGCTATAAACTGTCACCTTGGTGTTTCCTGGGCAGTTGATTGCATCACAAAGTACGCCATCCGTGGGATGACCGTTAAACTGGATGTTGTTGTTGGTGATGAGCCCTAGTCAGTTCTTCTCGAACAGGCCAATAGTATGGATAGCTGATTGATCTCCTGGGAAGCAACCCAAAGATCTTTTACATCTATGATGTTGTAGTCTTGCCTTCATGGAGCCAGGGTCGCACAGTTTTCCAGAATGTGTTTGTATTTGGGAAGGCCTGCAGAGGTTGCAGGTGTCGGCGGTCTATGGTTGTCTATGGTCATCGAGTCTATGGTTGTACTGCGAAAGCTGTGGGTGGTGTTTACAGTGGAGACGTAAAAGGTGAAAATCAACAAATCTGGGAAGTAATTTCTCTATGTCATGCATGGGTGTGGGTCTAGTGCCCAAGATACTGGTTGGGCCCAGGTTGTTGATCGTGTTTATGGAGATGTGGGTATGGATTTGTTTTTTGTAGTTGTCGCTGATCGGTGGGAGCAGGGCCGGATTTAAGCATGGGAAAGCTGGGCAGTTGCCCAGGGGCCTCCACAACCAGGGGGCCTCCACATATTTCATGAAAAAAAAATTTGCAAGGAAAAATGTATTTGTGAGTGCTTGAATGGTAGTTGGTAGTTAGTGGAAGAGATATAAGATATTCATCTTATCTCATTCTCTATTTTATAGAGAAGTTCAGATTCTTTGTCCTTGAAAAATATACTTTGTGGATGACTGTAAATATGTCTTGTCACCTTTTTAGTATTCTAAGGTAGGGTGGGCCTCCACTACTGAAGGTTGCCTCGGGGTTACCACATGTCTAAATCCGGTCCTGGGTGGGAGGATGTTTTAAAGGATGTCAATGTAGTGTCTACTGTAGTGAGGATAGTGCGTTTGGTGGTTTTCCACTGTTGAAGCCATCAAAGGTGTTCTGTGTGAGGTTTGTGAGGAGAGTGGTTGTGGAGTGGTTTGGTCTGAATCCGTGCTGGTGTGTGAGAGTGTGATGTGAGGGTTTGTGAATGCGAGTATTAGGCGTTCTAATACACGTTGTGGAACTTTGAAGGGTGGTCAAAGTAATGTGATAGGTCTGTAGGAGGCTGCTTTGATGGGTTCTTTGTTTGGTTTAAGGAGGGACATGATTGTGTTCGTTTCCAAATTTGGGGAATTGTGAGTGTTGGTAGGAGAAATTTGTTATATTTTTTGAGGGCTGATATGTCGCTTGGTCGAAGGTGTTTTAAATGTTAATTGCAGATGTTAGCAGGGCCGGTAGCATGAAAATTCTTGATGTTTTTGATGATTGTTGTTGTTTGTGCAGGAGTGAATGGCGTGACGGTGGTGGTGTTGAATTGGCAGCTGAGTTTGCATCTTGTAATACTTCTTTCCTCCTTTTTGGGTCCTGTATGACTTGTGTTTATGTAGTGGTCTATGAGGAGTTCGCTTGTTGTTTCTATGATGGTATGTTGTCTGTGGTAGTTATAGCTGCATGTGAGGGTGTTATGCCACTGTTGGAGTTAGTGATGCTGTTTATGGTTTTGTACGAGTGCTTGGTATTGGTTGAGTGTGTAGAAAGGAGTGCCAGTTTTGTAGGGTTTTTCATGAATATTTTGTTGTTGATTTCTGTGTGTAGTGTTTGAATCCTTTGTACTATATCTGATGCTTTGGGTGTTGGTGTGTGTTGTGTTTTAAGTTGTCTCGTTGTTTGATGAGGTGTGCGATTTCTGGCGTGTAGTTGGGGTTGTATTTTTTGATGTTGCCCTTTCGAATGTATTTGGTAGCTGTGGTTGTGATGATCATATTGAACTGTTTGATGTAGATGTTAATATTGGTGATGCTGTTATTGTTAAGTTGCAGGAAATCTTTTTCAGTATCATGTTTAAAAATCCAATCTTGCTTTTTTGCAATGGGTGATTATTTTTTTATCCCCACATTTTTTTGAAAAAAAAACACAGGGGAAGAGGGGAGGGGGGGAGGGTGTGTATTGTAATCGGCTCCATCTGTCTGTCTGTCTGTCCGACCGACTGTCCTAAAGGGTTAGGCAGAAATTCGCCAACCTTGATAGCTATGATCACAACATAGCAAGAAGGTGCAAGAGCAGTGAGTGTCATTTTGGGAGGTGGGGTCAAAAGGTCAAATACAGAAAAATGCAATTACAGGCATTTTTTAACATTTTATTCTGAACCTCTGCATACGCAATCAACATAGGGAGAGGAGAGGAGGAGATTGGTACCATACTCTGTGCAGAGCGTTGGTGCTGCTGAAGCAGTCTCCTTGACTATTGGGCACAATACTGGACGGGTCACCGCTCCGACACAGTATACCAGCATGCTGGCACTCATTTTGCCGACCTCAGAAGGATGACAGGCCGAGTTAACCCCACCTGGTATTAATTCAACAGCTGAGTGGGATTTGAACTCAGGACCCTTGGATCCAAAGCCCACCACCCTAACCATTAAGCAAACACCAGGCATACATAGGAAGAAACATGAAATATGTAACTTTTTTCGATCCTCATGGAGGATCTCTCAGTCTTACTCACATTGTTGTTCTTGTGGACTTTTTTGTTTCACAAACTACAGTTTTCATCGAAACTTCCTGAAACTTGGTGTATATATGTAAAAATACCCTGCGCAGACAGTAACCATCTCCGATTTTGAAAATTCCTCCGAGAAAAAAAAGTTATGACGTCAAAATATCTCTGCTAATAGAAATCGCCTAAAATGTTATCTCCGAAACTAGGCAAGCTTTTTGAATTCTGTTTGCGGAAATCGAACAGGGCATTATCAGAGATGAATTACCGCACATATGATACATCACGATGACGTCATATCAATTTTTATGACGTCATTCCTATTTTTTTGACATTTTTTGTTTCACAACCCAGAGTTTTCATCGGATCTTCGTGAAACTTTCCATGTATATGCAGAAAGCCCACGTGCAGGCAGTAACCATCTCCGATTTTGGCAATTCTTCCGAGAAAAAAGTTGACGTCATAATATCGCTGCTAATGGAAATCGCCTATACCATTATCTCCGTAACTAGTCAAGCTGTTTGAATTTTGTTTGCGGGAATCAAGCCGAGCATTAGCACAGATAATTTATCGCAAACCTGATACATCCCGATGACGTCATATTCGTTTTTATGACGTCATTATTAAGAGGACAAGGATCTAAGCTCATTTGAGCTTGTTGTATTTGACTCCCGGTTCATGCTCCAGAGGGTAGATACTTAGGGTTATGAGAGTCAGAACAGGGAAAAATTTTTTTTTATTAAAATTTGATATTGGGTGGAACGTTTTGCCATCTTTCAACTTTGTTTTAGGTGGGAAGTGTGGGGACTTGCAATGGCGTGCCATCGACTTTGCTCTAGTCATTGTTTGCATCTAGGTCTAGAGCAATGTTTATAGTAATGATGTGGAGAACAGATTGTTATATCTGATGAGTAATTATAACTGGTGTGTGTGTGTTTGTGTGTTTGTGTGTGTGTGTGTGTGTGTGTGTGTGTGTGTGTGTGTGTGTGTGTGTGTGTGTGTGTGTGTGTGTGTGTGTGTGTGTGTGTGTGTGTGTGTGTGTGTGTGTGTGTGTGTGTGTGTGTGTGTGTGTGTGTGTGTGTTGGGCTGGATCATTAAGTATGAATAATGAATTTAGTCGTGTGACAATTATTTGGCCTCTGGTGTTTGGTTGGTGATGATTGTGCCAGGTTGAAGTTCTCTCCAATGATGGTGTTTGGGAGGGAGCAGAGTTGCTGCCGTTGTGGTGAATATTTGGTTGAGACAGTAAGGGTGTGTCTGGTGGAATGGAAACGTCTGTGATGTTCACATGTTCTTTGTTACCTGTTTTAGTTTTGAAAGGCTGGATTTTGAGTGTTTTCTGGTGGTAGAAGTGTTATTGTGTCTTGAGTGATATCTGTGTATCTAATTGACGTACATGTACATGTACACTTAATGGCGAGAGTGGTTGGCTTGGGGTAGGAGGGTCCTGAGTTCAAATCCTGCTTGGCTGTTGAATTAATTCCAGGTGAGGTTGACTCAGCCTGTCATCCTTCTGAGGTCGGCAAAATGAGTACCAGCTTGCTGGTATCCTGTATCGAAGTGGCGACCCGTCCAGGATTGTGCCGAACAGCCAAGGAGACTGCTTAGGCAGCACCAATGCTCTGCACAGAGTATGGTTCCAATGGATGGATGGATGGATGGATATATCTGATGAGGCCTCCAGCTATAGTGCCTGGTTTGTCTGTGTGTATCAGTGTATAGTTGGGGATGGTCGGTATTTTGTTTTCCTGGGACGTCATTTGGTTACTTGTATGATGGATATGAGTATTCTTTGTAAGAGTGAAATATTTAAGTTTCATGGCTTTGCTGATGAGGCCATATGTGCTGCATTGGAGGATATTAAAGTTATTTGTGTGCTTTTGGTGTTGAGGTGGTTGGTTGTGTGCAGGTGATGGTGGTGCATGGAGTGGAAGTGATGAGAGGAGTGGGGATGCGTTTGAGACTTGTATCGGTATGTCATTGTTTGGTCCTGAGTTTGGATTCAGTTGGAATTAGCTGCCAGGTTCATGTGTGGTTGGAGTGTGAGAGTTTACTGAGAGTGGTGCAAGCCAGATGGAACAATTTGCCGCTCCTTGTGCAGTGGACAGAGTCCCCTCTGGCCCTGGAGCAAGTGATGCGAGTTTTATGTGTTGGGCAAATGTATATTGTGGTGGGCATGAGTGATCAGTTTCTATGTCTCCAGATAGAAGGAGGAGAGAGGGAGGAGGACTGCCAGAGGGAGGTCACTCCCCAAAGAGGGAAAACTGTTTGGTGTGGAGATGTGATGTGTGTGAGGGTGACGTGTGTTGATTTGAGTGTTTGTGTGTGAGGGGTTTGTGTGGAAGAGAGGGAGTGGGCCAGTCCATGGGGACTGCTCAGCACTCTGACCATGGATGTGCTTCCCTGACGAATCAGGGCAGCAAGGAAGAATGCAGAAGATTTGGCCCCTGTCTTGTGTTGCGGGGTATAACCACCATGAAGAGGCATCCCTGATAGTTGCCATTAAACTGGTTGTCCCATTTACTATCATTTGTTGGTAGACGTTAAAGATCCTACGGTCATCTTCATGAAGAGTACGTTAAATATCCAACAGTCGTCTTCATGAAGAGTGGACCAGTTATCACCGACACCCTGAATAAACCAATGTCACCCGCAGGGTGACCCGTATCTTGCCAAAAGGTGACCACGTGTGACTTCTTTAAGGTCACACTGAGGTGAACAGAGCTGCTATCCACCAGGAGCGACTCCTTGAGGAATATCTGCCTACGAGAGATTCCAATGAGAATCGTTCTACAGAGTAACCATGAAAAATATGTGTTTGCCTCATAACGTCACCAAATGACGTCATAATGTCTCAAGCTTGACATATCTAGAAAGCACTCATCGAGGTGTTCAATTTGAGGTACTACACGATATGGTTCCTAAAACTTGAAAATTTGACCTCAGGCGCTAACCATGAAGGTCAAGGCCAATCGCCACCAAAAATTAATCAGCTGAGCGCCGGACCATGAACTATATTCCCATGAAGTTTGAAGACGATCCGATCAAAATTACTCAAAAAATAAGGGTTTCGTCGACTCCCCTGATTTGCGACAAAGTGACCTTGACCTTTGACCTTGACCTTCAAAATTTTGTGCACTGAAAGGGACCTCTATAGGCCTCTGATATGCGAAGTTACAAAAATTTCCAATAACAACTGTGCTCTGCAGAGTGATTTATACGTGATCACAGACCAAAAAAAAAAAACTACAAAAAAAAAACATATGAAGGTCAAGGTCAACGCCACCAAAAATTAATCAGCTGAACGCCAGACCATGAACTATATTCCCATGAAGTTTGAAGATGATCCGATCAAAATTACTCATAAAATAAGGGTTTCGTCGACTCCCCTGATTTGCGCCAAAGTGACCTTGACCTTTGACCTTGACCTTCAAAATTTTGTGCACTGAAAGGGACCTCTATAGCCCTCTGATATGCGAAGTTACAAAAATTTCCGATGATAACTGTGCTCTGCAGAATTTTTTATACGTGATTACAGACAAACAAAAAATAAAAATAAAAATAAAAATAAAAAAAAACATACAAGCTGACTAACATATCTTGCAAAACTTCGTTTTGGCAAGATAACAAATTCAAAATTCTTGCCCTGACTGACTACTGGGAAGGCAACTCAAAAACCTGCCAGCATAACCCTTGTCCAGGAACTGCCTTGGCAGCACTGAGATTCTGTATATGTTATGGTATATTAATGATAGTGATGATGATATCTCAACACAGGTGGTTTGATCACCTATTGAGAAAAAAAGGTCAAGATCTGGTCTTGGTGGTGCTTGTTGGAATGTTCAAAATTGGCAGCATATGCAGGAGGAGTGAAGAATCAGATAAATTCATGATGTTTTCGTTCACACTGCAAGTTTCCAATACCCCAAAGGTTGTTAAAACAACCAACTTATGTAAATACAAAAACAAGTGAAGATGCAGAGTGACTACCACCACTTACACAAAAGAGTCATTCGCTACAGCTGCGGTCTTTTTACCTATAATGTCATCTGTCTGCTTCGTAAAAGTTCCATCAATCAAGGAGGGAAGGAGACTTCCAATGACCTGAGAAGTGTGCCTACTCAGCAGGCATGGGAAATTTGAGGCCAAACATACATATGCTGGTGTGCTTGAGAAAGCAGAAAGAAAAAGGGAGGGTTTGAGACACATTGAGTGTGGAGTCAAATGGAGACACTCTCCCGTCACAGCTGGGACCTTCCGCCCAATGGATGGACAAAAATACAAATCAGATGAACGGAGCAGGACAGATCATTAGCGAGAGCCTTTACAATTGGTAAAACTCAGCATTTGCTCTTCTGCTGGTTGTAAAACATCAACAAACTTCACTAAAGCCTCGTGTTGTTTGAGCATTTCGAACTCATTATTTGGGATCCTGTTTGTGGAGCTTAAAATTTCCAGGGGCAAGATGGATTATGCAGGCATTACTTTCAAGCTAGTTAACCTGCAGTGCAGCTGCACATAAGCAGGCTGGTGAAAGTGGTTTGGATATCGATTTGCAATGCCATTTATCTTTTTTGCATGACACAAGCATAAGATTACATGAGTGATGCAGTACAAACATAGCTTTCTCCGAGCTGAGTGTACATGACGAATTATTAAAACGAGCTGAGACCTTCATGAGGTTATTATTGTATACTACATTCTGCAACATATGTATACTTATGTAATCTTTTCTTCACAGCTAGCAGTATTATGATATATGCCTGGTGTTGGCTTAATGCTTTGGGTGGTGGGCTTGGGATCTTAGGATCCTGAGTTCAAATCCCACTCTGCTGTTGAATTAATACCAGGTGAAGTTGACTCTGCCCGTCATCCTTCGGAGGTCGGCAAAATGAGTGCCAGCTTGCTGGTATCCTGCGTCGGAGTGGTGACCCATCCAGGATTGCGCCCAATAGCCAAGGAGACTGCCTCGTCAGCACCAACGCTCTGCACAGAGTATGGTTCCAATGGATGGATGGAATACTATGATTGAATATGATATCACTGACACTCGATAATTGTTTCCCCAAAAGGATGGAACATTCTGTGAAGATTTGCTTTTCAAAATGGAAATTTGCCATTGACCATAATGCAACATTTTCTTGGAAAGTCGTGTTCGCAAAAAGACACTGAAATACCAGATGGGGGTAAACGAATAACAGAACAGAATAAGACTCCAAAGAAGAAGATTAGAAAAGACAGAAAAAACTTAAACACAAAAGAAATAGATCATATATAATGGAAACAACAGAAGGTTAAAAGCTTACAAGGTGAGCACTGAGAGGAGC
The DNA here is from genome assembly GCF_056783735.1 of Eptatretus burgeri. Lineage (NCBI taxonomy): Eukaryota > Metazoa > Chordata > Myxini > Myxiniformes > Myxinidae > Eptatretus > Eptatretus burgeri. The sequence goes on from NC_140961.1 coordinate 51,857,972, forward strand.
TGTTGAGATTTTTGCCCGTGAAGAAGAAAATAGAAGCTGTTATAACAAACAGGTCACATCATTAAATGTGTGAAATAATTATATGAAGAACTATCCAGTGAGAAAATAAAATTTACCGGGTATACCAAACGTGACAAATAACAACGAAGCCATCCCACCAGTAACTACCGACAAGATTCCGCTTGATTTAATAAACACGAAAACAGGTAAGGTCCCAAAAAATAAATGGTTATAGATGCAATGGAAGATGACAGTGAACTCCCACACAGGGAATATGCAAAACTATTTACAAAGTGCATGGAATATCGAAAAATTCCCATAACTTGGAATAACTCAGCTAGTACTAACCGAAAAAAGGAGACAAGATAGATCTAAAGAATTACCATTCAATTGATCTGTCTCTCCAAGTACTTACAAAATGGTTCACAAGTATTATCAATATCTAACAGACTCGAGATTTAAGTGGGCAATAAATAACCGCCGAAGCTACCAGTTTTTAGAAGTGGATACTCATACAATAGATCAGCTTCTGGAAACATCCAGACAATGTAAACTCACTTTGTGTCTCACATCCATTGATTGCAAAAAAGCCTTTGACAGTGTGGAAACAAATATCATACAAGCTCAAAATCACCTAAATGTCAACTCCAGATAATCAATATATTAAAGCAAGGTATACAATGGTGGAACAGCCACCTTGAAACTGCACCAAAACAGTGGCAAAGGAATCAAATGAGGTGCCAGATGGAAATTATTGTTCACTGGATGCCGAGGAATGTCCCAACAGCTAAATTGGGAAAGTAGAGTAATACATATTGATGGAGAAAGAGACTAAACCACCTACAATTTGCAAATGACTGTTTTAATTTCAAGCAATGCTAAAGAGATGAAAATTATGATCTCGTTAGAGTCAAAAGATGAGACTAAAAAAGAATATGACAAAGACAAATTTAAATTTGATCTGCTATGTAAAAACAGAAAGAGATTCAAATTAATGATTGCAAAACTGAAGAAACCTGCAATTAGATTTATAAAGGACAATTCATACAAATGGACAAAGATCACTTTGAAGGAGTCAGACAAATTTGAGCAGGATGGGCAATGTTTGAATGTTTGTTTTTTTTTAAACCTCATGAAAAGTAAATTGTGTATTTGCCTGGAAAGGAAAGTTTATAGTAACCAGTGTTTTCTTCCAACAGTAACAAATGGCAGTGAAACATGGTCTCTAAAAAGAGAATATGAAAAAGAAAATTGATCAGAATGTAAAGAGCCATGGGAAGATAGTCTCAGCCGAACCAAAAGGGATGAGAATAGAAATCAATGGATGAGAGAGAACAAAATTCCTTGACATTATGATCAGAATCAGAAAACCTAACCGGAAATTTGTCAGACAGGTAGATAAAAGAATGTACAACTTGTGGACAACAAGAATTACAAACTGGCAATTTAGACAATCTGGAAGAAAGAGAGGCAGAACAAAGTTCAGAAAGAGAGAAAAATCGAAAATTTTGTCTCTCCATCTGAACTTTGTTTTTTGAACTCTCCCAGTAAAATTGAAAGTCCACGACTTAATATTGCACTCTGAGTACAATGGTCTCTAATTGCATTGAGTGGAGCAGGGTGGACCATGTTGAAGAAAGCGTTCATCAGGCAGTGGAGTAATTAGGCTGACCAAGCTTGTTGAGAATATCTTTGGAACCACTCTCATGGTACATATTTCATTTTAGATTTAATGAATCTTGCATTTGAGTAAATATGCATGCACCAGAGTCAGTGGTGTAATGGTTAGAGCATCCGCTCCGAGTCTGGGAAGTCGGTGGTTCAAACTGTGGCCGTCGTACCAAAATACTTTTAAAACTGTGCTGTTTTCTTGCTTGGCGTTCAGTATTTAAAAGGATAGAGCACAGAGAATCCCTATAGGTTGGCATTCATGGGGAGGAGGAAATTCCTCCTGATGAAATGCCCCGCTGAGTGTGGTGAGAAAAGCAGCGCCATTGTTGTGACATTGCTGGAACCTGGAGTATCCCAGGAAGTGACGGCACTTCCTCCAAGCTCAGTGGCTGTGTTTGTCTTGTCAGTATGTCCGTATGTTTGTGACTGGCAGCTCCATTACAAGTCTTAGACCTTGTATAAAAAAAGAACAACAAAAAAAAAAAAACACGACGAACAGACATCGGCCATCTGGACCAGATCAAGTTGGAATTTAAAAGTCCTTAAGGAAACACAAGGAAATTACACGCAGGTGGAGGCCATTCAGCCCATCACACACGCGCCACATCAACACCACACCAATTTATCAACACCACATCATAACAAGAAAATGCAAAATGTTATTTTTATTTTTTATGAAGTGTCTTTTGTGTTTAATTTTTTTGTAGTCCCCCCCCCTTCAGGGGAGGGGGCATGGGCTTGGGTACAAAAACACACAACATCAACCACACAATATCCCCTTGATGAGACCCCACCAACAGCATTTTGTACACATGCACACAATCGCCGATCAATGCTCAAACTACCGAAAAGTCCTGCTAACATCCCTATACCCCTCAACCTTCATAACTTCCAGGTACCGATCTAATTATAATTTAAACTTATCTACCGTTTCTGCTGTCATCACCTTTCTCGGGAGACCACTCAATGCATTAATTACTCTCTGAGTAAAAGACCCCTGCCGTACTACCGTCTTACCTCCCCTCCTATTTCCTCTCAGGTGATGAGCAGTGGTCCTATCACTGTCTACTCTGCTGAAAAATTCATTTGCGCTTATCATGGCTACACCTTTAATTATCTTAAACATCTCTAACATATCTCCTCATAACCGCCTCCTTTCTAGTGTTTAAAGCCCCGTCTCTTTCAGCCACTCCTCATAGCTGAGTCGAGCTTGGCCCAGAATCAATCTAGTAGCCCTGCATTGACCCACTCCATGGTCCTGACTTCAGTGAGCTATTGAAAAAATCCGTTAATATCTCGCTTACCTGCTCAGCCACTTCCCTCAATGCTCTCGGGTGCATATTATCTGGACCCGGAGCCTTATCTACTCTTGGATTACTTGGCTGTTCCTTTACTTCCTTCGCTCCAACCTGGATCTTCAGTAAAAGCCCTTCCTCACTCACCCCTTTGATAGATACTCTCAGCTATTGACAATTCTCCTGACTGTTCTTGTCTAAAAGTTGAAGCAAAATACCTGTTTAATAAGCCTGCCGTCTCCCTTTCCTTATTAACCACTCTGCTGTTGCTATTCCTCAATGGGTCCACACTGGTCCTGACCTGTTCTTTTCTTCTGATATATTTAAAGAATGCCTTGCTGTTATGTTTAATATTCTTAGCCATGTCCTTCTCATACTTCTCATATTGGCTTGCCGAGTTATTTTCTTAACTTGCCTGTTTACTTCGATAATTATATAAATCTAACTCCAGTCCTGTTATTTTAAACCTAAGAAATGCCTTCTGCTTCTTCTTAATAGCATTCGTTATCTCACTACTCAACCACCCTGGCCTCTTTCTGCTTCTAGTTTTACACCTCATTGGAATGTACTTACTCTGCACTCTACAGTTTACGCATTTGCTCCTTGAAGGTTTCCCTTTTTTTGATGCTGATTGTTCTATTGTTAGCTTCTCCCAATCTACATCACCCAACTCTCACCTCATATCCTCAAGATTTGCCTTCCTGAAATCTAATAGCCTTATTCTATTCTCCTGAACGCTAACCCTTAACAGAATCTTTGCACACACTGTTATGGTCAAAGGAGTCCAATATGACCCCATTGTTTCATCATGCATTCAGTTTTGAAAGATGAGACAATATGACAAATACAGTTGTTTAAAAATCTTATAGTAATCATGTATGACTGATTAAAGACCTGCACAAGAATGATGATCCTTTGGAATATGATGGAATAAGAGGCTGGACTTTTTCACAAGGCATGAGAGCTCTGCCTATGGCTCTGGGCAACATTCCAGCATTACTTTATGCGACTCAAAAGTGCTTCGAATCTGCATAAAAGTTTCACGCTTCAAATTTTATAATGCCTTGTATATATTTTTTTCTAAACAAACCACAGGGAGTATTTTTTTCCCCACTCGCATCATGTCAATCTGAGTAGGAGCGCTTTGCAAATTGCATTAGAAGAGTGGTCTGAAATATTAAAACTGCGGCCCATAATGAGATGGATCCTTTATTTGATTTATATGGTAATAATTAGCTGTTTCTCGGTGAGAATGAGCAGAGATGAGTGGAGTGGGGAGGATTGGGGTGAAAGTTGTTGGGGCCATTATGAAAATGATGACAACACTTGCTGCAGTACAGGACCACAAGTGAAGACACATCCTCAAATGAAGCTGGCTAATGGAATTATTTAGTTCTTCTGAAACATCTTTTCCTCACCATCGCCCATTCATCTCTCAAATCCAGCATCATTCGTGCTCATTCCTCTGTCTCTGCTCTTCCACCTGGTGCATCAATAATATGCGGCAAGAGAAGTGGAATGGTTTGCGCTCTTTTAATGGCAGAATAATGAAGAAATATTCAGTCATTAATCTTTCCACGATCATGTTCATCTGTCGTTTGCTTTGTCCAGTTTTACACATTTTTGGGGAAGGGTAAGACAGAGAATTTGGGGGGGGGGCTATGCATCACAAATACTTTCACTCATTCCCACTCTCCTCTTCCAAAGTATTTCCATGATAAGGAGAAGAAAAGAAAAAAAAGACCAAAATGAATTACGATTAATGAAAACAAATTAATTATTAAGTGTGTAATGCATTAGTCTACAGTTCTGTTGTTTGTCAGACTGCAGTACCTTTAATTGATCTACCTAATTAATCTTGCCTTGTTTGGTCGCAGATTACCATTGTCAACCAAACACACATGAGGGGCGATCAATGAACGAGATACTTACATACAATAGTACAAGAGATGCCAAAGCAAGGGAAAACTCACAACGAGGTACACACAGGGACGCACATTAAAGGGCCAAATTATTCCGACATTCTTGTGATGTGAGCTGGGGAAATTTTTCACCCAAGTCTTTCTTTCATCATATATATATATATATATATATATATATATATATATATATATATGTATATATATATATATATATATATATATATATATATATATATATATATATATATATATATATATACTCTAAAGCTCTTTCGAACCACTGATTGACTGAATCACTCACTCACTGCTATTAAAGATCGGGACCTTCCGGGGGACGAAGAAAGCTGAAATTTTGTGTGCCGATGGACATCGAAGCAGGTACCCCAGAAAAAAAAAAAACATCACAGGAACATTGTACAACATCCATCAATGAAAATATAACGAAATGAAAAAAAAAGAAATGAAAAAAAATTAATGAAAAAGATGCAGGTGAGTGACCCGAGACAATGGGGAAGCACGGATCGTAGGCTTATACAATGTGAAAATACACCCTGTGAGTAAATATACATAACAAGAGGAGCAACATTGACTCGAAATCTGATGATGATGTCATGCACATCAGTTATGGATGTAGAATGTCACCACATGAAGTGGATGACAACATAATATATATATATATATATATATATATATATATATATATATATATATATATATATATATATATATATTGTTTTTTTCGAGCGGGGTGTGCTTACACATTGTGTAAGCACACGAACCGAGTTTCCCCATTGTCTTGGGTCGCTCACCTGCATTTGATTTTTCATTGATGTATTTTATTTTTTCATTTACTTATATTTTAATGTACGGATGCTTTCCGACGGTTCTGTAATTTTTCCTGGTATATCGGCTTTGATGTCCGTTGGCACACAAAATTCCCATGTTTCCCCATTGTCTTGGGTCACTCACCTGCATTCGTTTTCATTTATTAATATCTTCAGTTATGGATGTTGTCCGACGATTCTGTGATTTTTTTTCCCGGTGTACTGGCTTCAATGTCCATCGGCATGCAAAATTTCAGCTTTCTACATTACCCAGAAGGCATCGCTCTTTAATATCAGTCTGTGAGTCTGAGTCAGTGAGTGGTTAGAAAAAGCTTTATATATTACTAGTGGGGTGTGCTTACACATTGTGTAAGCATACGAACCGGATTTCGCAATTGTTCTCGGGTCACTCACCCGCATTTGATTTTTCATTTATTTATTTTTTCATATATTTATTTATATTTTCATTTACAGATGCTTTCCAACGGTTCTGTGATTTTTCCTGGTGTATCGGCTTCGATGTCCATCGGTACACGAAATGAATGTGCTTCCCCATTGTCTCAGGTCACTCACATGCATTTTTTTCATTTATATATATATTTTCATTTATGGATTTTGTCCGACAATTATTTGATTTTTGCTGGTGTGCTGGCTTCGATGTCCATCGGCACGAAAAAGTTCAGCTTTCTACGTCACTGCCTTCATATCAGTCAGTCAGTCGTTAGAAAGAGCTTTATCTATATATTACAAAAACTCTCATCTTGTATATATGTATGTATGTATGTATGTATGTTCCTGAAATACAGCCAAAACGGTACACGACAGTGCAAACATTTTAGGGCCACCTTACTCACCATTCTCATGCGGTGTGCAATATCAAGTTTCGTTAAAATCAGGAAACGGAAAAAAAATATTTAAAAAATCAATTCCCGATTCACTCAAGTACTCTTCGGGATTATTTGATCAATGCAAACAACCTCAGCGGTATAGTTCACTGGAGCTTTCTTCTTTTTTTTTTTTGAAATGATTTTTTTTTATCAACCACTGTCACAATGAGAACCCAACAGCTTCATGGGTTGTCTCGTATATTATAATTATAATATACATAGATACATAGATACATAGATACACACACACACACACACACATCGAACCACCTAACTTCATGAGGCAGCAAGGGATAATTTATGTGCCTGACATCAGCATCATGTCACATTTGAGGTCAGAGTTGATCCTTTTGTTGAAATATATATTTCTATATGTATATATATGTACATATATGTATATATACATATATATATATATATATATACACATACATATTATAGATCTGTGTTGGAGTGGCAACCTGTCCAGGATTGTACCCAATAGCCAAGGAGACTGCTGAGGCAGCACCAACGCTCTGCATAGAGTATGGTCCGAATGGATGGATATATATATATATATATATATATATATATATATATATATATATATATATATATATATATATATATATATATATATATATATATATATGCTGTGGATATATATTTCTTTATTGCACTATTTTGAGTATATCATTCATATAACTTTCACATTTTATGTCATTAGTCATAGTCAATTTACTGTTCATAACGGCCTGAAGGTTGAGACTCAAGAGTGAAAGAACCAATTCATATCTATAACATTCCTAAGTTTGTGCAGTGCAAGATAATGGAGCACGTCACCCTGCCAGCACCAAATAGACATGGGACTCAAACCAACACCTTTTAAAGCAGCAAGTCTTTAACCCCTCAACCGTTCCCTTGAGAGAAGAAACGGAGTGGGCTGAAGGAGTCTCTCCGCATGACCAGTGCCTACATTATAATAGGAGATCGTAACTGCCTGAACTCAGTGTGACTGTAATGGCAGCAATAAAGCCTGCACAAGTCGATAGTTACACAAAAACAACGTGAAGAAACGTTAACTCATTCATCAGCAATGTGTAAACTTGCCACTGCTGCTTCACCTCGTGTATTCCACTCCAGTGTACTTGTAGGTCACTTACAAATTTTCCAGATGATCGACAGGGCTGTTTCATCAGTAAGAAAAAACGATTTTAACTATATGAGGGTGTGCATGATGAGCGAGATTAGGGTGGGGGTAGGGGTTGACTGTTTCTGCTCTACATGCACAAGGGCCTTCCTTGACCTCCATCCTCAGAAACCATGTGTTTTGCACCTGGAGACATTCGGAGTCTCGTATGTGGCAAGCATGGTTGCCAATGTTAGAAGGCGCTCCCACAATGGATCTTCCTCAAAGTAGCCAATGCCAACAGCCATGGGTCTTTGCAATACCAGTGAGGTACTTTGGGCTTTTTGATTTGCAAGCTTGCAAGTGAGAGTCGGAGATTGATAATATACACTGTAAATACGACATTCATGAAATTCCTTCCCTTACAGAAAATTTCTCATGAGATATGTTGGGATTATTATCAAATTTCCATCAGATCTCATGGGTATTTGCTAGAAATTTTTGCAAGAGTTGCCGCAGCTTTCTATTGTAACAACTGTACTGAAGTTGGACTTGCTGTCCACTGACATGATAATGTAAAACCCACTCATCTATCGGGAATCTGAGGTCCATGGGGACACAGAGCATGTTGGAGCATCCCCTTCAGCAACCATTCTCAGCAAACTATATCAAATGCAAGACTTTGACATTTCATATCAATGGCCCAGAGTAGCCACGTGAGCTGGTGTCCAAATGCACATCGTGTCACAATCCACCCCTACTTCCCTGACATAGTAAATGGGAAGAGTAAACTATTATCGTTCATATCTTGAGCTGTAATGACTTCAAGAAAGTGGAGAAATGGGATCTACAAGAGCAAAGGATATGCCACCATTTTAATATTTTTTGATACACAGTGTGTCCCAAAAGTCACCGAGGGATTTAGAAATTAAATAACATTTCTGTTTATTAATAATTTATGATTATTTTTAAACCAAAAGAAAAGTTACAAAATGGAGATAAATTTGCTTTATTTATGAAAAATGATGCAGCTTAGATGTCCTCCATTTTTGGCTTCGCATAGACGGGCTGTTTTGACAACATTTTCCATAACAGTGGACAATAACTCTGGCTGCAGCCCTCGAAATCTGCATAGATGTTTCTCTTGAGCTGCTGAATTGTGTGGGGCTTATTGATGTATACAAGCTCCTTCAGGTAACCCCAAATAAAATAATCGGGAGGCGTCTAATTAGGAGAACATGATGGCCAAGAAATTTCTGAATTTCGCGAAATTATTCGGTGTCCATGCTCTTTTAGTGAGAATAATTGATCGATGAAATTTAAAATAAAATTCCACGATTTTGGTTCTTTTTACAGTTGTGAATTTTTCCATGGGTAATTTCCAAATGTTAATCTAAATTCTGAAAAGAAGAGAAAAACGAATTACTAATAATAATACTAACAAATTCAATAGACCTTCTGCCATTTGGCTTGAGCCCTGATAAAAAACAGAAATGTTATTTCATTTCTAAAGGTGGTGACTTTTGGTGACTGCGGAGAGTATGGAATGCCGAGGTGACATTTGGAACACCCTATATATACATATATATATATATAAATATATATATATATATATATATATGTATGTGTATATATATATATATGTATGTGTATATATATATATATATATGTATGTGTGTATATATATATATATATGTATGTATATATATATATATATATGTATGTGTGTATATATATATATACTGCATATATGTATATATATATATATATATATATATATATATATGTATGTGTGTATATATATATATATATATATATATATATATATATATATATATATATATATATATATATATATATAGAGTATATATATATATATATATATACATATATATAAATATAGATATACATAAATATATATATATATATATATATATATATATATATATATATATATATATATATATATATATATATATATATATATATATATATATAGCACTGGAAAAAATTAAGAGACCACTGCAAAATTATCAGTCTTTCTGGTTTTACTATTTATGGGAATGTGTTTGAGCAAAATGAACATTTTTGTTTTATTCCATGAACTACTGACAACATTTCTCCCAAATTCCAAATAAAAATATTGTCATTTGGAGCATTTATGTGCAGAAAATGACAACTGGTCAAAATAACAACAAAGATTCAGTGTTTTCAGACCTTAAATAATACAAACAAAACAAGTTCATATTTATTTTTAAACAACACAATACTAATGTTTTAACTAAGGAAGAGTTCAGAAATCAATATTTTGTGGAATAACCCTGATTTTCAATCACAGCTTTCATGCATCTTGGCATGCTCTCCACCAGTCTTTCACATTGCTGTTGGGTGACTTTATGCCACTCCTGGCACAAAAATTCAAGCAGCTCGGCTTTGTTTGATGGCTTGTGACCATCCATCTTCCTCTTGATCACATTCCAGAGGTTTTCAATGGGGTTTAGGTCTGGAGATTTGACTGGCCATGACAGGGTCTTGATCTGATGGTCCTCCATCCATACCTTGATTGACCTGGCTGTGTGGCATGGAGCATTGTCCTGCTGGAAAAACCAATCCTCAGAGTTGGGGAACATTGTCAGAGCAGAAGGAAGCAAGTGTTCTTCCAGGACAACCTTGTACGTGGCTTGATTCATGAGTCCTTCACAAAGACAAATCTGCCCGATTCCAGCCTTGCTGAGCACTCCCAGATCATCACCGATTCTCCACCAAATTTCACAGTGGGTGTGAGACACTGTGGCTTGTAGGCCTCTCCAGGTCTCCGTCTAACCATTAGACGACCAGGTGTTGGGCAAGGCTGAAAATTGGACTCATCAGAGAAGATGACCTTACTCCAGTCCTCTACGGTCCAATCCTTATGGTCTTTTGCCAATCTCAGCCTGGCTCTTCTTTGCTTCTCATTGATGAAGGGCTTTTTTCTAGCTTTGCACGACTTCAGCCCTGCCCCGAGGAGCCTGTTTCGAACCGTCCTCGCCGTTTACTTCACCCCAGCTGCCGTTTGCCATTCTTTTTGTAGGTCACTTGATGTCATCCTACGGTTGTTGAGTGACATTCGAATGAGTTGGCGGTCATCCCGGTCAGTGGAAAGTCGTTTTCGCCCTCTGCCAGTCTGTAGCTTTGTTGTCCCCAATGTCTGCTGCTTGACCTTGTTCTTATGAACCGCCGTCTTTGAAATTTTAAGGATGGAAGCAACGTGACGCTCACTGTATCCCTCTGCCAGTAAAGCCAGAATTGAACCCTTCTTTTCCTCACTCAAAACTTTTCTTTTCAACTCCTTTGGCATGGTCAATAGTTTTTTTTAAATTCCAATTACTTTTGAGGTACTACCAGCAATCTTTTTGCCATCCAGCTGGTCTTATTCCAAGAGGAGAGTGATGACCACAGCAGTGGTTTTTATACTTTTCCTTGTTAAATAAGATTCAGTTCAGGTGATCACCTAATCAGTACCTCACTAAGTAGAATGAGGTGTGTCTGTGTTGGAATTCAACAGACACTGGAATGGAATGGCTGCCATACATGTAGAGATGCTGATTAAAAGATTTTTTGGAGTGGTTTCTTAATTTTTTCCAGAGCTGTGTATATATATATATATATATATATATATATATATATATATATATATATATATATATATATATATATATATATATATATATATATACATACATATGTATATATGTGCGGCGATCGCACCTCGCAGCAGGTCGACTCCGGACACGGGCCACTTAAGCGACCCGTTCCGTACTATCGGGATAACTGAGCGGTGTTATCGTCGGCCTCGACGGTTCCGATTAATTATCGGGCGTATTAATTATCGGGCGTATCGGTCCCTTGGGCGGGACTCACTCCTCCCCCCAATCACTCATCGCACCATGCATTCCACATTCGCTCCACACACACAGACCCGCTGGCCTCACGCACTCATCATGCACATGCTTCCACTTCTCACAACTCACACATCGCTGAACTCTGCCATCCTTCTAACTACCTCCCTCACTAACTCGTGCTCCCACGTCGTCCCTTACACTACAGCACGTTCCATTTAACACTACGTAGCTAAGCTACGTCCCCGCTACACATCCAAAGTCTGTCACTGTCTCCAAAATAATCCCATACTCCATTTTCCCAACCTAAATCTCATCTAAATCCCTCTACCTAATCCATTCCACGGGCCCCATGAGGACTTACCCCTGCCCCATGGAGCCGGTCTAACTAAGCTTACCCTTCCCCCTAACTAGTTTCCATCCTGTGCCCAGGTCAAGGGGATCATCCACCCCTTGCCTGGGAATCCTGTTCACCCGAAAGCGAGGCTTGCTTTTTTTTTTTATCGCACAGCGCCAGCGCGGAAACTCGCAAGCTGCGCACCAGAGCGGCAATTCACAGCCGCGCACCTTTGGCGTGACGTCATGGGAGCTGTTCTCGTCCCTCGTCCCTCTTGGACGGTACCATCCGGCAGGGATTCACCCTCCTGCCGGATTCCAACCACACACGCAGCCATGACGTCACCCGGCGCATAAAAAACACAAGCCTCACATCTTGAGGGGTTCCCCACGTGAACACATGTGCTTTGCCCGTTGGAGCTTAACACACATGCCCGCGTGGAGAACCCGTCCGGTCCAAATCCGTTTACCTGCCTAAACTTTGTCCGTCGCGGGATCGGCAACATTCACCGCGCTCGTTTCCGGACCGGGCTTCACTCCCGCAAGTGAGCACGTGGGGGCCTCGTGCGTTGCACAGCACGGACCTTGCGCTCGCTGCTGGGTGAACCCGGCGTGGTCCCCGAAACAGCTACAGCCGCTACCCGGCTTTTGTCCCTCAATTGTCGTTGTCGTCGCCATTCGACACACGCACTCCTACGTGTCACGATGCTCACACACCATTCCATTACGTTCACACCGGGAGACGCGGCTGCGTGCTCCCGCATGCCGACCGACATCTCCCTTACACACAGCGACCTTACACACGCTGTCTCTCTCCACTCGGCCGCTCACTCACTCGTGCCATTTCCCTCGCACAAACCATACCACTCACACACGCGGGGGCACTCGCCCGCGGTGTCTCATCCACACATGGTGTGCTGGGGATCACGCCCTTCGGCACACTTGCCACCACACCACTCACACACGGGGTCACACTCACACCTGGGGTCTCATCAACACACGGGGTCTTTGTCACCCACCCGGTCGCTCTCACACACGCCCTTGCACCCGTGCTATGCGTGCGCTGCAGCACGCATTTCGCCACACTCGTGAACACACACCTCGACACCACACACACCGGGACAACCACACTGGGGATTCGTGTCCCCACAACGGGCTCCGGGGCCTCTATACCCCCCAAGCTCGGCGTGCACCCGTCCACAGCACTCCTCCCCTCGAACTCGCAAAGCACGACCGAACTCACCTGGTCGTGACTCGCCTCAAGGGGGCATACTCCCTCCCCTCGTTCCTGGAGGAGGCTATCCAACTGCTCGCACTGGGTCTCTACCCAGTCCGCCAGCTCCCCCTCATTATCCTCCACTACCTCCGTGTGTGTGTGTGTGCATCTCTAACCCCGTCCAATTCATCCTCTATCTCCCGTGTCTCTATACATTTTATTCTTTCTGTCGTCACCTCGTGTCTCGTCTCACACGTTTCGGTCTCCCCATTTAATTTTTCCCTCTCGGTCACCGTCACGACCCTCGCCCAACACGTCTCCCGAATTACTTTGTCCTCACCCGCCTCCACCGCGGGCCTGACAGCCGTTGCACTCCCTCCCAGCTCGTTCGTCCCCACACGTGGCGTCGCCATTACGCACTCCCCTATTATTGCCTTCATGCCCGCCTGCAGGCTTCGGCCCATGTTCTGCGTCTCACCCTGCAGTTCTTTCATTTCTTCCTTCATTCCTTGCGCATTTGTTTCCATATTCGTTTTCATTTCGTTCATTTGCTTGTTCATGCCTTTTATTTCGTTTTTCATTTGTTGCGTATTCGTATCTATTTTTGTTTTCACTTCGTTCATTTTGCTGTTTGTGTTCGCATTCATTTGTTGCGCATCCGTATTCATCTTTGCCAGCATGGCGAATAGCTGGGCCATGTCGGGTGCGCTTGGGTGTGCCGTTTCGGCAGGGATCGGGGAAGGGTTTTGGTGGAGAGGGGGAGGGAGGTCTCATACACCGCGGCCGCCGCCGCACCTATTTCGGGCTCTGGGTTCAGTTGGGGGAGTTCGTGTTCCTGCACGGGGATTTCATCCTGGACCATGGATTCTACACATTCTAAATCCATTTCTAATACCCCCGGCTCCCGCTCGCCTTGAGACGCCATATTATTTCTCGTAAAGGGTTAATTTGAATCGCTCGTAATTTGGAGGGAATCGGGGGTCGCTCCTCTCACCCATGGACCGATTCCCGTGAATTTAGCTGGAGACAGGAGAGCCCGTTTTCCCGCTCTCCGACACCAGTGCCGCGAGGAGGGGGATGGGTTTGTGTCCCACGACCTGACACCAGTGTTGCGAATTCGCGCCCGCCAGCGTGCGAACGGCCACGTAACTCGAATCGCGGCACGTCGCCCACCGGACGGACAATTCTGTCGTGACCCTCTCGGACTAACGCCAGGAGCTAGTCACGGGTGGGCCTTTCGGCCTCACCACGATCCTGCCAATCGGCCCCCCGCGTGGGATAGGGTTGTTCGCCAAATTCGACCTACCTAAGTACCCACGCGGAGGGTAGACCGGGCGATCGCACCTCGCCGCAGGTCGACTCCGGACACGGGCCACTTAAGCGACCTGTTCCGTACTATCGGGATAACTGAGCGGTGTTATCGTCGGCCTCGACGGTTCTGATTAATTATCGGGCGTATTAAGCCCACTACCAACCCTTTACGTGAAGCAAGATGGAGATTCAATTCAAGAAAAGACAAAGCGAAACGGGCAAACAGTTCAACATGATGTACATTTATTCCGCGGCACGCGGAGAGCACACATATACAATTACAACAATTATGCACCTAAAGCAATTGCAACAAAAGAAACACAACAATGCAGAGATACTACCGACTACGCGAGCACACGGCAACACTTAAACAGTTTTACTTTCCAGACGGCGCCAACAACACATTTAATCAAAAGCAAAAGAAAAGGGCCACCCTCAAAGACAAGGGGGCAGACGGGGCCTGTGGGCCGCGAGATCGGGTGGATCCTACCTGTGTCTTTGTGATGAGCCGCAAAAGTGGCGGCGCGGCGGTGCCCCGACTCTGCGCTCCTTCGTGGGTTTCGTTGGCACTGCTTGGAGTGGGGTGGGAACGGGGCCCCCCTTTTCGCACTATCTCAGCGCGGGGGGGAAAAAGGGGGAAATTGTTGATGCTCTGGGGAAAGAGGATAGCTGGCTTGCTTGGGTCCCACGACGAGCGATTCCACTGCGAGCTCGTCGCCGACCGCAGTCTTCCTTGCCTCAGACCCGAACCCTTCGGTCTCCTCCCCAATTCTCCTCAGCCGACTGCAGAAAATCACCTCGACCGCGCTCCAGGCTTCCTCTCTCTGCAGCTCCCCGACAGACTCCGAACCCCGACAGACTGCGAGCCCCGACAGACTTCTCCTCTCCAGACCCGACTTGACTCTTCCCAAACCGACTGCCGCCGCCACACTCCGCCGCCGCCACACTCCGCTCTCCAAAAACTGACCCTTTCAAACTCTCTAAATTCGCCCCGCGCTCGGCGCTTTATAGTCTGGCAGGAGAACCCATATGCAAATTTCTGGATCAGAACGAGCTCAGGGGTGGAGCCACGCTCGCCCATTGGACGGAGAAAAAGGGGCGTGAGTCTCCCCTGATCCTCGAATTTGCATATATCGATTCTACACCGACGCACCTGGAGGCGGGGCCAAACCGCCCCGCGCTTGCTGATTGGACGGATCAGAAGTGGGCGTGTATCATTCCTGATCCAAATTCTCCTTGGAAAGGCCGCACTTTGCACTCGCAGTTCAGCGCGCGTCTTGCACGAGTCCAGGACAGCCCGACGCCCGGCCACGGTGCCGCTTGGAATGGCGGTGATGCGATATTTGCGGGAGCGAGTTGTGAAGGTAAAGGTCGTGGCTGTTGGCGTTGTTGTTGTTGTGAAGCGGCGTTGCGGTTGGTAGTTGTTGTGTGATGGCAGTTGAGACGTGGTTGGTTCACAATAAAGATAGAACGGAAAAACGACTATCTCAAAGGGTCGCAGCCCGAATGAATCACATTTATTCCCTCTAAACAACGGGTTTGGGCGAACTACACATGTACTTACAGAGATATCTCACCTACGGGACCTGAATGGTGGTTTGCGAATTTCCTCAACCGCAACACTATATATATATATATATATATATATATATATATATATATATATATATATATATATATATATATATATATATATATATATATATATATATATATACATATATGTATACATATACATATATATATATATATATATATATATATACATATATGTATATATGTATCGTATATATTATTTCTGTTAACTCCTGCGCGTAATTTGACGTATCTCCTCTGAAACTGCCGGATGGATTGTCGCCACTTTTGGCATGCGGGTGCTCTGTGGTTAAATGAACAGCATGGGCTATGTGAGATCGCGCCAGCTGAACAGGTTTGCGAATTTTTGGCGATTTTCTCTTTTTTACATTCGTTTGCATGGCGACGTGTGACGACATCCCTGAGAGGCGTAATGACCATCATGACATCATCGGTCATTCGCTGACGTCATCAGGTCTGTCGTCGACAGACCGTCACCACTGAGAGGCATAATGCCACTCCGAGAAAACAGCGTCTGCAATGTAAAACCCTCTTCTGCACATGCTGACTACCTCAGAAGGTGAATTTGACACAAAAATGTAACAAGAAACATTGTATATAAAGAAATTCTATAAATCACATTGTGAACACTGAATATATTGACGTCCTAACGAACCCTCACTTTTGAAACTTCGCGCAGAACGTGGGTTTGGCTAGTATATATATATATATATATATATATATATATATATATATATATATATATATATATATATATATATATATATATATATATATATATATACATACATATATACACATAATTTGAAGTTTATGTTTCTTTGTTTGTCTGCATGCGCGAATCTCTTGAACAGTGAAAGATAGGAGGAAATCTCGACGACAAAAAATGTTGGGACGGCCCCGGGGAGGTTATAGGCGAGGTGGCAAGGCCCCTTGGCCGTGGGGGGGGGGGGATTTTAGACGGTGGTTTATATTTATTGGGATTTTACGGCCACGGCCACTGTTGAAATTGATTACAATGGCCGCAGCCGGCCATCGTGTAAAAATAAATAAATAATAATAATAACAAAATATATATGTATATCTTTATATATATGTATATATCGATATATATATATATATATATATATATATATATATATATATATATATATATATATATATATATATATATATATATATATATATATATATATATATACACACGACCACTGTTGAAATTGATAACGATGGCCATAGCCGGCCATCGTATAGAAATGTGTATATATATATATATATACATATATATATATATATATATATATATATATATATATATATATATATATATATACATATATAATATATATACAAACATACAAACTGTATATATATATATATATATATATATATATATATATATATATATATATATATATATATATATATGTATATATATGTATACAGTGCTCCCTCGCTATATCGCAGTTCACTTTTCGCGTCTTCACGAAATCGCGGGTTTCTTTCACAACATCACTGCACTCTTCTTGGCTGTGCAGTACTACATTCATCTCATCATTGTCATCTTCATCATCATCAGTACTGCACAGCTATCATCATCATCGTCATATCTTCATAGGTCAGTACCCATAATACGTTTTTTATATTCTATAATACAATAATACAATATAGTATATTAAAAATTCTTTTTGGTCTTTGGCTTTGCAGCCCCATGAAAATTTTTTGATTTTTTTTTTTAAATAACTGATTAAATGTGTATGGGGGAGGTTAATAAGAGTGTGTGGATGCTGTATAATGGTTTAAAATACGTTTAAAATTTGTTTAAATAGATTTAAATAATTAAATTAATATGTGGTTTCTACATCGCGGATTTTCACCTATCGCGGGTGGGTCTGGAACGCATTAACCGCGATAGGTGAGGGAGCACTGTATATATAGATATATATATATATATATATATATATATATATATATATATATATATATATATATATATATATATATATATACATATATATATATACATATATAGATATATATACAGTGCTCCTAGCCTAGTATATACAGATATATATACTAGGCGTAAGTCGTCACCATCGGGACCGAGAAAAAAGTGACGACTTAGACATGTGACGATTTACGCGTATGCGAACATTCATGATGACTGTGGAGTGAAGGATGAAGTTGCGCGTGGCCTGGACACGTATGTGTGAGAGGGTGCAACAATCTCTTTGCCGGCTATTGTACCAAAAGGGAAACACAATCCACAGGGCATAGGTGGGGGTTCATTGAAGAGTTCGAAAGTGATCAAGCAAAGATGGAATTCATGAATCACTTTATCAAAAGTAAATATAATGAACAACTGTAAGACAACTCGTGTACCATTGGTGATGGTATATGACCATCGACAAATGTGGAATGAATGGTTGTTAGAATTCATTCATTGGAATGAATGTAGAATGAGTTTTCATATGGAATGAAAACTCGTATTCCATCGACAAATGTGGAATGAATGGCTGTTAGAATTCATTCATTGGAATGAATGTAGAATGAGTTTTCATATGGAATGAAAACTCGTATTCCATCGACAAATGTGGAATGAATGGCTGTTAGAATTCATTCATTGGAATGAATGTAGAATGAGTTTTCATATGGAATGAAAACTCGTATACCATCGACAAATTACATGACACACAGTCATCGTGATGACTACCACTCAATACCTATGTGAAAGTGAGTGTGGTGATGTACAAAACAAGCCAATAAAAAACCATGATGGGACATCAACACGAAGCTCGATCGATCCTTTACTCCTTCGCCAGAGACTGCATTGCGCAGCCTGTTTACCTCTTCAGATGCATGTGGAACAGCGCGCTGACTGAGCCGAACGCAGCGCAGTTATAAATAGCTCACGCATTACGATTCCATGAAATCGGGCTTCTCACGAGGCAACAGTTCCGTGTGACGAGTTGGGCGTGGTAATTTACTTGAGTTTCCATTACGCGGAACAGACAACATCTGACGACTTAGACGAAGTGACGACTTAGAGATGACGACTTACAGACTTTATTCAGTCTGTAAGTTGATTTAACATTAGATAAATTCGGGACTTTTTGACGCTGCCGACTTAGGCGAAGTGACGAGTTACACGCTGCCGACTTACGCCTAGTCTACTGTATATATATAGATATATATATATACATATACATACATATATATAGATATATATACATATATAGATATATATACATATATATATATATATATATATATAGATATATATACATATACATATATATATATATATATATATATATATATATATATACATATATATACATATACATACATATATATATATATATACATATACATACATATATATATATATATATATATACATATACATACATATATATACACATATACATATACATACATATATATACACATATACATACATATATATATAGATATATATATATATATATATATATATATATACATACATATATATATAGATATATATATATATATATATATATATATATATATATATATACATATACATATACATACATATATAGATATACATATACATACATATTCTGACGTCCATGGGACTTGAACAGTCCTGCCAACGTAGAATGAGCCGAAACGATGGAGGTGGTTTATTTATTTATAACCCAAAGATGGCGGTTTTAATCGCTCTACAGCAAATGGGACGAGGAAGGTGGCACGAGTCGCTTTTCACTGAGTTGATAACGTTTATTTCTCTAACCAGAAATAACAAGACTCGGCAAGAAGAGGGATCCGGGGCGATTCGACGGGATGGTGGTGTGGGTTCGGGCGTGGGGAAAACACAGACAATTCCAATGAATATACAAATCTCAAACCCTCGAAGGCGCAGGTACACACACACACACACACACACACACACACACACACACACACACACACACACACACACACACACACACACACACACACACACACACACACACACAAAACGTAGCTGGTCCTGGTGGTCAGGCTGGCCCGTGGTGCGGACTGGATTGGATCCCTGGATTGGCGCCGCACGAGCTGGCGTTGCGCTCGTCAGGGGCAGGAGACACCGTGGTGCTGTCGACCCCTTGGTGTCGGCCCAAGTCCGCTCACAGCCGCCAGGGAACCAGTTCTGGCGCCAAGTTGCGAGCAGGAGAGGGAGGCAGGTCCGCCCGCCGTTCGACCCGTACTCAGAGCCAGCAGTACCCCAGAGCCAACCGAGCTGAGGCACGACGCACAGCAGGGTCTCGAGACACGATGAAAACCAGGATCGAATCAGCCCAAGAACACAGCACGCTCCCAGCACAACAGCCTCCACCAGAACGGTTTTTCTGTCCCGATCTTCTTCCTCTTCTCTTTTTCCCCGAACAGAACCTTTTTATCCTCGAGTCCTCGTCACTTCCAATCGAGCCATTCCATTGGTCCTCCGTCGTCGCCCTCCGCCAATCGTGATCACGGGGCAGAGCCATCCGCAGCACTGTCCTGTGACGTCACGGCAAGCCTCCAGGGAATACTAAAAGGGGTTTACGCAGACACACTTACCCTAACCCGTTTCTCTAACTAATTACGCGACAATTACCATTTCTCCCTTGAAGAAATGGACATTTACTAGACAACTTATCACCACTGAATTGCTACTTATTACATCGAGATCCTGGTAAAACTCGAACAGCATGGCATACCTAATTAAACATCCTAATTACCCTTTGAATGCATACCCCCCCCTCAGACGTAACACTGCCCCCTCCTCTGGTACCACAGCTCCTGCAAGGTATATCACAGGCGCTACCGTACCAGCCTTAACACTTACTGACTCACACCTAATTAACCTAACGAAATAAAGTAGGAGGGGCAATGGGCAGTGAGCCGCAGCTAACTTACCTATCCTGCTTAATATACTACCCCCTTATGGCCTTATCCTCGCCGAAACAATCATTCATTTTTATTTTTTTAATTTTTTTGTTTTATCACATGAGAGCACTGAGCGAAGTTGCACTCCATCCTCTGGATCATCGCTCTTGCCCAACACTCTTCCAGTGATCTGGGGAGGGGAAACAAAAGGTTCCACAAAAACACAACACTTATACTTTACATTCCTACTCTAAGCCTTAACGACACTATTCATGGGATATTTACACTTGACCGCTTCCCCCAGTGGATGCTAATAGACCCAGCGTTACCTGGGGAGCCAATTTTCAAATTTGCTTGCCCCAAAATTATGCGGACATCATGCCCTTGCTGCACATGTCAAGTTGTGCGGGATTGAGTGGGACTCGCACATCTTCACAACACTCACACCATGGTCATCATCACATTTCTAGGTCATGGTCCCCATTTTAATGATCATGGCCGTCTGAATCCCGTCATGGCCGTGGGGTGGGTTACCACAAGATGATGGGGGCATCTCAGGTGCAACCATGCCCACAGGTAAGCTTTAGTCCAACCCGGACGTTTCTCCGCCCCGCTCCCTTTGATTCCCACCCCCCTGGTAGCCATCAGCTCTCATCCCGTACAACACATTGGAAGGGGTCTCACGGGCTCCTCTGTCCTTCCTGGGTCGCCAAGGTCCTATCCGCCTTGGTCGCCCAACCAGACTCTCTCCCAGTTGCCTCCAGACTGTCACCGTTAGCCACCAGGGGTGAATCTACTTGAAGGGGGTCGCAATTCCCGTTCACCGTGAGCTTCAGCAATCCCTGTGGACAAGCACATCATCTGTGCTTCTGTGGACATCTGTGGACAAGCACATCATCCCCACCCGCAAAACCCACATGACTCCCCCACCCCATCGGCCTTACATGTGACACCTGCATTTCTAACACTTCACCGACCATGACCTTCCCTGTTACCACACCATGTCCAATAAAAAATCAACGTGTGCACCATACATTTCACTTCTTAACTTGAAACAACTCACACAACACTTTTCCTCACCCGATCCACGCACCAGCCATTGGACAGCCACTCGTGCCCGCTTTGTTACCAATTTTCCACTGTCCCGATTGTCACTCTAAAACCCAGCAGAACTTACAAACCCATGCCAATTTTCCCACAATTCATTTTTTTCCACCAAAGGAGGCACTTCGCCACAATCTCACCAGCCGAGCATGGCCCTATATGCTCAGCTCGATCTAGTCTCCCCGACCCCCGACAGTGATTTCCGGACCCGACCTATAAAAGGGCATCTCGGATAGACCTGGTGGTTCAGCAGGAGGATTCATCCTCTGAAGCATCTGGGTAATGCCAATTTCTCCCAGCCCCCCTCCCTGATCCCGAATCTCCGCCTGTCGGATCGTCCCCGATGGCCTCTCTGGCACCCGACCCGGCCGCCTCCACGAGGCCAACCTGGCTGCGCACTCAGCCGCTCGGTTCACGGTGGGTGGTTCCTGTAACTCCACTAGTGCTCGGACCTCAGGGTCAGGAAGAGCAGCTAAAAATTTCTCGAGTGCCAGTCTGTCCCATGCCTCCACTGTAAGGTCCCGATACACGATCCTGACTGATTGGTAAATGTCCTGTGCCAGCTCCTGCACTGTCTCACCCGGCTTTAATCTGCGGTGCTGGAGCTGGGCCCGCACCAGATCACAGTTCGCTGCGAACCCAAACCGACGGCTCAACGCCTCGCAAATGTGGAAGCTGGTCAACATCCCCTCTGCGATCACGTTCAACACATCTGCGGCTGGTCCCCGCAACGTTGCCACCAAATTCCCTGTACGTTACTGCTCATTCCACCCATTTAGTCGGGAAATACACTCAAATTGCGTCAGAAAAGCTTCAAGGCTCCCTGACCCGTCAAAATTTACGAGGGGGATCACTTTTGCGGTGGCCCGCTTCCCAGTTTCTCCCTTGTCCGAATCCAGCCCAGGGATCAAACACCCTTGTGGCTGCGTATCCAATTTCGGAGCCCACTGTGGCCAAAGATGTTTTGTGGTGAGGGTCTCTTGGGTCAATTTTGCCTCCTGTTCCAAACGTTGAATGGACCGATTCACCTCTTCCCGCAGGATCTTCTGGGCCCGCACAACCTCCTCCAAGGCTCCATCGCGAGTTTGTAGCTGCTCCTCAACCAACCCGGACACTCTACTTACAAAAGACGGCTCTACCAGGCCTTTATCCAAGACTTCATCTTGGCTCATAATTTTATCTTGTTCGTCCAAACGAGCCTCCAATCCTTTTACCTCCTCCGCCAAATTCATCCCTTGCTTCCTCAGCTCCCCCCGCTCTTCTACTTGCAGCTGCATACGAGCATCCACACAGGCACGATGACGTTCCAGGCTTTCATCCACTTTATCAACCCGAATGTTCGTTGCATCAATTTTATCTACCAATTTTTTTCGTATATTTTCCCCCTCCAATGTAATTTCTACCTTTGTTTCCTCCAATCTATCCAAGAATTTACTTTGTATTTCCCCCAATTGAACATCCACACACTCCTGCATCTCAGTTTTCATTTTCTCCATCTTTTCCCCCAATTCATCCCTCATGAAATCAATCCGTGCACCCAACTGTGCCCCCACTACCCCCAATTGATCTGTCATTTCTGCCATTTGTGCCGTCATGTCTGCCCTCTGTGTCACGAATTGATTTGCCATTTGTGCTGTCATGTCCCCTATTAAACGTTCCAATATTGTCTGGATCAACATCGTGCCGGTTTCCGGCGCTGCCGGCTCCATTGCGGGCGATGAAGCACGGTCCCCGCTCGGAATGGGGGAGGTTTCAATCCGACCCCCGTCTCTCCCTTCTTCCCCCGACTCGCTGCCAGACACGTGGCCTTCCTCCTCAAACATCTGCACATCCGCCATGGTGCAGAAGTCCCGTTTGCCGCCAATTAAATTTAATTTGAAAAATCCTGCCAAAATTTTCCCGCGCTTTTCTGTAGTAATTTTATATTCCAATCCGTGGCGAGGTTTCAGTTCTGGTATATTCTCCCGATACCGAATATAATTTAGAGGGGTTCGAACATCCCACTCCTGACACAAATGTGACATCCACGGGACTTGAACAGTCCCGCCAACGTAGAATGAGCCGAAACGATGGAGGCAGTTTATTTATTTATAACCCAAAGATGGCGGTTTTAATCGCTCTACAGCAAATGGGATGAGGAAGGTGGCACGAGTCGCTTTTCACTGAGTTGATAACGTTTATTTCTCTAACCAGAAATAACAAGACTCGGCAAGAGGAGGGATCCGGGCGATTCGACGGGATGGTGGTGTGGGTTCGGGCGTGGGGAAAACAGAGACAATTCCAATGAATATACAAATCTCAAACCCTCTAAGGCGCCAGGTACACACACACACACAAACACACACACACACACACACACACACACACACACACACACACACACACACACACACACACACACACACACACACACACACACACACAAAACGTAGCTGGTCCTGGTGGTCAGGCTGGCCCGTGGTGCGGACGCAACAGTCCCTGGATTGGCGCCGGACGAGCTGGCGTTGCGCTCGTCAGGGGCAGGAGACACCGTGGTACTGTCGACCCCCTGGTGTCGGCCCAAGTCCGTTCACAGCCGCCAGGGAACCAGTTCTGGCGCCAAGTTGCGAGCAGGAGAGGGAGGCAGGTCCGCACGCTGTTCGACCCGTACTCAGAGCCAGCAGAACCCCAGAGCCAACCGAGCTGAGGCACGAAGCACAGCAGGTCTCGAGACACGATGAAAACCAGGATCGAATCGGCCCAACAACACAGCACGCTCCCAGCACAACAGCCTCCACCAGAACGGTTTTTCTGTCCCGATCTTCTTCCTCTTCTCTTTTCCCTGAACAGAACCTTTTTATCCTCGAGTCCTCGTCACTTCCAATCGAGCCGTTCCATTGGCCCTCCGCCGTCGCCCTCCGCCAATCGTGATCACGGGGCGGAGCCATCCACAGCACTGTCCTGTGACGTCACGGCAAGCCTCCAGGGAATACTAAAAGGGGTTTACGCAGACACACTTACCCTAACCCGTTTCCCTAACTAATTACGCAACAATTACCATTTCCCACTTGAAGAAATGGACATTTACTAGACAACTTATCACCACTGAATTGCAACTTATTACATCGAGATCCTGGTAAAACTCGAACAGCATGGCATACCTAATTAAACATCCTAATTACCCTTTGAATGCATACCCCCCCCCCTCAGACGTAACTATATATATATATATATATATATATATATATATATATATATATATATATATATATATATATATATATATATATATATATATATATATACACAAACACACATCCACTGTTGAGATTGATTATGATGGCAGCAGCAGTAAAATCCCATTAAATATAAACTACCGTCTCCTGACTCAATATCGGGCATGCTCCTCGTGCCGGCACCCTGGCCTGAAAGTGCTCCGAGTGCCGTCTAAATGCCAAATAGCAACGGACTTTCCCTGCCACCCACGGGCCCCCTCATGATTCAAAATGCACACCTGGGCCCTCTACCAAACTCCTGGATCGGCCTTCCCGCGACCCCTCCTCGCCGCCCCTGTCTTGGTGTGATCTGGCGACTGGACGAGGGTCGTATCAATTCTGCATGCCCACCCAGGATACTCCCTGCGAGAAGCAGTTGAGCTATTCATGCCTGTTGCTCAGCCCCGCATTGCGCAGTCCCGAGGACAGTTCAAGTCGTGCAGTACTTCTCTATAACGTAGGGAATTGTAGCAATGCAGTGCTACGAGGAGATGCGCGAATATTTTTTCCCGTGTGTGGGAGGCGTTTGTGGTCGAAGTGGTGAGGTTTGGTGAGCGAGGTGTGAAGCAAGGTGTGATGCTGGTTGGAAATTGGTGCGCAGATTTGAATGAAATAATGGCGTGCGATGCCCGTGTGGTATAGTGTGCAGTGTTTAATGGAGGGAGTGTGGTGGTTCCAAGCAATGGGAGGCATCGTGGTGTGCTTATTATTCAATCGCGTTTTGAATGGTGTGTGTGCTTGCTTGTTTTGTACCACTTGTACTTGTTTTGTACTTGCTTGCTAAAAAAAAAACATTGCATTTATATCGACATTTCAAGTGGATGTGCATAAACATTAATCTATATAAACAGACGTATGTGACAGTGGAGAAAAATTTGGTTTGGTAATTTAGAAAACACGTTAATTTGGCCAACGGCTTCGAAATCGGGTGTTATTATCAAATATATTTTGCTTTGAAACTCACAAAGAGAAACCATATAACCTTTGTAAAGCACACCCGATAACCAATTGCTTTCGAAACAGTCACGAGGCCAAAGGAAAACCTGATAAAACCTTCACAAGATACGACATAAAACTTTGCCACCACAGCATGCATAACAGGCATGGCATGTCCACACATCCCTCGGAGAGTCCCGACAGATCCAAATCTACCCACATGTACCAGATCCATGTGTGCTGTATGCGTACCTTTACCTTGTCTAACAAATTTCGACTGTATATCCCGATCGGGACACACACAGTACCGCTATCGACTGTGGGGCACTTGGCAAGTGGCTTAAGCACTCAATCAAGCACTCCAAAGGAACACCTGGCTTGGCAAACAATGAGCAATTGCCGTCGATCAACCCATGCACCCAGGAATGCCCCAGGAATGTCCAAATTCGACAAATGAACACCTCTTTTTTTAGCAGTTGGAACTGCTGCTAAGTTGAATTCTGGAGCTTAAAATTTTTAATTCAGCTTAGTGTAAGAGATTCTCGAGGTTATGGCATGTGCAGAAATGACATAAAACTGCAAACGCTGGCATCTCCAGGCATTTATAAGCATTGCAATGTATCCAATCATTTGTAGGTTTCGATGATATTAGTGAGAAAAGTGGAAAAAAAACTTTATCGTAAACAAATTGCTGCGGCTTGTTCCAAGTCAAAACATAGTTGTGTAGGCCAAAAAACATGGCCGCTTCAGACCCCAGTGAGGTAACCCAGGATACCCTTAAGACCCCACATAGAGCGAGGTGGCTGAGGATGCGCCTGGTACCGGAAATAATTAAATAAGGCCGTTAATTATCTTCAAAAGGGGTGTTTTAATTAAGCCGAACATCCAATTTTCACTCTTGCACTTCCTTGGAGTTCTTTTAGTATGCATGCAAAGTTTCAGGCTGATAGGTTTCATGGTTTTTGAGTTATGGAGGACACACACACACACACACACACACACACACACACACACACACACACACACACACACACACACACACACACACACTGACATGCTGACATTTATTTGTATAGATTATGTATGCAGTATTATATATTGAAAAATGAAAAAGCCACTGGTACTTATTGGGTTATCTTATATCTAGAACATTTTGAATGCTCCTCGTACATTGATTGACATATAAGGTATGGTCATCCAAGTGAAAATGAAATGTTTCACAATCAATCTAGAGTTACTGTATTTGCACTCTTCCTCAATCATCTTGATTATACATTCTTGCTGCCAAAACCAGTGAAATGTGCAGGTCAGACCTGTCTGTATCTCAACTTCTATCTCCCCAAAAGCAGGTTCTGTGCTGCCAAAGCAGCCCCAAAGCAAGTATTACATGGGGTAGTCAGGGCAGAAATTTATAATTTGCTCAGAGTGCTGGCAATAATTTACCATGCCCATTTTTGCGAAAGACACCATGGGATATTTGATGTCTTACCAACTAATGTTAGCAGAAAGGACGCTGATCTGAATGTCCAGATGATGAAGGATGCCCTTTGGTGGTCAAACACCCTTGCTCGTGAGGCACCAATCTGACATTTTATAGCTGGTCGGGAATCAAACCCAAACTAGGCAGCTCAACGGTAACTGTGTACGATCCTGTCCGATGCCAAATCCGATCAGATCACTGCTTCGCCGACCAGTTTTGCATAATAATGACTTCAGAAGGGTCATAAAGAAGAATTGTAAAGACTCAGCAGATTTTTCTCACGAAGAACACTGCTCAGGCTTTTTTTCTGCTTGTTCATAGTAAAACTTTGGACTTTTATATGACGTGCACGTAAATGTGCCTGCACGAGTGTCATGGAGCAGAAATTCCCCGCATGTGTAAATATCAAAAAGATGGAGGAATCTTAAAAAACTTGGAAGTTTTTATGGGAAAGATTGACAGTGAGACAGAGCTAAAGATGCCATAAAGAGGGTGGAAAACGAGGGAAGGAGCTGAGCGGTGGGGAGGAGTGTTGCAGCAATGGAGGGGAGGTGCGTGGTGGGATGGCCGGGGGTCCAACGTCCAAGACAGACACCTTCTCGGGGTTCTCACAAGCAATTGAGCGGAAAATGCTCACCCCATGTTCCCTTACTATACCCTGCCTGATTTAGCTCAGAAACGTCGCACAGAGTTGGAGATTATACACACACACACACACACACACACACACATATATATATATATATATATATATATATATATATATATATATATATATATATATATATATACATACATATATATATATATATATATATATACATATATATATATACATATATATATAGTATATATACATATATATATATAGTATATATACATATATATATATATATATATGTCTACATATATCGAAATATATACATGTATATGTCTACATATATAGAAATATAAATATATATATATATATATA
>NC_140961.1:51894158-51904158 GCF_056783735.1 Eptatretus burgeri
GGACTTGTTTTTAACCTGACATCATTGAAGTCTCCATCATTATGTCAATTATGAACACGAGTGCGTGCCCGTACGTGCGTGGCCGTACGTGCAAAAAAAAAAAAAAACTTTCAAACCGCATGCCAGAAACAACAACCCCTTAAGCCGTTCCTTCCCTCTCGCGTGCCCGTACGTGCGTGGCCGTGCGTGTGTGGCCGTGTGTGTGTGGCCGTGCGTGCAAAAAAAAAAACAATAAAAAAAACTTTCAAACAACCACATAGGCCGTTCCTTCGCTCTCGTAAACGATGACTGGATTGGGGCATTGTGTTTATCGATAAATGCGCATAAGAAATGGAGAAAATATTAGAATACAGTTAGTCATCACTATCCGGAAGCCTACACATTGTAACCCACAATGGGGAATGCAGCTGAGGATCTCTTCCCCAACGGCCACGCCTACGCAGCAACATGTCCTGTCACTGGTAACTAAATGGCACCCTTTCCCCATCGGCCACGCCTACGCAGCAACATGTCCTGTCATTGGTTTGGTAAATAAATGGCCATAATTTGGGAACCACTTGTCCGATTTATATCAAACCTTGAAAAGGCACATCCACAGGTCCCCAGCAATATAGCTGGCAAGTTTCAATTAGAGCAGACCAGTGGTTGTCGAGAAACAGCGGTTGCAGACACACACACACACACACACACACACACACACACACACACACACACACACACACACACACACACACACACACACACACACACACACACACTGCTGGAATTATCGATAGATGAAGATGGAAATCATCAAATGTACGATGGTAAGCTGAATTGTTTTTCTTCTGATCTGAACACAGATGTTTTTTTATTACCTCCACTACCGAAGGTGAAGGAAGTTATGTTTTCACCCCTCTCTGTCTGTTTGTTTGTTTGTGTGCAGGATATCTCAAAAAGTTGTGGACGGATTCAGACGAAACTTGGTGGACACGTTGGGTGTGTGGCAACGAAGAATTGATTCGATTTTGGTGAAGATACGAATCTGGATTTGGATACGAGAATTTTTTGTTTTATAAAGTGATTCTTCACCATTGAGAGATTGAGCCAAAAACGATATAGTATTGTATTGCATGATATTTCAAAAATGTACTGGGCCCGATATGTTCTCATGGATCAGGCATTGTGTGGCGGAGGTATGTGCTCTTCTGAGTGCCCTTCTAGTTTTATTATAAAGTAGAAAAAAATTTGCCATATTTTACTTTTATATGCAGAGTTGGAGCTTGTGTCGAGGCGAGAACACAGAATGGACCAGTTTGTAACAGAAAGGAAAGAATGATAGGAAAAATTGGGGAGGAGCAGCAGGGTGGAGGGACAAAATATAGGGAAAGTTGGATGGTTGAGGGACATGGGGACGAATAAGAGCAAGGAGATGACGCAGGGAGTGAACAAGATCGATGGATACGGTACTACTGCAAACTCTCAGTCACAGATGTGGAAGGAAAAATATGAAACCTGGAAAGAGGTGGACTTGGGGAGGGTTAATGGGGTTAGAAAATATTGTGGTTGTAGATGGGGGTGACCTGAGATGGTGGTGAACAGCCATATGATGGAGGATGCCCAGTCAGCCGCTGATTTTGGAGGCTAACTTGGAGGTTTGCCTCAGAAAGAGCACAGCTGATGATAAAGCCCAAAATATTGTATGACTGATCTTCCGGATGACTGTGAAGTAAGTATCGATCGGAGGGTTTGCCAGATGGTCCTTTCGGAGAGAGAGAGAGAGAGAGAGAGAGAGAGAGAGAGAGAGAGAGAGAGAGAGAGAGAGAGAGAGAGAGAGAGAGAGAGAGAGAGAGAGAGAGAGAGAGAGAGAGAGAGAGAGACAGACAGACAGACAGACAAACAGAGACAGACAGACACAGAGACAGACACAGAGACAGAGACAGAGACAGAGACAGAGACAGAGACAGAGACAGAGACAGAGACAGAGACAGAGAGAGAGAGAGAGAGAGAGAGAGAGAGAGAGAGAGAGAGAGAGAGAGAGAGAGAGAAAGAGAGAGAGAGATTGGAGAGTAAGACGGGATGCCAAACTGCATTGATCAAAAAGCACAAGATATGTCCAGAGAGACTGCCCAGATACAATGTCTGACATTGAGGGCCTCCATCCATTGTTGGGAGAGTATAAACAGCATCTTCATTATACAGTGACCTGGGGTGTTCCATTACCAAGCAGCTTGTTCACTGCCTGTCAAGCAGCTTGCCTTGATTCAAAGCGCTCAGCCAAGCTCTCCAACGGAACGGAGTGCTCGGTACCATTTAGCAACATAGCGGTCTCCTATGTAAATTATGCTATTGTGGTATTCGAGCAAATGCTGGTCTGGCTGTCATTTTAAGTTCAACTCCATCCTCTTGTGACAACTTCCCCAAACGAATTTATTGTGTTGGCAGCAGACACAGAGTATGAGGAAGAGGGAAAGAAAGATAAAGAAATGGGGACTCAGAAAGAGGAGTCCCCTGCCAAGCTTATCTGTGGTCTCTATCATTGAGCATTTTGGGAGGGGGTGAGTTGCGTGTTTGTAGATGTTGAAGAATTAGGATGAAAAGTAGAAAGAACAATAAAAAAATATGATTCATTACGTTTCAGTAATACTAGCAGAGTACCGAACCTCTGAGTGGGTGGAGAGTTTGCACATTATTTGCTGAAAACAGTATCATCGGTCTTTTGCAAGACTTTTTTGATGTTTGTGTGGTGTGTTTAAAGGTGTCTAAAGAGTGAAAAGATTTGAAGGGTCCAAGAGGTTAAAGGGGTCTAAAGGAGTCTATAGGGGGTCTATATGGGTCTCAAGGTTTCCAAAGGTCTAAAGGGTATGGTCCAGTCATAGTTCGAATCTGAAGGGGTCTAAGGAGTTTATGGGGTTCGAGGGGGTTTTTCGTGGTGTCAGAGTCTATTCGGTTTCGGTGGCAACTCTCTCAATCACTTGCTCCATTTTCTGAGCGGGAAGGTGAGGAGCTTGCGAAGTGGTTGATATGGAATGACTGGCTTGGAAAGCGACAGCAAGCTGCTTGCTAATGGAACACCCCTGATCTGAAGGCGAACCGATTGCCTGAGATCAGGTCGTTGGAGAAAAGGAAGGATTCGATGTCAACTGCAATGATGGATTCCAAGACCTTGTTGATGATCGGAAGGAAGCTTATAGGTCTGTTTTTAAGAATGTCATTTTCTTATCTGTGCAGTTTCTCGCCAAAAACTTTGTTTTTCAACATTGGGTGGATTTCCTGATACCATTGGAATGCCACATTATTAGTTGTGAGTCATGGCCGGGAGAAAAAGATTTTGGCTTCCTCTTCTACTACATCAGAATTACATTTTACAACAGGTGCACTTTCTCATGGCTTCGAACACAGGCACCAGGACAGGTCTGATGACTTAAGGAAGTGAAGTTGCATAACCACTCGCTTAGTGACCTCCGGTAGTGTAAATGAGGTGGTCATGTGAATGAGTGCATTTACAGAAGAATTCCTGCTCTTTGTCGTGAATGAAACTTTGGTGGAATGTTCTGAAAGCAAAGTTTACTGAGAAGCTGTACTTGCTTTGATATGGAGGTCAAGGCTCAGAGAAGACCTCATCGGCAAGGTCAACATGTTGATGAATCGACAGAGGGAGGAGAACAGACAGCCAAAGGAAAACACAAATTGGTATCAATAAGATTAGAGGAGCTTGACATGATAAAGGTAACAGGGTCAGCAAGTACAGAGGAAGCTCATAGCATGGAGTTTGGACTTGCAGAGGATGTTAAAAGTTACCTGCTCATTGTTCAGGCCTTCAAATAGCGTAAAAGGAACCATTGTCACATTCCGCAGGAAACTAAAAAGTTCAAGGGTTATACTGGGTGGTTTGCCGTTGCCTTCCCTGCAGTAGTTAGGGCAGGAATTTGTGATTTGTTCATGGTGCCGGCGATATCTCACCTACTCTTCTTGAAAGACACCATGGGATTTTTAATGCCCACCAACTAATGCCAGCAGACGGGACTCCCAGTTTAACGTCCATCCGAGCGGGCGGCACACACATTGATGAATCACCCTGCCTGTGAAACACCGGGATGACACTTTATAGCTGGGATGGGATTCAAACCCAGGCTATACATCTTAGAGGTGAGTGCACGTACCTCCAGGGACTAGAATCTCGGCCATCCTGCCAGCCCTTACTCTTTGTCGATGACCTAAAGTGCAAAACTCAAGTTAGCCAATGTCCATTCTGCAGGAAAAACTCGACTTGCTGGAATTGTTAATATTCTGCTGGGAAGGCTGCTGCTGCCGTTGCTGCAATCGAAACTCCACTTAATGCTGTTAATTTGTTTGCTGAGCTGAATCTGAACCTGCCACTGAGCTTGAATTCTTTTGTACATTCGTTTTGCATTGAGCTGCTGTCTGAGTACATTTTAAACCCCATACTTTTGTCTAATTCTGTGGATATGCTCTCCGTATCTCCCACTCCCTTTCACACAATTTTTGGACATAACTATGACTCTGTGGTTGTGGACCTCATGTTTCGGGATGCCTTGGGATCAGAGGGTCGAAACCTTGATAAAAGAAGGTTCTGAATAACTAGCTATCGTGTAGGTAGAGCATGTGGTTGCTGGTTGCGTCATTTTCTGGAGCCACAGCTGTGCCGCTGATGGAGTGCCCCCTCTGACCAATACACTGGTACTCATTTCGCCGATCTCGGAAGGATGACAGGCTGTCAACCCCATCTGGTGTCAATTCAACGGCTGACAGGGGCTCTAATTCAAGAACATAAGATCTTAAGTCAGCCACCATAACTGTTAAGCCAACACCAGGCTTCCCAAGAGCTGACAACCGAATCATACAATTGGCAAGCTGCAGGAAATCTTCAGATCTGTCTCACTCTTTCTCTCTCCTTCTACACAACGCGGTAGGATCGAGACCATCAAATAGATCAAGGCCTTTCTTCTTAACAAGGGGTGGGGGGGACGACCCACAAGCGCTCAAACTCTTGTTCTCCTGCACGTTACACCAATTTCTTATTATGAACCCCGAGGCAAAAAGATCCAGGGTGAAATCTACCTCGGAATCTCGAGCGGAATCTAATCACAGCGTCTGCCACGTGTGGATCTCCCCAGTGGGCATGGAGTGCTGTCAGGCCTAAAGAATTTAATCTGTTTAGGGCGCAATCCCCCAACACGCACCCATCGTCTTCAAGTGCAGGAGAAGTGGCAATTATACACTTAAATTTGACCAGAAAGCCTGACAGTAATTAATCCGGGTCGCTTAAATTAAAAGGGCATTTTCATAGAAAAAGAGAGAAATAGGTTAAGAAGCCCCTGAGTTGTCCCCCCCCCCCTTGCAAGAACGGAAATGCCATTTATTCCAGAGCTGTTAATTGAACGAATTCCCACGAGGAAACTTTGGAAAGAAAACAACTCGATTCTTTGCACATCGGCGTTTTCAATCAAAACATCGAAATGAAATGCTAACAGCACGCGCGTTTTTTTTTTTACCCCCTCTCTCCCATTCCCCTTCTGCCCCCAACCCCCCATTCACCGCCCACCCCTCACTTTCCATGACTTTTTACGTACTTTCTAAGCTGCGTGCGGTGGGCCACTTTGGCGGGTCATGGTGGCTCCGCTAGTCGAGGCCCGCTCGGCCTGCGCCGCGAAAACGATTTATGAGACGAACATCACGCGGGCGATATGAGAAGCATGATCTGAGCATTAGCAATAATCATAAAGAAAACGGAATTATCCTTCCCGGTGCCAGATTTGTTTCAATTCGTCTCGCCCCGCACCGTCGTTGTCTCTGCGATCTAAGCCCGGGCTGTGCTTGATGGACACGTTCGGTTCCGTGCTCGGCACATTATGATACGCATTATCTCGGCGGATGAAACGTACGCGAGAGGCTGCGGCGAGCCATCCATCGCCTTCGGCAAGAACGCAAGAAAAAAAAGAGAGAAAGGGGGACTCCGATTAGGCCGAATTACGCGCTAATGGCTCGCGATTAGGCGGTAATGCGGAGCCATTCCCAATTTCTAATTCCATTTAGCCCGTTCGTACACTCATTTCAGATGGCCCCGAGCGCGCGGCATTGGGACGAGGCGTCGATTTTCATGGGCTGGTACAAGCGGCCATGTGAAACGCACAATTTTGGGGTCTTGAGAATGTCCGGCAGAGCTCTCAAAGACGTCAACGTCCTCAAAGGGTCGAATCGATCCATTCATTTCGCTTTGTTACACATTTCATCGAAACAGGGCGGCGCCGGAACCGTGACGCATGAGTCGCACGCTTTGTGACGTCACAATATCATATTGTCTGCAGCTCCAGGTGAAATGATTGTTTGAAAAAGCAAATACAACAGTTGATTTATCCCCCCTCCCCCACCTCACCATTTCCAATTTAACGTGTAAAAATGAATGGCACAAAGTACTTGTAGTTTTTCCACAATCCATCCTCGTCGTCAAAATCATCGCTAAGAAGTAGGATGGAATTGCTTTAAGCGATTGGGACACTTGTCTCCACTTTTTTTGACTGATCTTTACATGCTTGCACGGTTTTACAGCTCTGCAATGCACCTGTAGGCGTTCTTTGCGACACCCGAGCCGAGCTTGTAAAATCAATGCCTCGGCCCTCGGTCTAAAAGCTTTGAGATCAATTACCAAGCTCGTTAACAGGATAGAAGGCATAAATAACGAGATGCTTGCGAGGGCTCTCAGGTGGAAGTTTTTTTCTTTTTCCAAACAAACCACCTGGCATTGCATAGGTGTCGTCGGTCTCGCCATGGGTTACAGGCTATACAAAGGGACAGAGTGGAAAATTTTGTGCATCGGTGTTAATTTCAAGGTGACCTCCTCAAAAAGTCAAGCACTAGCTATCTGGAGGGAGAATATTGCATTTCCTTACGCCTGCCAATTAACCTCCAACAGATTTGCGGATTTGCACACATTGTTGAAATTATGAGGGGTTCGCACGCTGCAAATCCAACAGCCAGATCTCACACGGCACAGAAGGTGTTTTTTTGACATCCAAACAGAGATAACCCTTGGTTACACAGCATTGATTTCACTTTTTCCCCTTTATGAAAGGCACCAGCTGCTTTAAGCTTCTCTATATTTACTGACAATATTTCAAAGCGGCAGATGCCACAGGTTTATTGCACAAACACACAGGTGATGTTCATAAAAAAGGTATATATCTAAAAACAAAAAAGCTCTTTCTCACCACCGACTCACTGACAAAAATGCTTAGTACCTTCTGGGGGTAGGAAGCTGAAATTTTGCATACTGATGCAACTCAAAGACAATATCCCAAGAAAAAAAAATCACAAAAGCATCAGAAAATGTCCATAAACGAAGATATCCGTGAATAAGTCAGCCAATGTGGACTCTATAATATGTACACAGCAGGTCACGTGACCCAAGACAATGGAGCTTTCACTGGAACTGGTTGCTCGGTCATGGTAATAGGCACCTCTTCTGCTTCCTATTTTATAACTTTTGCTGTATTTATATAAAAAATTACTGTAACTGTAAAAAGTTTTGAATGAAGAGCTCATTCCCAATCACGAATTGTTGATTTACTCCAGTTATTTAGCTGTTTGTAGCATGCAAGCACAATGGGCTTTCAACACAGTCGAAGGAGATCGGACTTTATACATCAGGAAGGAAGCAATTACAAGTGATTCTTACGTCTCAGTCTCTGATGTTTTAAATATTGCTAATTACGAAGTAATTGTAGTAATTAACAATTTGTTAATTACCAAGTAATCATAGTTATAACAGTACGCTTGAAATATTGCGGATTCACAATTTTATTGCATTTTGGGTAAATTCCTTGCCATATGCAACATTTTTAGTTTGTCTTCTGGCCTCAATACCATTGTAACTAAGTGCTCTTGAATAGAAAACTCTTTCACAATTCACATCATCAAATATATAAACGTCATATTTCACAAATACCATCTGTCGCTTCGCTGACGGGGATACTAAAGGGGGTGGGAGAGAGAGAGAGAGAGAGAGAGAGAGAGAGAGAGAGAGAGAGAGAGAGAGAGAGAGAGAGAGAGAGGAGAGTGAGGAGAGGGGAGTAGTGAGGAAGGGGGGGGGGAGTGAGTATGGGTGGGGGAAGGGAAGGCAGAGAAAGGTGAGAGGAAGGGAAGGCAGACGTGCGGTGGAGCGTTAATTACAATTCATACTGTCTCTTCAAAATGATTATGCATTGAATAACAGTGAAGATAGAAACAAAATAATGTCTGAAATCCATTTTCTACCAGTCATGCTATAAATACCGTACAGAGACAAGCACCGCCCAGACACGTCTGGAGACAAGCACTATCCAAATGTAAGCAGCACTCAAACACGTCCGGAGACAAACATCGCCCGCACACATCTGGAGACAAACACCAACCAGAGACGAACACCGCCCGGACATGTACAGAGACAAACACTGCCCGGAAATAAACACCGCTCGGACATGTTCAGAGACAAACATACAAACACTGCCTGGACATGTCTGGAGCCAAGCTGTCTGGACATAAACACCACCCGGACGTGTCTGGAGACAAACACCTGTCCAGACTTAAACACCACCCGGACACGTTTGGAGCTAAGCTGTCCAGAGACAAGCACCTCTCGGACATGTCCAGAGACAACCACCGTCCGAATACATCCAGAGATAGCCACTGTATGGAGATTACCACTGCCCAGACATGTATGGAGTATCAAATAATGTGCGAATACAACACTGGACGTTTAAAAGCATGACAGCTGAAATGTGATAACCTCTAGAATCTCCTAACCTGAAGCAAATTAAAGAATTTAAAATGCGGAATCGACCTTAGTTGCAATTCCGACTGCTAAAAAAAAAATGTTCATTTGTACAACTCGCACATTGGTTGACACACGTACACTCTGGTCATACACTCTGGTCATCTTTGGACTGTGCTTATGACCACGCTGGCTTGGCAAGCGATTCGCGATCAGAAACGTGTGGAAACGAAATAAAAGCACGGACACTCGGAGACGCTCAGATTGTCAAACAATGTCCAAATTAGACACACGAACACTTATTTTTTTAGCAGTTGGAAATGCTGAAAATATCAATTCCGTCGTTTAAATTTTGAAATTTGGCTCACGTTATGAGATTCCAGACGATAACGTATGTCCGGAAATGAAATAATGCCTGGTATTTCCGAGCGTTTATAAGCATTGCGATGTTTCCAGCGATTTGTAGGTATGAAGATGAAGGATTTGATGATGAGTGAGGGAAATGAAAAAAAGTTTGGGTGTTTTGTCATGAAGAAACCATTGCAGCCTGTTCCAAGTCAAGGCATTGTTGAGCAAGCCCAAACAAAAATGGTGAAATAAGACCCCAGCAAGCTGACAGAAGGCTGACTCAGGGGGTGACCAAGAATGACACCTTGAGAAAGGACAATTAAATAAGACCATTAATTATCTTCAAAAGGAGTGTGTAAATTAACCCAAACAACTAATTTTCATTCCTGCACTACCTTGGAGTTCCATTAGTTTGCATGCAAAGTTTGGGGCCGTGAAATTTCATGGTTTGGAGTTATGGAGGAGACACACTGACGGACTAACAAATACTGATATTTATCATGATAGACGATCAACTACAACCCTTTACTTCACTGATGGGACGATTAAGGGGGGGGAGGTAAAAGGAGGGGAAGGAGAGAGGTTAGGGTGAGGGGAGGGAGAGGAGTGAGAGAGGAGGAAGTAAGCGAGGAGGGAGGAGGATTGAGGCAGGGTGGGGAGCGAGGAAGGAGGAGGGAGCAAGAAGGGGTGGGTGAGTGAGAAAGGAGGAGAGGAGTGAGGAGGGGAGCAAGGAAGGGTGCAGAAAGGGAAGGCAGTGTTAGGAGAGGGAAAGGAAAGGCAGCATGAGGGGAGGGCAGGGGCGGTCAAGGGAAGGTAGCGAGAGAGGAGTGCAAGCTAAGACAGTGTGAGCGGAGGGTCTGTCCAGACATTACCACTGTCCGGACACGTCAGGAGATAACCACC
>NC_140961.1:51914158-51956658 GCF_056783735.1 Eptatretus burgeri
ATTTAGGGTGGCTGGTTCATGATTTCAGCACCTACAGGCTCATCTCTGGACTTGCTATTCCAAAAATGGTGGTGTGGCAAAGGAGATTGGCCATGTGCTCATTGGTGGTTGCTGGAGGATGATCCAGAACTGCAGGGTCTTCCAGAGTGCTCAGTTCCTCAATACCGACCGCAGGCTTGTGGTAGCAACTCTGAAGTTACAGCTTAAATCTGGGAGAATGGTACCATCCCAGCCTAGGTTGGATGTTGGCAAATTCAAGGATGAGAGGGTAGCTGAGGAGTGTGTGAGCAGGCTGAGTGGGAATTTGGGGGGTCTGGGTGCTTTGGGTAATCCTGAAGTGTTGTGGAGTGCCTTCAAGATCACCATCCTTGATGTTGCCGGTGGATGTCATGGAATTCACCCTATGACAAAGAAGAATTTTCTCAGGGGACACTGGATACCATTATTAACCAGAGTTGCAGGGTCAGGCTTAATGGCAGAGCTGAGCTGTTCAAGGAGTTGAGGCATAAAACTGTACGTGCGCTGAGGGAGGACAAGGAGGCCATTGTGCAAGGAATCTGTGAGGGAGTAGAGCATCAACTGTGGTCAAGCAATTCTCGTCTCCTGCTTACAGGGGAATTTGCACATTGTGTTCCTCCAAGCCCATCCCTCAGTGTACTGCAGTTAGAGTGGAGGGTGGTGTACTCTTCACCGAGGAGTCCAAAGTGAAGGCCCGCTGGGCCAATTACTTTGAGTGGCTGTATCAGGCTGATCCACCAGATGTTGAGTTGGATGTCAGGGGTGTTCCTAACTCTATTGTTGACCCTCCAATTCACCGTGATCCACCTTTGTTTATGGAAACAGGCTGTGATAAACTGATTAAAATGGGGTAAAGCTCCGGGGATCTGTGGCATCCATGCTCCACTTCTCAAGGCTGATGGAAATGCTGCACTTGTGTCATTGCACGCAGTTCTGTTCAGGCATCATCCCAACTGACTGGACCATGGGCCTTGTTGTTCCTCTCTGGAAAGGGAAGGGTGATCGCCAGGACTGCACCAACTCCTCAGGGGTGACGCTGCCCTCAGTGCCAGGCAAGGTCTTTGCTCGAATAATTCTCGATAGGGTTCACCACCATCTGCTTGAGCACCAGTGCCCAGAGCAGTCAAGCTTTCCACCAAAGTGGTCAATGATTGACCATATCCTTGCCCTTCTGGTCCTCACTATGCACTAGATTCTGGGGAGGATGTCAGAGAGATCAGGCTGTGGTGCATCATTTGGGAATATCAATATCTCTGACCTTGATTTCACAGATGATGCAGTCATCTTTGCGGAGACTCTGGATATCCTTTTGGGGGCCCTCAAGGTGCTGAATGAGGAGTTGGAGCCATTGGAATTACGGGTTTCGTGGGTCAAAACTAAGATCCAGGCTTTCAATGACATTTTGGATACTGCTTTCTTGTCTGTACCTGTTTGTGGTGAGGATGTTGAGGTCACGGAGAGATTTACTTTCCTTGGCATTGATATTCATGTCTCTGCTGGCTGTGCGCCAGAGGTCGACAGACATCTGGATCCGGCCTGTGGAGTCATGGATTCACTGGATCATGGGGAGTGGCACTGTCAGTACCTGTGCAGGAGGACGAAAGTCTGAGTCTTCAGGTCCTTGGTGCTTCTAGTCTTGCTCTATGGATGTGACACTTGGTCTCTGACCAGGGAGCTGAGACGGACACTTAATTCCTTTGGTATCAGGTCTCTTCAGAGAATCCTTGGCAATCGCTGGTCAGACTTTGTGCCCAACGAGCGGTTGCTGAGAGAGAATCAAGTCAGATTTTTATACCTGCACAGTCTTTGAGTGTCAGCTGCGGCTTTATGGACATGTGGCTCGTTTTCCTGATGCTGATCCTGCTCATCAGATTCTCTCAGCGAGGGAGCCTCATGAGTGGAGGAGGCCAATGGGCTGACCACATGCCTTGTGTTTGCAGCTGGTTGATCAGCATCTCAAGGAGATGGTCCAGGCATCTGCCTGGGGGATGGCCAGGCAGAGGCCCCTGGAGTACCGGCA
This sequence comes from Eptatretus burgeri, assembly GCF_056783735.1. NCBI lineage: Eukaryota > Metazoa > Chordata > Myxini > Myxiniformes > Myxinidae > Eptatretus > Eptatretus burgeri. The sequence goes on from NC_140961.1 coordinate 51,916,197, forward strand.
GAAAGTGGAGTACCGGCGACGCGCTGCTCCTATGCATGATGCCCCCATACCTGACCTGACCTCTCCCTCCTCTCCCCTCCTCCCCGCGCAGCGGGAGACATGGTCTTATATAAATCGCTTCTGTGCATGTCTGTTTGTGTGTTTGTCTGTCTGTCTGTTTGTCAAGGACATAACTTTTTGTCATTTGAGCTTTTGTCATCAAATTTTCAACAGACCTCTATTTTGAGAATATGGAGAAAATGATTCTAAAAATTTGTCAAAATGTGACATGGCAAAGTCATAGTGAGTTGTGACAATAAATAACCCTTATTAGCGCCGCATCAGGGCTTCAAGTGCAAGATATGCCTTGCTTTATAAAATTGCTTCCTTTGCTTATTTATTTATTTACTTTAGCTTCATTGTGTCTGTCTGGATCAAAACATTTTACCAATGGAGCTTTTGTCATCAAAGCTTCAACAAACCCATGTTGTGAGAAATATGAAGGACACAAATTAATAAAATGTACAATTTTGACTGTCGTTTTCATCAAGTTTAGTTCGAGTACAAAGCAGATGCGGACACGGTTTGCATTTTAAGATGCTTTCCATTTTTTGTTTTAAGAACGACAATATAGTAGACAGATCAGTATACATTTGTATGAATCATAAGGACTTGAGTAAACAATCGAGAAACACAGTATATGGAATTGGAACCATGTTCTCTGAATCATGAACCAGGGATTCAGATGGGAAACTGAGAAAGCCAAATTTGTTTCTTATGTGTATGATAATATACTGTATGCTGACAGGATGGCTGAGAGATAAGCACACTCGCCTCTAAGTCGTCCAGCTTGGATTTGAATCCCGTCCCAGCTATAAATTCTCACCCTGGTGTTTCACAGGCAGGGTGATTCAAATATCTGTGTCATCTCTTGGATGGACGTTAAACTGGGTGTCCTGCCTGCCACATTAGTTGGTCAATGTTAATGATCCCACAATGTCCTTCGTGAAGAGTAGGTGGGCTATCACCGCCACCGTGAAGAAAATTTCAAATTCCTGCCCTACCGCCTGTTGGGAAGGCAACCCACCCAGTATAAGGCTTGCCAATAAACTATAAAATGCTTCGGCAGCACCAACACTCTGTAATAGGGCATGGTACATGATAACATATATATATATATATATATATATATATATATACATACACACACACACATATATGAATATATTGTAAGGGCCCAGGGTTTGAGCTTCTCCATGAGGAGAAGTGCTCGAGTTCCTCCCAAACACTCGGTCCTAAGGCCACGAGCCGAGGATAATTCCACGGCTCGGTGGGTTGTGAATCAACCATGAATGCCGAATGGTACTGCCAATCCTGCCAGGGTTATCACTACTTCGTGCGTAACCTTTCCTTTGGATGACAGTATGAAGGGGGGCTCATGCCCTCGATGCATACTTGTCTCATCTTACCTGATCAGGTTCAGCTGAGTGGAGCTGCCAAGTATGCGCTGGCTGACATGTAGAGCAAACAAGTGGGGTAGAGCTTCCCGGATAACACTACGTGTGGACTATGCTGGACCAATGGAGGTAAAGATGCTATGAATTTGGTACATTCGCAATAACAAAGAATTTATTTACAGCAAGGGTGAGATAAAGATATGTGTTACAATACAAGCAATGGTTTTATTACAGGGATGATATGTACAGCAGGGGCAGGCAAGGATTGGTGGGGTGCGGTAAAATAAATACAATTATTTACAAACACAAGAGACAGTGCTGAATTATCCCGATCCTAAAACTTTTACAGTCTTACTTAAGTTAACATGACAGATGCCATCAGAAACACTCCCCGAGAAAGTTAGAAATTCCAGAGAGAGAGAGGGAGGAACTATGAGGCGCTTGGTGACCTCTGTTTACCAGGCACAGTCGATGGACCAATGCAAACCCAGTCGCTAAGGAGGGGAAAGGAAAAGTGATGGTGTCTATGGTGCTTGGTTGGAGGGAGGTGCAGTGAGGAGAGGGGTGATATGCAGGTGAAGTGCAGAGAGGAAGGTGCAAAGATGTGGATCAACGGGGGTTGGAAATAAAACAAAGAACGTGTGAGAATATAGTCCGAAAGTGGTGTCGAGAGGTCTGTACGTATAAATGGTAATGGACTAATACTGCACTCGGTCTGGTGCCTGGTTCTTCCAGCTGTCTTACACTCCACTCTATGGGCTCCATTCCACTCTGCCAACCACGAATGCACCAACCAATCAACCGAGCTGAGCCCGAGAACTGAGAACCACATAACACTTGCCAGAAAAACTGAGCCCAATAGGTGGGATGCACAGCCATTTATAATCCCCTGGGGGTGAGGGCGTTGCTTGGGAGAGGATCATGCGGAGTGATGGGTGTTTTCCAGCACCCTCAGTGGTGTGCGGACCATTACTACATCGTTGGCCCTGCCCATGTGATGGTTCAGCAATGGAAATAGCCCCATTTGCTTTCAGCCCTCACCACACAGCTAAGCTCCAAGATTATCATGGCACCTGGGCATTCGGTTGTGCTCTCCAGCCACGAACACACATCAGACACCCACTGAGGGACGTAATTCAGTGGAGCACTAGGGATATCCACATCATGTTGAACGGATCCAAGAGCACTCTTGTACCTCAAGTTACATACCAGAACGTCCCAATCCGAGTATCTAATATGGTACATCAGGCTCCCCATCTCCTGCCTGTCCAGGGGGAAGTAGTGAACATTGGTGGTGATGGTGGTTAAGCAATGGCAGTGGTTGTGTCGTGTAGCGATTGTAGTGTGGTGATTCATGAGGGAGATGGTTGATCAATCGTTGTGGCTGTTTATGGCGACAGTAAGTGAGCTTGGGCTATGAACCGATGGTGTGGTGATTTTTGTAAAGACGTTGTGGTGGTGTATGAAATGCTGCAATGTTGGTATTTGAGTCTAGTGAAGTCTGAGGTGTAACGTCTGTTTGATAATGGCACATGGTTTGAATGGGAAATGGCACGCATATGCAAATGACTTGCCCCTGTTGCTATGGTTTGTGGTGTGCCTATATGCTTGAAGAAAGGTCGTGCACAGTGAAGAAAAATCATGTAAAGAATGAAAAATGGGTATAGAATGGAAAGAAAAACATTACCTAAAGTCCACGCAACACATGTCCGATAAACCCACGACACATAAGGGAAGGGCTATCTAAAACGATTACAAATGAAATAACTGTCTTGGGACCCACTATATGTTGTGTTCCATTGCCTTGGGGGAGTGCTGGTTTTGCAGAACGACAACAATAGATACAAGTATACATATGAATATATTTATTTCTTTATCGACTCCTCCCATACTCTTCTAGCTGAATAAGCTTCATAAAGCAACCATGAAAGACCACCAAGGTAAGTCCTTTGCTGTTTCAAACTCTTCCCAGAGTTCCTCCACAGCTGGAAAGACATTCACAAAGAGTAAACACATGAGAATCCCAATGCAACACACCCCTCAGCTTCTGGACCAGTTTCATCACTTCTTGGCAAATCAGCGACAGCGCAGACAGAAACATCCACCGAGGCTCCCAGACAAGTACCAGGTGTAAATGTCAAAAGCAGTCAATATATAAATGAAAAAAAGACGTGTGTATGTATGCACCTATATATATGTATATGTATATATATATATATATATATATATATATATATATATATATATATATATATATATATATATATATATATATATATATATATATATATACATACATACACACACATTTATACAGCCCCGTCGGGCTGTGTGAGGGGAGGAAGAAAAGAAAACACCCTACTTTTCTCCATATATATATATATATATATATATATATATATATATATATATATATATATATATATACATACATACATACATACATACATACATACATACATATATATATATATATATATATATATATATATATATATATACATATATACATACATATATATATATATATATATATATATATATATACATATATACATACATACATACATATATATATATATATATATATATATACATATATACATACATACATACATATATATATATATATATATATATATATATATATATATATACATATATACATACATACATACATATATATATATATACATATATACATACATACATACATATATATATATACATATATACATACATACATACATATATATATATATATATATATATATATATATATATATATATATATATATATATACATACATACATACATACATATATATATATATATATATATATATATATATATATATATATATGTATATATATTGTAATGGTTTGGGAAACTTACCCCAAGGCGGATAGGAGAGCATACATCGACACGGAGGTGACTCGAGGATTAATTATTTAATTAATCTTTGTGTAGATAGTCCTTGGTTCCTGTTCAATGGATTTTTTTTTGGGGGGGGGGAGGCATACATTTGTTTGTTTGCATTTCCCCTGTGTGATATCTTCTCCCCTCTCCCCCACTCCTTTCAATCTTCCCTCCTTCACGTCATTGGTCTGTTCAACCCCTCTGCTCCTTTTGACAATCCCTCCTTCACCCCATCGGTCTTACCTTTGCCCCCGCAGCTGTCTGGTCGTCCCTTGGTCCAGCAGCATGCCTCTTCATTTTCATTCCATTCACACATTGCTTAATTGGGCATGTTTGATCCATCTGTGGTCATTTATCCTTCGGGCCAATCAGATTACCTTCACCGCATGGGACTGTGTCTATTCTCACATGCATGTTCATGCCATGAGGTGCAGCACTTTCCCGTGCATGGAGGGGTGTGGCACATCTCGCAGGTGTAATACAGTGAGGACTGTACAATGAACACTTGCGTGCACAGTGAGGGGACGAGGGCTCTCGTCGTGACATTGGGTGAATGAAGGGAGGGGCAGGGGCTGCATTGGGAGTTACCTCAGGATGACGTGGCGTTTTCAACAGGCTGCATTGTGCACCTGCCCCAATTGCATGCACACCAATGAGGAGGAGGCTCACACGAGCCGAGACGGAAAATGCAAAATATGAAGAGAAAGAGGACAGAAAGAGGCTCACATAAGCAAAGTGAGAGGAGGAAGGAAGAGAACAGAAGCATATGAGAGGAGACGGAAAAAAAGAGCTCGGAGCTGGTCGTCATGCTTGCGGGAGAAAGCTCATGGGAGGAAGAAGAAGGAGACAGGGAGAAGGGCAGTGTGGAAAGGTGAAAATGCGGTTTGGTCAATGGGGAGCTGATGGACATGGGGCCCAGCATAAATGGAGTTGCTTGCAGCTGACATATCTGGATTGCCAGAGAGGACTCACCTATTGGGTCTGGGCACCCCAGGGATGCGGCTGCGTGTCCCATCATGCCATATTGCCACTGCCCTTCTTCCACATACTATCCCCCATTCTGAAGTATATTGGGGCTGAGCAAGCCCCGTCGGGCTGTGTCAGGTGAGGGAGAAAAGAAAAGACCCTATTTTTCTTTTCTCCATACTTTATTTTTCTTTTCAAGTTCTTCTTGCTGTCTTATTCTGCCCTGAGTGAATGATGGCAAGTCTCTTGTGTAACTATGATTGTCTAGGATTGTATAAGAATATGTGCATGGTTAAATCTGCTCTAATATTATAATTACTCGCTTTTAAATAATTGCTTGTGTGTGTAAATAAATCATTGTTTGTTGTTATTCTCAATCTGTCTCGGTTGTCTTTTCCTTTATTGGTCCGACACAGATTACAAGTACAGTTCGACGGGAAGTTTTACCCCACCTGAATTGCGCTGTTAGCCGGTGCTGCACCTATCTGTTCTGCTCGGCAGAAGATCACCAGGTGGGCGCTGAGGGTATGGCCTCCAGTTAGGTTGCCGTGCCAATAGAAATATATCGTGGAAACATCGAAGTGTAACCCTGCCAAGCCGGTGGTCTAAGTCAAAGTGGCATCAAAATGAATTTCCAGCAGAGATAAACCTGCAGACAAAGCTTTGAGCTGACATCGTGTAGACTGTATTCTGAGACATTCCAGACTTCCTACTTGTGGTCTTCATGTTCATAGGAGGTAAATCCATCAACTCGGAGCATTTTATTGAAAAACAAAAAAAGACGGACAACATACACTGGAGGAGAACTCTCTAGCCCTATCAGTAAGGGAGCCTACTTCACCACAACCTCACCACAACCTCACCACAACCTCACCACATCACATCGGACTGAGAATATAAGAGAATGAAAACTTGTGTGCATTGTACTCCACTATCCATCCCAGAACAATGTGACACTTCCAATCTTTATCAACACAAATCTGGTGTTTTCCTTGTACTAAGTAATGAGGTATATTGCTTGGAGTTTATATGCCCTAATGAAAGGCTGGAAAGGTTAATATCTGCTTAAAGTTCTTGCAAGGTTGGAAGTGGGATTCTCAAAGATTTTTCACAAAGTGTGACCCCTTGTGCTTTTAAATCTTCTGTTCATTGCTGTCAAGCTCACAATTTTTCCATTCAACTTCACATCCCACAAATACACTATCACACTTGAACAATGTCCATCTGGAGCTTTTGTTTCCGCAAAACCTGTTTCCACATTTATAGACATCAGGATGCACTTTCATTGCACCACAGCATTCAACACCATGCATTTAACACACCAATGAAAGGCTTGCAGGTAGCTACTCTTCTAAGGTATTCAAAATGGAATGCATTGCTCGCTGAACTGTATTGGTGCTTGCCTGACATGTAAAGACTGTATGGAGGCTTGAATTCATGAAGTCTGTTTCATCTAACAATGCATCACAAGATCTTTTTCCGCTTACGTTTGATTTTACAAGGTCTGCAAGATAGATGGTCTGGGTTGGTATTGCCTGTTATCTTCCATTTCATTATGACATTTGTCACAGTTGATTTTCAGATAACTATTATGGTTGAAATTGATCTGATAGTTTTCTCTCTCTGATAGTCAATTATCATTCCTCGATTAAGTCCTTCCCTTCAGCCATGATGCTTTGAAACTGACTAATGAGACTCTTCTTTGAAGATTGACATTCACTTTTATGTCTGTCACATGCACGTGTAAGCAGTTCTCGAACTGGAAAATGGTGAACCATGATCTTCGGCAGGATTAAAAAGTTTTTTTTTTATATTCTGAAAAATCAACAAAAAATAGAAACAACCTATTTTTTTGGAAAATAAAATAAGAGATATTTGATGTTGTTGAAACCCTCGTTCAGACCTTTAAATAGAATCATTTTGTAAAATTATTTTGAAGTTTTCCAGCAGTTTTCGCACCTTTGTTATTATTTTACTCTCATGCTAATTTCGCGTTCCTAAATCATGCAATTGTTACTTGTTAAAATGCCATATGGTAAGTCATGTCCAATATATATCTGTGTTTGTCTTAAATTGACTCACATGCTGAGCTCGAAAAGCATGCCAGTATCACAGGCCAAGGAGGGCAAGAGGCAAAGGCAGAGATGTGAGCCAAGACAAATTGGACAGATTTAGGAACTTGGAATTGTGTTCTAGTGTGACATGTCAGCACTTACCAAATGATTCTCCATCAATGCCCCTTAATCCAGCTTTGTCAACCGATCCAGCTGATGAAAAATGGTAGATGCAGCGGCAGAGTTTACCTCGATCGATTGGCTGGTCTGCTTGGTCCTGTTGAACTTCTCCTCAAATTCGATTTGTCTTCAGCCCCATAAGAATTCGCTCTGGATCTTTGACCACAATGTACTGTTGGCAGCTCTGATATGAAGACAAGCGCATCTTCAATCTGACATATTGTGATCTCTTATTAAAAGGTTATTCAATATGGTCTTTTGCTTGGAAATTGGTGTGTGATCCGATCTCGGTTTGTCATTTCCTGAATTTTAAAAGGACTGTTTCGTTAAATGTGTAATTCACATTCAGAAAAACCACTTCATCGAGAAAGTGCTGTTGTGCAATGCTCAATGAATATTGAGAAGGTTCCATTGGCTTATCATCAAAATATTTTGTTCTCCTTGCCACGAACAAACTTCAATCCAACGAATTCTAATCTTATGCATTGTAATGCTCTTCCTGTTTCCTCCTTTCTCTTCTTGACCCAATACTCTGCTCAGTGGTTAAAGTAGGAGGGTGGACCCCACCCGAACCCCTCCTTGTAAAGAAAATCGCAAAGGATACCCCCCAACTTCACCCCCAGAACCAGAGATAATCTTAACAACTTCGCTTCTGTTTACAGTTCTGGAGCTTCAGTCGTGTTTTCATTATCTCTGCCAACCGACCTTCTCAAAGTTAAGTTTTCCCAGTCATTTTTTTTTTCGCGTTGTTAGTTATTTTGTAATCTCCATGTTTACTATGCGTTTCTAGTTCGGTTTTGTTTTAAAACTTGTGCTAATTTGTGAGTATTCATCAGACTTTTCATATTGGGTGCTTTGAGGCCTAACCTCCCCATTTGTGTACACGATCGTTTTTATTGTCTTTTCTCTTTATTGCCTTCAGCTTTATATTTTCACTACAATCCCTTTACCGCCCTTTCAATTCCTCCCGATTATACCCTCTGTTAATATCTTTAAAAATACATATTTTAAATCTTTCCCTTCTGACCTTTCACCTCCTGTAACCACGTGACTTCCTTTTCCTCCTCCTCCTCCTCCTAACATCCTACGTGCACTATCCATTACCAGCATCGTACTGTATGTCCCCTCCCTCTACTCCCTCCTACCCCCATTCCATCATGACCTGCCCCTTACCCCTCCCCTTCAAAACCTTCCTCCCCCACCTCATCCTCCAAGCTTCTTCCTTTCCAAACCTCCTTTCTCTTGCCAATTCACCTAACCTCCTCAAATTTACCTCCTCCTCACCCCTCCGCTGTTATACCCCCTCCTTAGTCCTCCCATCTTGCCCCTCATCCTGCCTCCTCTCTTTGCACCTCTCCACTGTCCTCCACTAAACTAACAGCTCCTCCTCTGTGGTGTCCAAACTGTGTGGTGTTCAAACATCTGTGGGCTCCATTCCAACCTAACAGATATATCACTCTCTCAATCAGTACACTCCTCAACATCTTACTCAATACTCATGCTCTTTCTTTCCTCTCACCCCCCCCTCATCTTCCCACAATCATGAATCTTGTTCTCCCCCTCCCTGCTCCCATCCTCACCAGACCACAACCAAGTCTCATCCTTCTCTTCCCTCCACCTTCTTCCTCCTTCCCCATGGCCATGCCTTCTCTCATCGTCGACCCTCCCTCTCAAAGCTTCTCACTCACCCTCCCTCTCAAATCAGCTGCCTCTTCCCTCCTCAAAGCAAACTTCACTCTCTCCCCCCTCACCTTTCTCCAAAGCCCTCCCCACACTTTTCTCCCTCAAATCTTCCCATCACTCTTCTTCCTCAAATCTCCTCCCTCAAATCACCCAGTCACTTCCCCTTTTCAAAGTTGTCCTCCTCACATCCACAAAACTGCTTCCTTCCCCCACCTTCTCTCTTCCAATCTTCTACTTCCCTCTGCCCCTCACATATTATTCCCCACTGTGCCTCATTCCATCACCACTGAGCCTTTTGTCCTCCTTCCCCTCATCCTGCCCTCTCCCCTAGCTCTTCTGCAATCTCTAACACACTGTCAACAGCTCTCCCTACCTCCTAAATACTGTCAAAAGCTCCCCCATCTCCTAAATGCTGTCAAAAGCTCCCCACCTCCGAAATACTGTCAATACCTCTCTCTTTATTGTTAATGTCTTAAAAATATATATATTTTAAATCTTTCCCTTCTGACCTTTCTCCCATGTTGAAGTGTCTTTTCCTCCCGTCTATGGGTTAATCGGGTTACCCAATTAATCACGTGGTTTAATTACTGGGGAACCATGCCCTCGGTACGCCTTGTCCAAAACGGATCACTCTATCGGATCACTTTTCCGGATCGAATGCAGCCAGGCGACACTGGCAAGGAGGTACGGGCTAAAAGGAATGGATCGTTGGGAATAAAGTCCCAGCTCGAGTAGGATTCAGACCATGCTGGACCAATGGGAGAAAAGACTAAAACAAGCAGGGAGCAGTCCTAATAATGATAATTTATTAACAAGCAGGCGAGGAAAGGTATGTGGCACAGTAAAGACTTATTGGGGTGCGTAACGCAGGGATAGAGGAGAGAGGTGTGGAGTGCGACAACAATACAGCAACTTACGAAAGCAGACACAGAGCAGACTTGACACGAGATTAATAACAGTAACAACAATAATGATCTTCTACAAACTTACTTAACAGACAGGTGCGAGCACACTCAGACACACACAGAAAAAGAAACCCCAATGAGAAGGGGCTTTTGCAGCCAGGGAGGGGGTTGAGGTTATGCTCTCGGTACCTGGGCGTTTCGGGGGAGGGGATGCTCCGAGGTGCGGTACCCCACAGTAGTCGCGTTGTCTCTGGCCCAAGCCGCACATGTGTAGCCTGTGTTCTGAAGGAGGAGCTTGAGTGGAGAAGCGCAGAGTCCAGAGTGCGATGGTGGAGTAGTGGGCAGAGACTCGAAGGAGGCGAGGTCGAGGTTGTGTGGGCGGAGACGAGAAGCAGGAACACACCGCGTGAAAACACCCACACACAAACCACACCACACCTAGACTGAGGAGCTTCTCCATCTTTTATAGAGCCCAAAGCTCGGGGGAGGGGATCATGCCAAATTCATCGTCATCGCCCGAATCGGGCGCCTTGATTGGCCCCGAACCTTCACGTGGTCTGCCAGCTTGGGCCAGGTTTCGGGTAGACGTTGGTGCAGCAGATCCTCCATGGCGGCGCGGCAGCCCGCCCACCTTACAGCGAAAACGCACGTGATTCGCCACACATGTTGGGTTTCGGGTAGATGTTGGTGCAGCATGCAGATTTACCTCAGGAGTGATCGGAGGGGAGGGTACCATGGGTTGGCGTGGAAGCTCAAAGTGACAGTCTTACGAAACTTACGAAAGTAGACAGCACCGAGCGCATGTCATGGATTTTGCCTCAGAAAAGAAAAGGAGAGTGGGAATGAAATGGAGGGGAAAATGATTTAATAACCCTAACTATTAGACCATCAAAACGCACTCCCTGTCGTCCCGCTAAACAAAAGGGAGGGAACTATCTGCACGTATATTATGGAATAAGTCTTGGGACACCTCTCTGTTGTATGCATGTGGTTCCGAGAACCGCAACAATATCTTTCAATCCTCACAAATCTCACATGCTCGCTATGTCTCTCTGAAAGGACCATCTGAAAAATCTCATCTAATTTCTCAAAAATACTCTTGAAGACATTCTATCACTCAAGCTTTTGGGTCTCACTATCTGCCATGATCTTTCCTGGGATAGCCACATTTCCATGCTGGCCTCCAAAGCCAGTCACCAACTGGGCATCCTCTCTCATGCAAAGTCCTTCTTCGGCACACCTGAGCTCTTAACCACACACACACACAGTTTTTATCTGCAGCTTGATGGAGTACTGCTCTCCCCTTCGGGCTGGTGCTCCTGCCTCACACCTATCTCGGCTTCATGCTGTGGATCTCCTGTGTTAAAGTTGAGTTTTTTTGGTCTCTCACTCCCTCACCAGAGGAAGGTTGGTGGTCCATCTGGCCTCAACCAACTCCTCTCTGGCTTTGCACCCTCTGCTCTGTCTGTGCTCTGTTCCCCGAATATTTCTGCGGGGCGCTCAAGATCTGCCAAAACCCCCCTTTTGGTGAAACTGCCAAAATCAAGAATCGCTGCTCACCTTCACTCTTTCATTCCTCTTTTTCCTGCCTTTGGAACAAATTCCCACACTCTCTTCAATCGCACTCTTCCTTCCAGGTCTTCAAAAAAGCCGTTCACCACCATCTCATCTTCCCCCATCCAAAACCACGACATTTTATACCCCCGTTAATCCACCCAAAACCCACCTCCTTCAAATTCCCTGTTTTCCTTCCTGAAAGTCCCTGCAGCGTCCATATTGTTTATCCCATGTACCCCACTGCATCCCTTTCTCTTCCGCAGGTCTCCTGATGTCCCTGCTCCCGACTGTTGTTGTGCTTCCCTCTCCCACCTCTCTTGTCTTCTGCTCCCTTTGCTTTGTTACATGTTCTGTTTGTTATATTAGGTCTTATACGAACGAGCCTTGACAAATAAAAAAAAAGTGCTCTTCAAGTCAAACCGAGCACAAGTAACTGACCACCACTAAATATTCTCTTCTCCCTAGCATATACTAAAAATAAAAAAGGATGGATGTTTTCTTGATATTATGTTCGTAGTTTGGTATCTTGTTTTCTTTAATGTAAATTGTTCATTTAATTTCAGGGTAGTGACCAAATGAGCAATGTCTTGGCAGAGAGTGCAAGTGATTCTGTAGATCACATTCACAGAAGTACAGTCAGAGTAGCCCATGACTCTGCACCTTCTCGAATGTGATCTACGGAATCACTGGCACTCTCCGCAAGAAGACTGACATCTGTTTAACCTAGTGAAGATGAGGCAATTACTTCTGTGAACACTTGCTCGATGTACAAACCAACAGCACGGACCTCTCCAAGTCGGTCACACAACACGTCAACATTCTCAGTCAATTGTTGAGACAGTTAAATGGTCGTCTCTGGTATATTTCTGCATTTCAGCACCACAGACGGTCATAAATATATAAAAATCAGACTTATCTCCAGCATCGGCATATTGGCTCCCCACGGGATCAACAAGCACTTTTCATTTATTTAAACCTCCCGTCTCGTGCAACTTTTCAATCCTTATACGATCTCTGTTTTTCCCTTTTCATATACTTTATCTAATGTTATCTCTCCGCCAACTCATCTGTCACATCTAATAATCTTTTAGTTCTTGTTCCCCTCCCCCATATTATTTTCACTTTCCTCTTAGTCACAGTTCCCTTGACTTTTAACTCCTGAACATTAGCCCTCCCTGTCAAAATCAGTCATTTTCACCCACACATGCACCTGACCCCACTCTGATCCACCCACCTCATACTCACTTCCACCCTATATCAACCCCCACCCTTATCGCTTTTCTCTTTTGCACTGATGAAGGGTTAATGCCTGAAACATCAGCTCCTCCTCGCTTCCCACGGTGGTTAGCATTACCTCCACCACCGTCCAGTTTATTTAATCCATTGTTCCACCTGTCCACCGATGCAGATTGACACTAGCCTTCACCAGGAAGATGAGTTCTTCATTCTCTGTCCTTTTGATTTGTCTGTTGTTAATTTGTCATTCCACATCAACTGTATCAAACAAAATAAAATAAAAATAGATCAGCTGATATTCAGGTCTTCAACTGCTCTTCAAGAAATGTTATTTTTCTACTGTTTTGCAGTGACCATTCACCCTAACAAAGTCATTGCTACTGCACAAATCTGCAATCTTGGACTTCATATGGACACCACACTGTTTTCATCTTCATGTTCACATAACTCGCAAATCCATAATGGACCAGTTGTGCAACCCTTTCAAAATCATTTCCTGCACAGGTCTGAAAAAGAGTCCAAATCTTAGTCTGCTCTTTAATCCCTTCACACCTTGACTGCTGCAACTGCCGTTTGCTCATATTTCTAAATTCTCAATTCAACAAATGTGATTGGTCCAGAATTCTGCAATAACAGTTGGATTGATGAAAAGCAGAGAATATAATTCGGCAATCATGGTCACATGATTATAAAAAGATAATCATCTCACACCAATTGTCGTGAAGCTTCATTGGCTCCCAAATCAACAGAAATTCATCCATATAATCATGCTGCTTCCTTAGAAAGCTATAGATGGCACTGCCACATGATACAGTACTGATCTTCTCCAACCATACAATCTAGTTAAATATATATTTATATATATATATATATATATATATATATATATATATACATATATATACATATATACATATACATACATACATACATATACATGACCGGGCGTAGTGGCGTGCGCCTGTAATCCGGCTACTCGGAGGCTTGGGTTGGAGGATCGCTTGAGGACGGGAGCTCTGTGCTGGGCCACGCTATGAAAGGGTGTAGGGCAGCCTAGAATAATGGCGAAACCAAATCCTTGTCTCTGTGTCGTGAGAGGCGACCAGGGTTGCGTCAGGAAGGGCATCCGGCGTAAAACCGATGCCAAATCAGTATGCGGATCATAACAGATGATCCGCTGTGGCGACCCCTAACAGGAGCAGCCGAAAGACGAACAACATATACATACACATATATATATATATATATATATATATATATATATATATATATATATATATATATATATATACATATACATACATATATACATATACATTTATATTGTTACAGATCCGGGGGGGGGGGGGGGGTGCTAGGCCGAGCGCGTTAATCACTGTCCGTAACCAGTTTGGGTTTTCGTACCCCACTCTCGACAGCCAAATGTTACAGATTCGGCGCCACCCTCACCACCGCCGTCTCCGGGGTTATAACGCGGGCTGGTTCGGCACAATTCTTGGGTTACGCGTCTCGAACCACAATACCAAATTACACCTGAACCTTGCCAGCTGGGTGAATATACCCCGGTTACAGACTGGTTTTGTCAGAGACCGAGCGAAGTCTACCAGTCTGTAACCATTTTCGTTTTATATCCAAATCGAGCGAATTGTTTCTCAGCGCGGCACGAACAAACCCAAAGTGGCAACTTCATACGAATCAGTCAGATTTATTGGGGGACATCAGGGAACAGGACACAAGCAAAACATTCACGACAATGTTATAATTAATCTATAACCCGTTCTTACCGAGGGAGCTATGGATTATGGGTTTTGAAGCGGACTCCAACGAGATAAGCCTTAAACGACATGCAGACAAGACAAGGACAGCATGCAGACAAGACAGAGTACTTGCTGATGTTTCATGGACGAGAGGAAAGTGTCAAAAGCACGAATGTGGCTCGTAACAAGCCGATGTCCATGGATTTGAGCCCCAAGCTCGAGCACGCCGCATGGCAAAATGGAGGCATCGTCCATTTGTCGCAGACCTCACGCATGCACTTTCGCGCGTTCAGACCCCGCGAGGTCGACTGCACCAGAGCGAAAGATCCATGGTGGTATGCTCCAGCTGGCTTTTCACAAGGTCCAGCATACAAGTCCAGGCCTGGCCTGTTCACCAGGCCTCCTTCACGAAGCAGATCGCAGACAGAAACAGCCGTCCCCTACACAGCAGATCACGACTCCCACCAGTCGTCTCTCATCCAGCCGAGGGCAGACAGACCTCATGCAGTCCTTTCCCTGCCTTTCCTTCGGCCCGGGCTCGCTTCTCCAGGCCACAGAAAGCAGACCCGGCATGCCCAGGTTCAGTTTCTCTCTCTGCCGATCGCACCACTGGCTTTCCTTTTTCTGCTCACCTCGAAGCCCACAGGCTCCTCCCTTCAGTTTCACTTCCTTCTCTCGGCCACTCCCCCTCTCAGCGCTGGGCGGGGACTATTGTCCGGAGAGAGGAAGGAAGAAGAAGAAGCTCTCGATCCACCACCAATGTACCAACGATGAACAGCCTCTTACACCTCCCAACACACATGTAACGTCAAATTACCGAACAACCTGGCTAAACATGCATTTAATGGGGGATCTGGGCTAATCCTATATTTAGTAACACACGAAGGGCCATTTCCGCAACAATATATATATATATATATATATATAAAAAGCTCTTTCTAACCACTCACTCACTCACTCACTGATTCACTCACTGATATTAAAGATCGGTAACTTCCGGGTGATGTGGAAAGCTGAAATTTTGCAGGCTAATGGACATCGAAGCCAATACACTGGGAAAAAAAATCACAGAACCATCGGAAAACATCTGCAAAAGAAAATGTAAATAAATTAAAACAAATAAATGATAATAAATAAATGAAAAAATGCAGATTAGCGACCCAAGACAATGGGGAAGCACGGTAATTTTGTGTGCGACGGACATCGAAACTGGTACACCAGGAAAAATCACAGAACCATTGGAAAGCGTCCGTAAATGAAAATATAAATAAATGAAAAAAAAATGAAAAATCAAATGCAGGTGAGCGACTGGAGGGAAGCACGGTTCGTTGTTGCTTACATTGTGCAAGCATATCCTGCTAGTATTTTATATTCTGCAAATCTTGGTGTTGCTGTGCCCTCTACAACCGAGGAAACTGTAAGTTGTTTTTCACTATTCGTCCTGCAGCTGTAGACCTCTCTCCCGATTCATATTCGGTCGACACGGACCGCTTTTAGGCCCTCTTAAAGATCGATCTTGTTGATCAGGCTTTTTGGTTCTCCTCTCCATTTCCTTCAGTTTTGACTCCAACTCCCCCCGATTCACCATTCCTCCACTAATTTTATCCTCAATTCAATTCAGTTATACCTGCCTCTGCTTTCCATTTCTTTTCTTAAGTTGCAAGATTGTTTCCTCTTTCTTTCCTTTTCATTCCTCCTTTTGATTTCAGTTCACCGATGTCTTGTGATGTCATTCTGTGAAAGGTGCGATATGGAAAAGTCCTTTGATTTGATTTCGCTCTGTGGATGTCATTGCGAATCTATGCTTTTCCATTGTGCAGAGCACGAGGTCATTGATTCATCTGAAACCACGTTGACCCTGTGTGTGATGGTTATTTAAACTGCCTGAGAGATGACTTACATTCTAAGTATCAAACGCTAAATCCGTCAGAGGCTGGTGATCCCAATTAAAACCAGGGTTCACTCGATAACAAGTGTTCTTCATCGCAATATTCATGTTAGTTCTTCTAATAATGAGCATTTTTTTATCCCGGCGAGGTATCATCCTCCGCTTCGTGGTGAAGCGAAGCTGTGACACCAATCGACCAAGCATTGATGGTCGGCTGTGTCAATACAGCCGTCAGATCTCAAAAATCCTGGATCACCATGCGACGCCCTGGAGGTTTCATTAGCAGAACTCTTGCTTTGTTGCCGAGCCACGGAGACCCTTTCCATTACACCACAGAGCCTTCGCTGGTTGTCTTGCTGACTTTGCAGGCCCCAAAACAGTTCATGCAGCCTCCAAAAGCATCCACCTTAGTGAGACTCACCAGAGCCACTCACCTGGATGATGTTGCACGAGTGCACACTTCGGTAAAAACACATTCTGTTGTAGAAATTGGTATAAATGCCCAAGTGCCCACCGACCAACATCTTGGTGGTACTGCACAATCGTGAACTCCCCCCCCCCACCCCAACCCGTCTCCTTGAGGTTGAGCTGCTGCCATTCCTCACTGAACATTATTCAAGGGAAATTGGGTCTTATATAGGCCTGGGGATGAAGTTCCTAACACCATAGAAATCTCCGCTTTTAATTCCAGCTTTTGGAATCTTGGCACAGGTCAAGGGTTGTTTCTGTCGCCACAGGGAGACGATGTTTTATTGATGAAAAGCAGAGAAGATAGTTCTGTTGGCAGGGAAGCAAGAGCCATAGTCGACTGAAGTGTCCCTGTTGTGTTTGAATTCAGAAATGAACAGCACAATCGTCTTGTGTGAAAGCGTTTGATCAGCAAGGTCCTTTGATTCTGTCTGTTAAACAACTAGTTATGCATGAATCGGTTTGTTCTGGCCGAGCTTATAATCAGGCCAAAAGAATAAGTTGATTCAAACATGTTAGCATCGAAAACTTCTAAAAAGGAAGCATGTATTGCATTACGGGGATCTAGAAAAGCTGAAAATCAACAACTAGTATTGCATCGGTGTTTTGATAAGCCTGGTGTTGGTTTAGTGGTTAGGGTTACTGGCTTGGAATCTGAGTTTGAGGGATGTTGGCTGCTGAACTAACACCAGGTGGGGTTGACTCAGCCTGTCATCCTTCTGAGGTTGGCTACATGAGTACCAGTGTATCGGTATAGAAGCACAGCATCAGTGGCATTGTTGTTCCCCAACAAATTGATAGCTACCTGGCAGCCAAGCTGCAATATAAAAGAAGAAGAAGAAGAAGAAGAAGAAGAAGAAGAAGAAGAAGAAGAAGTGGAAGAAGAAGAGGAAGAAGACGAATGCCTTTGTTGTTTTGGTCATAATTTCTTTGTTGATAAGAATATTGGAAATGAATAGCTAAAAGTCAATATCCTGGGTAAAGATTCCTAACCAGTAAAAACATCTGCATTTACAAGGTGGCGTGATGGAGGGGAAGTCACAACGACACGATCAGACAAAAATGTGAACAGCTGCTTCAGCCATATGTTAGGCCTCAAAGATTGTTTTTGCTCACATTGGGTTAGCCTGTTTAGCATTCCCATTTGAATTTGTGGCTCATGATGCTGCATCACAGAATCAAATCCCAAATATCGTGTAAATCTGCCCATCGTCGACTTGCATACTTGTAATCCACATGGAAGTATGTCAATTCCTGTTCGTATCTTCCCCTCCATGTGATAAAACACAAGTTCCTCCATGAGACTTAGACACTGTAAAATAAAATTAATAAGAGAGTTAATAGAAAACGTTACCCCATGCAGTCTTGGGGGGGGGTGAGGGGGGGAGGAAATAGGAAGGATCTTTTCAACTATTGCTTTGTACTAAACAAACGGTGCTCAGTCGAGGTGCCACCATAATTGTCTGAATGCTGAATCTCAGTGATACCACAATTACTCTGCCTTCAGGGCATGAAACGGCACAAATTCTGAATCTCAGACTTGCTCTGCCCTCAGGGCTTGAGACAGTGGAAACATTTTGTCCAAGTACTGCCAAACAGAAGGTTTTTGAAAGTGCCAATATAGCGATTTGTGTTCTACAGTATTCAAGCATATAATTCAACTGAAATAAAATATAACTTTTAAAGGCTCTCGAAACATTTTTTTTTTTTTTGGAACTTCACCACCATTGATGCAGCGTCGTTTACACCACCTTATATAGCACGTTAACTTCGTTATTTGCGCCTGTTGTTTGTGTCCTTTATGACATCCCTATAAACAGGAAGTTTTCTGTTTGAAATGATTTTTAATTTTGTTTGGCTGCCAGACAGGCAGACAGAGGATGAAAACAATACCCAAACCCTCTCTGCATATGCACGATTGGGATGAAATTCCATACATTTTGCCAATTTCAGAGGCAAAGTACTGCTAAACGACAGGTTCATATTGTGATTGATGTTCTAATCTGTGTTCAACAGTGTTCAAAAGATATAATTCAATTGAAACAATGTAGCTCCTTAGGCCTGCTGTTGGCTTAATGGTTAAGGTGGCTGGCTTAAGATCTTAGGGACTTGAGTTCAAGCCCCTGTCGTCCTTTGGAGATCAGCAAAATAATTACCAGCTTACTGGTAACGGGGCCACAGGGGGTATTGCATCAGCAGCACAGCCCCCAGAAAATGATACAGCCAACCAGCCAAGCAAGGGCTGTAGATTAAATAAATAAAAATATGTAGTTCTAAGAATAGTAGACAGACAGACAAAGTGAACGAATTGATTAACCTTGCTTATCCATCCATCCATCTGGTGTTTGCTTAATGGTTAGGGTGGCAGGCTTTGGATCCAAGGGTCCTGAGTTCAAGTCCCGCTCAGCTGTTGAATTAATACCAGGCGGGGCTAACTTGATCTGTCATCCTTCCGAGGTCGGCAAAATGAGTGCCAGCATGCTGGTATCTCCTCCTCCTACTCATCCATCCATTGGGACCATACTCTGTGCAAAGCGTCGGTGCTGCCAAAGCAGTCTCCTTGTCTATTGGACACAATCCTGGACGGGTCACAACTCCAACACGGTATACCAGCATGCTGGCACTCATTTTGCCGACCTCGGAAGGATGACAGGTCGAGTTAACTCCACCTGGTATTAATTCAACAGCTGAGCAGGATTTGAACTCAGGACCCTCAGATCGCAAGCCCACTACCCTAACCATTAAGCCAACAACAGGTATGACTGATTAACAAGTAAAGGTTACCCTAAAAAGACCTTATACAGCATTTTTATCTCAATGTATATGGCTCATAAAGGAGTGGTGACACATGAAATTTAACACTTGTCCTGCACTACAGACTTAGTCTAAGTGCTTATGTCTTGTCACGTAAACAAGTTAAGTCCCATGTCTGACATAAACGTATTCACCGTATTATACTGTCCTTCTCTCTTATGTCGGACATGGGATTTGACCTGTCTACATGGCAAGACATAAGCACTCAGACCAGCCCGCAGTGTAGGACAGTGTTAATGGGAAATAAGCATGTTGATCCAGTCTAAATTCCCAGTTCTCTGAGCATGTTAGCCTCTCAGACTGTCTGATGGTAAGAAATACACCAGGTGGCTTGCCGTTACCTTTGGAAAAGCAAGATGGCAACATAATTGCAAAAATGATGTCCATCAGAGCATACGTTGAATCTGAAATCCTCTTCAGAAGGACAGGACGGTTTGAGCAGGACAAAGGAAGGATAACAGTAGCTTTTGTCACAAATATCCATCAGAAGGAGCAATGTTAGTTTGTAGGTGTATAGGCCAGTTCCAAAAGTTTAGAACAAATAGTCTTGTCAAGACCTGATTCAAGTGCTGGGGTGCAAACTTGAAGCAATCAGCTGGGAGCATTGATGGAAAAAGTAAAAATGAGAAGATTAGATTATCCCGTAGATGAGATAAAAGGAAGGATCAATGGAAGATATAGGCGAATAAACAAAAGAAGCAATCAGGGGATGCCAACAAAATGACTATTTATCACTTTTATGGATATTTTAGTGGAAACGTACAAGGGTATGGACTTATGTATCAATTGACGAGTAATTATATTTTTTGGGGGGGGGGGGGTTGACGTTTTCACATCATTATATGAAATAGAAAGGGAGGCAGACACAAAGAACATATCAACCGAATGAGGAATTGGGTGTGGCAGACAGAAGTGAGTTCGTGAATAATGGGAAACAACAAAACACAGACAAGGAAACGGTGAAAGAGAGAGATGGAGTGGAGCAAAGTCAGCTCAGCACCAGTACACAGGATGCTCCCTGAAGGGATGAACGTTCGATGACTTATCGACACCCTGAGCCTCACGAATGGTAATCAGCCAATTAGAGGCAGCTCGGCGGCCGTGCCACTGCTTGCAGGGTCTTGGGATACTGCCCCTCCATTCTCCCCCAACCCCACCACGGGCAACCCCCACCCTTGCCTCATACCTCCATCTGCGCCCCCCGCTCCTGGTAACGACCAGGTCCTGCTCATTACGACAACCAAGCCTCATTGCAAGCCGTCCAAAAGCAATCGGCCGAAACAAAGAATAATCGACATTGCATGCGTACCTTCCCAAATCGAGGCACTACATACATCACAGGAGCGCGGGACGCAGCACCTGGGTGAGCTGGACTGTGTACAAGGGGTGCCAAAGTTTGTGCACGAGAGATGAAGAGGAGATGGGGGGCCAAGAAGGGCCTTGGGTCAGAGATAAGCAGAGGGCACAGCCTATCATCATTGCTTCATTTGACCGATCTTGATGAGTATAGATCTCTGGCGTTGTACCGGTCAAACGGTTGAAGGTTGGCCATGGAGATGAGACCAAAGCTATTAGCGGGTGCAAATTAAAACAGCAAAGGAGTGTGGGACGTGGGCGAGAAGCGATGCTGTGTTTGAGTTGCTAAAAAAAAAATGATAACCTTGCCTCCAGGACTATCGATCTCATTTAACCTTCAGACTCTTCTCAAGAATATCGAGGAGTTGGTGAACAAAGTGCTGTAATCGTTTTTGCCACCACGATGAACACCAAACAAACACTTTCAAACAAGCTCGTGAATAACACTTTATAAATACACCCGAACAACACTTCATAAATACACCTGAACAACACGTCATAAATACACCTGACCAACACTTCCAAGATGCACCTGAATAACACGTCATAAATACACCTGAATAACACTTCATAAATACACCTGAACAACACTTCCTAAATACACCTGAACAACACGTCATAAATACACCTGAATAACACGTCATAAATACACCTGAGTAACACTTTATAAATACACCTGAACAACACTTTATAAATACACCTGAACAACACTTAATAAATACACCTGAACAACACTGAATAAATACACCTGAACAACACTTAATAAATACATCTGAATAACACTTAATAAATACACCTGAACAACACTTAATAAATACACCTGAACAACACTTAATAAATACACCTGAACAACACTGAATAAATACACCTGAACAACACTTAATAAATACATCTGAATAACACTTAATAAATACACCTGAACAACACTTAATAAATACACCTGAACAACACTGAAGAAATACACCTGAATAACACTTAATAAATGCACCTGAACAACACTTAATAAATACACCTGAACAACACTTAATAAATACACCTGAACAACACTTAATAAATACACCTGAACAACACTTAATAAATACACCTGAACAACACTTAATAAATACACCTGAATAACATTTCATAAATACACCTGAACAACACTTTATAAATACACCTGAAAAACACTTCATAAATACACCTGAATAACACTTCATAAATACACCTGAACAACACTGAAGAAATACACCTGAATAACACTTCATAAATACACCTGAACAACACCTAATAAATACAACGGAACAACACTTCATAAATACACCTGAACAACACTTCATAAATACACCTGAATAACACTTCATAAATACACCTGAATAACACTTCATAAATACACCTGAATTACACTTTATAAATACACCTGAACAACACTTCATAAATACACCTGAATAACACTTCATAAATACACCTGAATAACACTTCATAAATACACCTGAACAACACTTCATAAATACACCTGAACAACACTTCCGAAATACACCTGAACAACACTTCATAAATACACCTGAATAACACTTTATAAATACACCTGAATAAAACTTTATAAATACACCTGAATAACACTTTATAAATACACCTGAATAACACTTTATAAATACACCTGAACAACACGTCATAAATACACCTGACCAACACTTCCTAGATGCACCTGAATAACACTTCATAAATACACCTGAACAACACTTCCTAAATACACCTGAACAACACTTTATAAATACACCTGAATAACACTTTATAAATACACCTGAATAACACTTTATAAATACACCTGAATAACACTTAATAAATACACCTGAACAACACTTTATAAATACACCTGAACAACACTTAATAAATACACCTGAACAACACTTAATAAATACACCTGAACAACACTTAATAAATACACCTGAACAACACTTCCTAGATACACCTGAACAACACTTAATAAATACACCTGAACAACATTTAATAAATACACCTGAACAACACTTAATAAATACACCTGAACAACACTTAATAAATACACCTGAACAACACTTAATAAATACACCTGAACAACACTGAAGAAATACACCTGAATAACACTTAATAAATACACCTGAACAACACTTAATAAATACACCTGAACAACACTTAATAAATACACCTGAACAACACTTAATAAATACACCTGAATAACAGTTCATAAATACACCTGAACAACACTTTATAAATACACCTGAAAAACACTTCATAAATACACCTGAATAACACTTCATAAATACACCTGAACAACACTGAAGAAATACACCTGAATAACACTTCATAAATACACCTGAACAACACCTAATAAATACACCTGAACAACACTTCATAAATACACCTGAACAACACTGAAGAAATACACCTGAATAACACTTCATAAATACACCTGAAAACACCTAATAAATACACCTGAACAACACTGAATAAATACACCTGAACAACACTTAATAAATACACCTGAACAACACTTAATAAATACACCTGAACAACACTTAATAAATACACATGAATTACACTTTATACATACACCTGAACAACACTTCATAAATACACCTGAATAACACTTCATAAATACACCTGAACAACGCTTCATAAATACACCTGAATAACACTTCATAAATACACCTGAACAACACTTAATAAATACACCTGAACAACACTTAATAAATACACCTGAACAACACTTAATAAATACACCTGAACAACATTTCATAAATACACCTGAACAACACTTAATAAATACACCTGAACAACACTTCATAAATACACCTGAACAACACTTCATAAATACACCTGAATAACACTTCATAAATACACCTGAACAAATGCTTATTTTATTTCATGGGGGGATGGGGGATGGAGGGTAATGTGGACCCTATTAAAGAATTCCCTCATTCTCACGTGATTGAATTATGTCTGTCAATGCTTAATTAATCTCAACAGTCGGTATTCAATAAACCGAAAATGGAATACCATGAAAGTTCAAAAATATATTCTCGAAAGTTCTATTTCCTTTCGCCAATAATTCTTTTGTATCCACATCAGCCAACAGTTCATTTTTCGCCCATTTTCCATTGTTTACAAGAAAAAGCCAACTGGAATATTCAAAACTATGTTTATATTCTTCAATATAAATGTGTTTTATATTTTAATCTTGTGTTTAAACACTTATTTATACTTATTCTTCCTCTTCTTCTGCTTCCTCTTATTATTATTATGATTCTTCATCATCATTCTGGTGTTGGCTTAACAATTAAGGTGGCTGCTTTAAGATCTGAGGGTCTTGAGTTATAGCCACTATTTGGTCGTTGAATTAACATCAGGTGGGTTGACTCAGCCTGTCATCCTTCTGAGGTTGGCAAAATAAGTACCAGTTTTCTGGTAACATCAGTGGCACAGCTGTTTTCAGTGGCACAGAAAATGATGCAGCCAAGCAGCTGGAGGCTACATATGAATAAATCCATACTAATAAATGTCAGTGTGTCTTCGCCATAACTCCAAAACCATAAAACCTTGCAGCCTGAAACTTTTCATGCATACTAAGAAAACTCCAAGGAAGTGCATGACTGAAAATTGGGTGTTTGGGTTAATTAAAACACCCCTTTTGAAGATAATTGACGGCCTTATTTAATTATATATTTTATCAGGTGCAATCTTGGCCGCCTCACTCTCTATGGGCTCAAAAGGCATACCCTCGGTAACCTCACTGGAGGTCTGAAGCCACCATGTTTTTTGGCCTGCTCAACCATGCTTTGACTTGGAACAGGCAACAAAGTTTATTTTTTTCACATTCTTCATTCATATTGTCAAATGCCTGTTCATCAGAGCTACGAATCGCTGGGTATATTGTCATGCATATAAACGCCTGGAGACGTCAGTGTTCATGGCTTTATTTAATTTGCGAATATGATTAACCCAGAGAATCTCTTAAACTAACCAGAATTACAAAATGTAAGCTCCAGATTTGAAAGTATCAGCAGTTCCGACTTCCCAACAAAGTGTTGATTTGTCCAATTCTGACATTGCACGGGCATCTCCGGGTGCATAGTTCGGTCGAGAGCAATTGATAATCGCTTGCCAAGCCAAGCGTTCCGTTGGAGTGCTTGAGTGCTTGAGCCACTTACCGAGCTGTACAGTACAGTTCGTGTCCTAATCTGGATGTGCAGTTGATAGTTACTTCAGGGTAAGGGTACGTTTACAGCACATATGGACGTCATACATATGGGTAGATTTGGATCTATATGGACACTCCATAGGTGTGTGGACATGCCATGTCTGTTATGGGTGCCGTGGTGGCAAAGTTTCATCCCGTATCTTATGGAGGTTCTTTCAGGTTTTCCTTTGTCCTCAAATCTGCTTCTGAAGCATTTGGTTATCGGATTTGCTTTACAAAGGTTAAATGTTTCTCTTTGTGAGTTTCAAAGCAAAATATATTCAATAACGCCGATTTCTGAGCCAATTGCCATATTAAGGTGTCTTCTAAGTAACCGAGCCAAATTTTTTTCCACCCGTCTCACGCAGCTGTTTATAAAGATTAATGTTTGTGAACATCTCCCTGAAACGTCGATATAAATGTAAAGTTGTTTTTCGGTGAAAGCCACTCGAGGTTTCTGGGTTGTATGAAGTCCATACTGTCATCGGTGATCACACTAATTCCAACCTGACGATTCCCGAAAAAATTGCCGATATCGCCCAAGCGTGTGTGTGTGTGTGTGTGTGTGTGTGTGTGTGTGTGTGTGTGTGTGTGTGTGTGTGTGTGTGTGTGTGTGTGTGTGTGTGTGTGTGTGTGTGTACACATATGTGGGAGTTGCTATTGTTGCCTGCTATCTCCACATGTAGGTGGGGTTTATCAGGAGGTGAAACAGAGACCTATCAAGTCCACTGTGTATGTGTCGTTGATTGGTATTTACACATGTGTGTTTCAGAATGTGGAATGGAGTCCTCCCAGGGTGGGCTCAAACCATCCACCTTCATTTTGGTAAGGGGTCACGATTCATGAACCAAGCTGTGAAGTTTTCTGTTCTCAAAGTTTTGTGCCGAGGCTTCGCTTCAGGATAGTTACTGAGGCCCAGACAGCTTACAACTGTAATTAGTTTGTTATAATATTCCCAAGGATGGTTTTTCGCTCACCTGTAAAGTAGTTCCGGGGAGATTATGGGATATGGTGCATCGTCCGTCCGTCCGCATCGAAAATATAAAACTTATTCAAACGACTCACTGACTGACTCACTGATATCAATGTTCAGTACCTTCTGGGTGATGGGGAGCCTGGTGTTGGCGCAGTGGTTAGGGCAGCGGCTTGGGATCCAAAAGGTCCTGATTTCAAGCCCCATTGGGCCACTGAATTAATACACCAGGGGGTTGACTCAGCCTGTCATCCTTCCGAGGTCGGCGAAATGAGTACCAGTATATTGGGCCAGTGTATACCCCGGTTAAAATAGGTGTACCATATCCCTGTGTTGTAAGAGGCGACCAGGGTTGCGTCAGGAAGGGCATCCGGCGTAAAACATGTGCCAAATCACTATGCGGATCATTTGGATGATCCGCTGTGGCGACCCCGAACGGGAGCAGCCGAAAGAAGAAGAAGAAGACCTTCTGGGTGATGGAGAAAGCTGAAATTTTGCATTCCGATGGACATCGAAGCCGATGCACCAGGAAAAAAAAATTCACAGAACCGTTGGAAAGCATCTGTAAATGAAAACATCCGAAAATAAGCGCAGCCTTGTGCTGACTGCAGTTTAGCAACCTGAGAATGTGCATCAGCACAGTGGTAAGTGTTACAATGTATATATTTCAACAAAAATGTTCATTTATACATTTCTATAACTGTAAACTGTGAAATAAAACACAATTTATATCTTGCAGGAGGTTGGTGATGCTTGCATATAATCATAAAGCTTCTATTTATGTACCAATGTTGGTGTACTTCAGGTGTATTAGAGATAAACTTTATATAAAAATTTAATACGAAGCCGAGTATCAATGTCATCTGTGTTCAGCATATCAATATATATATATATATATATATATATATATATATATATATATATATATATATATATATATATATGTATATTTTATATATATATATATATATATATATATATATATATATATATATATATATATATATATATATATATATATATATATTGTTACGAATTCTGGCCCGCCCGGCATGCGATCAGCCACGTAACTCGAATCGAGATTGCGTCGTCCACTGGAACGGACAATTCTGTCGTGACCCTCCTGGAACTACTGCCAGGAGCCAGTCACGGGTGGGGGTTTAACCTCACCACGATCGTGCCAATTGCCCACCCGCGCAGGATAGGGTTACTCGCCAAATCCGACCTACCGAAGTACCTGCACGAGTAGTCGACCGGGCGATCGTACCTCGCCGCAGGTCGGCCGAGGACACGAACCGCTTAAGCGGTCCGTTCCGTGCTACAGTGATAACCGAGCGGTGTTATCGCTGACCTCGACGGATCAGATTCTCTTCTTTACCCTGGGTGTTCAAAACCCACTACTAATTTATTCCGCGATTCAAGATGGCACTTTCAATGGGAAAAAAGACGACGAACGGGATACATTTCACACAAAGCACATATTGCATACACAACACAAGCAAGGAATCATGCAATATACAAGAAAAGCGTTACCACCGAATACGAGCAATGCACAGTCAGTTCCACAGGTCTAACTTATAGGGACACGGCGCCACAGCAGACATACAAAACAAAAGGAAAGACCCCCTCATGGCCAAGGGGGTATACGGGGTTCGTAAACCTTTATGGTCGTGGGCCGTGGGTGACCGAATAGGCCCGCGAGACCGTGCTGGTTACCTGCCCCCTCGAGGGGCGACGGTCGGCGAGCCCTCTCCGGCACTCTCCTCTCGTGCGCGCATCGACCCAGGACCACTGCTTGCAACCCTCACGACTTGGCGCCCAGAGGGAGAGACGAGCCTTCGACGATCCAGAGCACACTTCGACGATCCAGAGCCCACTTCGACGATCCAGAGCCCGACGAGTCCAAACACGATGTCCCAAGCAGGAGAGAGGAAGAATCCCACGCGATGATCCAAGCAGGAGAGAGGAAGAATCCAACGCGATGATCCAGGCAGGAGAGAGGAAGAATCCAACGCGATGATCCAGGCAGAAGAGAGGAAGAATCCAACGCGATGATCCAGGCAGGAGAGAGGAAGCATCCAACGCGATGATCCAGGCAGGAGCGAGGAGAGCTCAAACACGACGTCCACCAAGAGAGAGGATGAGCCGGCGCGAGGTCCGCCCTATATAGCGCGGGGCTCCGCCCCTTCGCTCCACCCCCTTTTTGGCTCCGCCTCTCCTCTAGCCCTTTTGAGAAGCTCCTTATAAAGGGGCGTCTCCTCCTCACGGCTCACACTCCGTATCCACCAATCACCAGCGAGCTCTCGCAGCCTCTCCCGTCAGCCCCGGCGCCGCAAAAAAAGGCGGGAAAACTCACGCGCCATTGTAGGCCTTTCACGGGGCCTTCGTTTGAAGTCTTCGGATGGTCCAAAATAACGATAGAAAAGAAAAACGGCTATCTCAAAGAGTCGCAGCCCGATGAATCACACGAATTCCCTTTAAACAACGGTAGGGAACTATCTGCACATAAACTTAGTGTCATAATTAATCTAACCGGGATATGATATATTTATGACCACGTCATAACTGGGAGGGGTACACTTCTAATCTACCCTATCCATTTAACTTTTAAACTACCCCAGGGCTTTCAACAAGTGCCTCTCGCTTAATCTACTGGTTCCAACAACCCAGATTCCTGTCGCCTGTGTTGGTGTCCTCTCAAATTTCAGGCCATGCCCCCAAATTTTCCTCCCGTGCCCTCACACGGTTTTGTGGCTGGGACGCGTGGCTCCCTTGGCAGGAACTACACTCTGCCGATTCCCCAACGATGGCACCCCCGGGCGCTACACTGCCTCCGAGCCTACCAGCTCCCTAAACTGGGGAGTGCCCTCCCTGGCAACTCCCCCTCGATGCCCACGTGGCGAGTTAGTACCCCGGGTCCCTTTCCAAGGGTTGCCCGTGCCCAGTACACTGCCCCCGTGGCATATGGCGCCCCGGGCCCCCGCATCATGCGGGCGCACCCATGCCCACTACACTATCCCGGCCCCCCATGGGCCCTTGGCCTACCACGGCCGTCTAGCCCGGTGCCCGGGGTACCCACTCAGCGATATTCACCGTTCGCAGCCATGCTCCCAGCCTGTCAACAGGGCTCCTGCACCCTTCCAAACGGGTTTCGAGCCTACACTCCCACCAACAGCAAAACGAGCTCCATTTTTGTCAATTTGACTAACCCCCTAACTCACATTATACTGACACCGGGGTCCCTTGGGTGGGAATTACTCCTCCTCCCAATCACTCATCGCACCATGCATTCCACAATCACTCCACTCACACAGACCCGCTGGCCTCACTCACTCAACATGTTTCCACCTCACAACTCTTCAACACACCCATCACTGATCTCTGCCATCCTGCTCACTACTTCGTGCTCCCACGTCGTCCCTTAAACTACAGCACGTTCCATTTAACCTACGTAGCTAAGCTGCGTCCCCTCTATACATCCAAAGTCTGTCACTGTCCTCAAAAATCATTTTCCCATCCTAAATCTCAACGAAAATCCCCCGAACTAATCCATTCCATGGACTCCATGAGGACTTGCCCCTGCCCCATGAAGTCGGTCTAACGATCACTAACCCATCCCCCTAACTAGTTGTGTCCTGTGCCCTGGCAAGGGGGTCTTCCACCCCTTGCCTGGGAATCCTGTTCACCCGAAGCGAGGCTTGCTTTTTTTTTTATGCCCTTGCACCAGCGCGGCAACTCGCAACCTGCGCTCTTTTACTCCCGTGACGTCATGGCAGCTGTTCGTGCACCTCGTCCCTCCTTGGATGGTACCATCCGGCAGGGATTCACCCTCCTGCCGGATTCCAACCACACGTGCAACCATGACGTCACCCTGCGCATCAAAAAACAAGCCTGGCGTTTCGAGGGGTTCCCCAACACGAACACATGTGCTCTGCCCGTCGGAGCTTCACACACACGCCCGCGTGGAGAACCCACCCGTTCTGAATCCATTATCCAGCCTAACTTTTGTCCGTCCGCAGGATCGGCAACATCCACCGCTGGCGTTTACGGACCGGGTTTCACTCCCGCAAGTGATTTGTTACGGAAAAGAACAGAAAAACGGCTATCTCAAAGAGTCGCAGCCCGATGAATCACACGAATTCCCTTTAAACAACGGTGGGGAACTATCTGCAGATAAACTTCGCGTCATAACTGATCTAAGGACCCTTTATGATGTGTTGCGATTTTCCACAACCGCAACAATATACATACATATATACATACAAAAAACAAACATGTATAAATATATACTGTATATACATATATACATACCCCAGTTAGAATATGCCCCGGTTAGAATAGGTGTACCATATACCTGTGTGTCGTAAGAGGCGACCAGGGTTGAGTCAGGAAGGGCATCCGGCGTAAAAACCTCTGCCAAATCATTATGCGGACAACAAAACGAATTTCCATACCGGATCAGTCGAGGCCCGGGTTACCAACGACCGCCACCGGTACCGGTGGTCAGCAGGGTACCAGTGGAAATTGTGCTACTGCTCGGCAAAGGAGGAGAAGGAGACGGGGAAGGCGAGTCCGGAGGCAGTGGGAGAGGGGGAAGGGTAGAAGTGTGGAGGTGAGAGTTGGAACTCTGAATGTTGGGACGATGACTGGCAAAGGGCGAGAGTTGGCTGATATGATGGAGAGAAGAAAGTTGGACATACTGTGTGTACAAGAGACCAAGTGGATGGGGAGTAAGGCTAGGAGCATTGGAGGTGGTTTCAAACTGTTCTACCATGGTGTGGATGGGAGGAGAAATGGTGTCGGGGTAATCCTGAAGGAAGATTATGTCAAGAGGGTATTGGAGGTGAGGAGAGTGTCTGACCGAGTGATGAGTGTGAAGTTGGAAATTGAAGGGGTGATGATGAATGTCATCAGTGCATATGCCCCACATATGGGGTGTGAGATGGAGTATAAAGAAGATTTCTGGAGTGAGTTAGATGAAGTGGTGGAGAGTGTATCCAAGGATGAAAGAGTGGTGATTGGAGCAGATTTCAATGGGCATGTTGGGGAAGGGAATAAAGAGGATGAGGAGGTGATGGGTAGGTACGGTCTCAACAAGAGAAATGTGGAAGGGCAAATGGTGGTAGAGTTTGCAAAAAGAATGGAAATGGCAGTGGTAAATACGTATTTTAAGAAGGAGGAACACAGGGTGACATACAAGAGTGGAGGAAAGTGCACACAGATGGATTACATCTTAAGCAGGAGATGCAACCTGAAAGAGATTAGTGACTGTAAAGTGGTGGCAGGGGAGAGTGGAGCTCAACAGCATCGATTGGTGGTCTGCAGGATGACTTTAGAGGTGAGGTTGAGGAAGAGAGTGAGGGCTGAACCAAGGACCAGATGGTGGAAGCTTAAGGAGGAAGACTGTTGCGTGAAATTTAGGGAGGAGGTGAGACAGTCGTTGGATGGTGGTAAAGATGGGTGGGATGATTGGGCAACGACAGCAGAAGTTGTGAGGGAGATAGCTAGGAAGGTACTTGGTGTGACATCTGGACAGAGGAAGGAAGATAAGGAGACTTGGTGGTGGAATGAGGAAGTACAGGAAAGTATAAGGAAGAAGGGGTTGGCGAAAAAGAAGTGGGATAGTCAGAGAGATGAAGAAAGTCGACAGGAGTACAAGGAGTGGCGGCGAAAGGCAAAAAGAGAGGTGGCAAAGGCCAAGGAAAAGGCACATGACGAGCTGTATGAGAAGTTGGATACAAAAGAAGGGGAAAAGGATTTATACCGATTGGCAAGACAGAGGGACTGAGCTGGGAAGGATGTGCTGCAGGTTCGGGTGATAAAGGACGCAAATGGGAATGTGCTGACGAGCGAGGAGAGTGTGTTGAGAAGGTGGATGGAGTACTTTGAGGAGCTAATGAATGAAGAAAGAAAGAAAGAAAGAAAGAAAGAAAGAAAGAAAGAAAGAAAGAAAGAAAGAAAGAAAGAAAGAGAGAGAGAGAGAGAGAGAGAGAGAGAGAGAGAGAGAGAGAGAGAGAGAGAGAGAGAGAGAGAGAGAGAGAGAGAGATAGTGAATCTGGAAGTGGGGTGGATCAGTAAGGATGAAGTGAGGACTGCTATGAAGAAGATGAAAAGTGGAAAGGCGGTTGGCCCAGATTGTTTAATAAAGTCTTGGAAAGTGAGAGGATGCCGGAGGAGTGGAGATTAAGTGTACTGGTTCCGATTTTCAAGAACAAGGGTGATGTGCAGAGCTGTGGAAATTACAGAGGGATAAAGTTGTTAAGCCACACCATGAAGTTGTGGGAAAGAGTAGTGGAAGCTCGGTTGAGAGGAGAGGTGACGATCTGTGAGCAGCAATATGGGTTTATGCCAGGAAAGAGCACCACTGATGCGATGTTTGCTTTGAGAATGTTAATGGAGAAGTATAGGGAAGGCCAGAAGGAGTTACATTGTGTGTTTGTGGATTTAGAGAAAGCTTATGATAGGGTGCCAAGAGAGGAGTTGTGGCATTGTATGAGGAAGTCGGGAGTGGTGGAGAAGTATGTGAGGATCGTGCAGGATATGTATGAGGACAGTGTGACAGCGGTGAGGTGTGCGGTAGGAATGACGGACCGGTTTAAGGTTAAAGTGGGATTGCACCAAGGATCGACTCTGAGCCCTTTCCTGTTTGCAATGGTGATGGACAGGTTGACAGACGAGATCAGACTGGAGTCCCCATGGACTATGATGTTCGCGGATGACATCATGATCTGTAGGGAGAGTCGGGAGCAGGCTGAGGCGAGCCTCGAGAGGTGGAGGTACGCACTGGAGAGAAGGGGAATGATAGTCAGTCGGAGTAAGACGGAGTACATGTGAGGAAATGAGAGGGAGGGTGGTGGTATGGTGCGGTTGCAAGGAGTTGAGGTGGGGAAGGTGGATTGGTTTAAATACTTGGGATCAACTGTCCAAAGTGACGGAGAGTGTGGGAGAGAAATGAAAAAGAGAGTGCAGGCAGGATGGAGTGGGTGGAGAAGAGTTGCAGGAGTGATTTGTGACAGAAGGGTAGCTGCAAGAGTGAAGGGGAAAGTATATAAGACGGTAGTGAGACCAGCTATGTTGTATGGTTTGGAGGCGGTGGCACTAACAAAAAGACAGGAAGCGGAGCAGGAGGTGGCAGAGTTGAAGATGCTGCGATTCTCGTTGGGAGTGACGAGGATGGATAGGATAAGAAATGAGTATATTAGAGGGACAGCGCAGGTAGGACGGTTTGGAGACAAAGTGAGAGAGGCGAGATTGAGATGTTTTGGACATGTGCACAGGAGGGAAACGGAGTATATCGGGAGAAGGATGTTGAAGATGGAGCCGCCAGGCAGGGGTTGAAGAGGAAGGCCAAAGAAGAGGTTCATGGATACGGTGAGGGCGGACATGCGGGTGGTGGGAGTGTCAATGGAAGATGTGGAGGATCGAGCGAAATGGAGACGGTTGATCCGCTGTGGCGACCCCTAACGGGAGCAAGCCGAAAGAGGAAGAAGATATACATATATACATACATATATAAATATATACATATATAAAAAAACATACATTTATAAATATATACATAAATACATACATATATAAATATATACATATATACATACATACATATATATGAGCCTGGTGTTGGCGCAGTGGTAATGGCAGCGGCTTGGGATTCAAAAGGTCCTGAGTTCAAACCCCGTTGAGCCACTGAATTAATACACCAGGGGGTTGACTCAGCCTGTCATCCTTCCGAGGTCGGCGAAATGAGTACCAGTGTACTGGGCCGGTGTATACCGAGGTTAAAATAGGTGTACCATATCCCTGTGTCGTAAGAGGTGACCAGGGTTGCGTCAGGAAGGGCATCCGGCGTAAAACATGTGCCAAATCACTTATGCGATTCATACGGCTGATCTGCTGTGGCGACCCCGAACGGGAACAGCCGAAAGAAGAAGAAGATATATACATACATATATAAATATATACATATTTACATACATACAAATATAAATACATACATATATACAGTGGGGAGAACAAGTATTTGATACACTGCCGATTTTGCAGGTTTTCCCACTTACAAAGCACGTAGAGGTCTGTAATTTTTATCAGAGGTACACTTCAACTGTGAAAGACGAAATCTAAAACAAAAATTCTGAAAATCACATTGTATGATTTTTAAATAATTAATTTTCATTTTATTGCATGAAATAAGTATTTGATCACCTACCAACCAGTAAGAATTCCGGCTCTCACAGACCTGTTAGTTTTTTCTTTAAGAAGCCCTCCCATTCTCCACTCATTACCTGCATTAACTGCACCAGTTTGAACTCGTTATCTACATAAAAGACAGCTGTCCGCACTCAATCAATCAGACTCCAACCTCTCCACAATGGGCAAGACCAGAGAGCTGTCTAAGGACATCAGGGACAAAATTGTAGACTTGCACAAGGCTGGGATGGGCTACAGGACAATAGGCAAGCAGCTTCGTGAGAAGGCAACAACTGTTGGTGCAATTATTAGAAAATGGAAGAAGTTCAAGATAACAGTCACACTCCCTCAGTCTGGGGCTCCATGCAAGATCTCACCTCGTGGAGCCTCAATAATCATGAGAGGTGAGGGATCAGCCCAGAACTACATGGCAGGACCTGGTCAATGACCTGAAGAGAGCTGGGACCACAGTATCAAAGAAAACCATAATTAACACACTACGCTGTCATGGATTAAAATCCTGCAGCGCACGCAAGGTCCCTCTGCTCAAGCCAGCGCATGTCCAGGCCCGTCTGAAGTTTGCCAATGACCATCTGGATGATCCAGAGGAGGAATGGGAGAAGGTCATGTGGTCTGATGAGACTAAAATAGAGCTTTTTGGTTTAAACTCCACTCGCCGTGTTTGGAGGAAGAAGGATGAGTACAACCCCAAGAACACCATCCCAACCGTGAAGCATGGTGGTGGAAACATCATTCTTTAGGGATGCTTTTCTGCAAAGGGGACAGGACGACTGCACCGTATTGAGGGAAGGATGGATGGGGCCATGTATCGCAAGATCTTGGCCAACAACCTCCTTCCCTCAACAAGAGCATTGAAGATGGGGCGTGGCTGGGTCTTCCAACATGACAACGACCCGAAACACACAGCCAGAACAACTAAGGAGTGGCTCCGTAAGAAGCATCTCAAGGTCCTGGAGTGGCCGAGCCAGTCACCAGACCTGAACCCAATGGAAAATCTTTGGAGGGAGCTGAAAGTCTGTGTTACCCAGCGACAGCCCTGAAACCTGAAGGATCTGGAGAAGATCTGTATGGAGGAGTGGGCCAAAATCCCTGCTGCAGTCTGTGAAAACCTGGTTAAGAACTACAGGAAACGTCTGATCTCTGTAATTGCAAACAAAGGTTTCTGTACCAAATATTAAGTTCTGTTTTTCTGATGTATCAAATACTTATTTCATGCAATAAAATGCAAATTAATTATTTAAAAATCATACAATGTGATTTTCAGGATTTTTGTTTAAGATTCCGTCTTTCACAGTTAAAGTGTACCTATGATGAAAACTACAGACCTCTACGTGCTTTGTAAGTGGGAAAACCTGCAAAATCGGCAGTGTATCAAATACTTGTTCTCCCCACTGTATATACATAAATATATACATATATACATACATACATATATAAATATATGCATATATACATACATATATAAATATATACATATATACATACATATACACCCAGTCGAAAGTTTTAGAACAACCCCATTTTTCAGTTTTTACTGAAATTTAAGCAGTTCAATTCCAGTGAATAACCTGAAATTGTAAAAAGCTGAGTGGTAAACTGCCAGAGGTTAAAAAAAAAGAGTTTAGGTTACCAAAAAACTGAAAAATAATGTAAATTTCAGAGTTGTTAAAATAGGCCCTTTTCAGGGAACTATATATATATATATATTCACATATATAACCAATTGACCCCTCCCACACTCCTCTAGCTGAATAAGCTGCATAAAGCAACTCAAGAAGACCTACACAAGGTAAGCGCTCTGCTGTTTCGAACCCTTCCCAGAGTTCCTCCACAACTTTCAAGACATTCACACATAGTACACACATGAGAATCCCAATGCGACACAACCCCTCAGCTACCAGACCAGTTTCATCGTTTGTTGGCAAATCATCAGTGACAGCACAGACAGCAACACACACCAATGAGGCTCCCATGCATGTACCACATGCAAACGTCAAAGGCACGTGCAAACCTACCTACCTGGGTTTAGTTTGTTTTGTGAGAGCTTTCCAGCGGTTCTGTGATTTTTCCTGCTATATCAGTTTCAATGTCTGTCGGCACACAAAATTACCGTGCTTCCTCATTGTCTCAGGTCACTCACCTGCATTTTTTTCATTTATTTATATTTTAATTCATGGATGTTGTCCAACGATTCTATAATTTTTTTCTGGTGTGTTGGCTTCGATGTCCATCGGCTCGCAAAATTACAGCTTTCGACTTCACCCGGAAGGCACTGATCTTTAATATCAGGCAGTCAGTCAGCAGTTAGAAAGCACTTTATATGCACTACACGGTCAAAAGTATGTGGGCACCACTTCCAATTAGTGGATTCGGCTTTTCAACTCCATCCATTGCTGACAGGTGGATAAAATGAAGCACATAGTCATGCAATCTCCATAGATAAACATTGGCAGTAGAATGGGCACAAACACTGAAGAGCTCGGTGACTTTCAACGTGGCACCGTCATGAGATGCCACCTTTCCAACACGTAAGTTCGTCAAATTTCTGCCCTGCTAGAGCTGCCCCAGTCATCCGTAAGTGCTGTTATTGTGAAGTGGAAACATCTCGGAGCAACAACAGCTCCGCCGCAAAGTGGAAGGCGACACAAGCTCACAGAGTGGGACCGCAGAGTGCTGAAGCACGCAGCATGGAAAAGTCTTCTGTCGTCGGTTGCAACACTCCCGACCAAGTTCCAAACTGCTTCTGGAAGCAACGTCAGCACAAACACTGTTCGTCGAGAGCTTCATGAAATGGGTTTCCATGACCGAGCAGCTGCACACAAGCCATAGATCACCATGCACAATGCCAAGCGTCGGCTGAAGTGGTGTAAAGCTCACCACCATTGGACTCTGGTGCAGTGGAAACGAGTTCTCTGGAGTGATGAATCACACTTCATCTGGCAGTCCAACGGATGAATCTGAGTTTCTCGGATTCCAGGAGAAGTCCACCTGCTCGAATGCATAGTGCCAAGTGTAAAGTTTGGTGAGAGAGGACTAATGGTCTGGGGCTGTTTTTCTTGGTTTGGGCTAGGCCCCTTGGTTTCAGTGAAGGGAAATCTTAACACCACAGCAGGGAGTGACATTCTAGACGATTCTGTGCTTCCAACTTTGTGGCAACAATTTGGGGTAGGCCCTTTCCTGTTTCAGCATGACAATGCCCCCGTGCACAAAGCGAGGTCCATCCAGAAATGGTTTGGCGAGGTCAGTGTGGAAGAACTTCACTGGTCCGCACAGAGTCCTGACCTCAACCCCATTGAACACCTTTGGGAGGAATTGGAACGCCAACTGCGAGCCAGTAGGCCTTCAGCTGAATGTCAAAAAGGTGTCTAAAACATGTTTCATTCCAGACCTCATGGATATACATGTTCTTGGCGTTTCATCATAGCCAATGACATATCTATCCGTCTGCTAAAAGTTCTCCATGAGATACTGTGCCAAATTTTGTCAATATGACTTCAAAGTGGTCACGGGTTCAAAAAGTACGTTTTTTTGGCCCCCGAGGCCATGTTTGCCCCTCGATAACTCTTGTAGTAAGGATCCCAGATACCTCGTCTTTCTGTCAGAATCCCATAGCACTAATTTGTACTAGTCCTATCAGTATCGCACCATGGCTATTGAAGATGGGCATATGTCGACAACTTGAAAATGCCTTATTTTCGTTTTTGAGGGGGCAAAAACCAACTGTTGTTGCATATTCATGGTTTCATAACTCTCCAGTAGGTCAGCCATGGGATCTGTAAACTTAGGTCGCGTCCACTAGTACCACTTACTCTCCATTCCGTAATTTTTGAGCATCCCAGAACTCTAACTACGTCACAGCACATCATTAAAGATGCAATGTCGTTTGCAAAAAACCAACTACGTCCAAGGCACCATGTTTCCATCTGCTGCTACAAGGGTTTGGATCTTCGTCAGTATCACAGATCGATATGGACACGTGGGAACTCCTACATGTTACCATTAAAGATGCTTTGGCAGGGGCGGATCCAGTAGTCTTGGGAGAGGGGTTGACTTCAAAAAGGTAGGGCTCTGGGATAAGGCAATAATCCAGTGACCTCAGTGACCATGAAGGTAATACTACTGTGGAAATCCTTTTTAAAATGCTGTGACGGAACAGAGGGTACAACAGACCATTAAAGATGTAATGTCCGGTTCGGATATGTATGATGTTTATTCGATGAACAGTATTGAATCCAATGAGAAAATGTAATAAAGTACAATTTCATCACGTAATCCTTGGAAACTTAACGCTAGAATTCCAGAAGATCTTATCTTCGAACATCCTATTCATGTCAACTGATATCTTATTCAAATTTCGTCGATAAAAACAAAGGAAACTAGTCACTGATGGTAAGGTTCCTGGTAATAATGGATCGAAAACTTAATATATCTTGCGCATTTCCCAGCATCAGGTATGAAACATTTTCGAGGGTTTTTGAGACCACAAATATATATATTTTCGAGGGTTTTACGCAAGAAAACGGGCCCTTTTCGGGGTACCCACAACCGTGTCACTCCTTGTGGCTCAGGATAACGGCACAAGTCACAGGAAGTGAAAACAAGACCGGATAATCAGTAGCTGTGAAAACATTTGAAATGTGCTCAATAGAAGATAGAAAGGTAGATTTTCATGTTTGCCCCTCGGGTCGCTAGGGTCGCTGGGAAGCTGGGAACGTGAGGGTAGACTATGGTCGCTGGGAACCGTGAGCTAAAAAATGAAAATGAATGAGTTAATATAACACATTGCATACGAGCAGAAAGGAATAACCAGGAAGGTGTTCATCTCCATAATCAGATGAAAATTCGGGAAGACTCATGTCACAAATTATCTGTGAATAGTTAAGAGAGAAGTAACTGTTTACAGTAGTTATTCTCCTAATTGCTAAATATACCTTTTCCCTCTCTTTTGTTGTCTTGTTAGATATTTTGTGTGTTGCTGATAACATGACCGATGATGGTACCGGGTTTCAGCTGCAACACAATCAGTTCCGCGATTATGTATCAGGAGAGATTCATCATGTTTCTGTTGTGCCGCAGTCAGCAATAAACCTGTAAATAGTTGAGTGAGAGTGAGAAAGCAACATGAAATCCATCGAGCATCCACACAGGAGCCCAGAAGTATAATCTGTGGCTCAAATCAGGGTATTGGGGGCTCTCTTTAGCTTGTAACACTTCCCAATTCATCTTCATCAATATTTACCTAATAGATGAAGTGGGAGATATTTAAAATAAAAATAAAAAACCTTCCATGACCCTCATTGAAGCCAAAAATCATCTTCCGGAATCCTGTAGTGGAGAGCATCTAAGCTCGGTAGAAATTGTGCTCTGAAAATTAAAGGCATCTCTTTTAATGAGAAAAGGAAATTTATTCTTACCAGAGGTTTCAGTTTTAGACAAGGCATCTCGTCATCACTTCCCCGCGACTTTCACAAATCTTTCTTCTTTGTGGAAAATGATACAAACAGCTGGCAACACCGTCCATGATGTGGTCCTTCTGCTAGGAAAGGTTGACCAAGACCAGAGTTTATTTGGGGTTGGTGGCCGATGATGTCCTGCGGATTCTCTTCTTTCCCCACCTGTTAGACATGTAGTAGGCCTAGTAGCACTGGCAGACACCTTACTGTGGCCTTCCAACAAGGTGTGCTCCTCATTTAGAGTAACTTTCTTTGCAGAAACATCTAAACGTTTTTTTGGTCAATGAAACGTCGATAACAGGTTGAGTGGAGACCGACGTCGACAGGCAGGTCCGAACATTCCAAAGGCAAGAGATGAGATATCGCTTCAGCTAAATTGCGATCGACGCCTCTGAATTTTGACCACTGCTCAC